>NC_072436.2:73250500-73572750 GCF_028878055.3 Symphalangus syndactylus
ACAGGCTAAATGGATGAACCAGAAGGACATGCTAATCACCAAATAACATCATCAAATACAAAATATAGGAACATGATTATCATGAGCAACAACTCAGGGAAAAATGGACATCAGGAACAAGAAAATCATAAATGATATATAAACAAAAATTATACTTTTTCATTCTTACAATATATATTACAGATACAGTATCAAAACATATGCAAATACACACTATATATTGTATGTTCTTTTGAGTTGTTTTGTACAAATAGACTCTATAATCTTAATTTAATCATAGTGGACACATCCATATTATCATTTAACATTTCAGCTATGCATCCCAGCATAGCTACGTCTCCCTCCCTCCTTCCCTCCCTCCCTTCTTCCCTTCCTACCTTTCTTCCTTCCCTTTCCTTCCTTCCTACCTTCTTTCCCTTTCTTTCCTTCCTTTTTAAAAAATTTTCTGTGAAAACAAAACTTAATTTTCCCTTGCACTTCTAAATTTTTAAAAAATTTAATTAATTTTTGTTGTTGTTGTTTTTGAGACAAAGTCTCCCATTGTCACCCAGGCTGGAGTGTAGTGGCAAGATCTTGGCTCACTGCAGCCTCCACCACTAGGGTTCAACTGATTCTTCTGCCTCAACTTCCCAAGTAGCTAGGATTATAGGCATGTGCCACCATGCCTGGCTAATTTTTGTATTTTTAGTAGAGACAGGGTTTTGCCATGTTGTCCAGTCTGGTCTTGAACTCCTGGCCTCAAATGATTCCCCACCCTCAGCCTCCCAAAGTGCTAGGATTACTGATGTGAGCCACAGTTCCCGGCTGTACCTATAAATTTTAAATATCTTTTAGTTTCAGTGCAGGCTAAACATCACTATTAGTTTTGTTGGATTGAATCTAGCATAATTCACATATTAGTTTAAAATGTAGATGTTTTAAGAATTGATATTATCTACTTTGTTTATGTACTCAAGCATTCTACTAATATATTCTTTGAGGCTCTTCAATCTTTTATTTCTAATTTTTAATAAATTTCTAGTTAATAAGTCAAACTTTTAACATTTGAACAAAACAGATTCAATTAACGTAATTCCAATATATGGGCAGCCCTTGTAGAATTGATTTCCTTTTTTAAACCAAGAGTGTATCTCCTGTCATGTGTGAGTGTTGCGCAGCAAACTTAACTTAAAAAGAAACGTTTGAATTTACGTCACATTCTTTTTCATACTTCATGGGGCTTCTTTTTTTTAATTTAAATTAAGATTTTGGGGGTTTGTTGGCAGGTTAATGTATGGACTATGTGATCTCTTAAGCTCTTTAAAATAATCTATTAAGCAAATAAAAAATGACTATGTGATACATGACATTTGGAAAATGGTTTCTGGAAGATAAACCATAGTGCCCTAATTTATAAGCTACTCCTAGCAGGTCTTTGAGGCTTTGTGTCAATTTGGATATAGACCAGATCTTGGACCACAAGAGCACCATTTGGGGTGATGTATCAGTAAATTACTTTTCAGTACCCTAGAGGACAAGAAGAGTTAATGCAGCTTCCAGGAAAACAGAACACCGGGCAGTGTAACTCAGGTGGTGGGATGGCCGGATTGGATTTGTCATAAGCATGTCTCAATTGTGACTTTAGAGTGCAAGCTATGACAGCGCATCAGGACTTTTCCTCACTTCTCTTCCACCCTCTATGTTTCTGGGGGACTGAGCATCAGTGCCCCTCCCTGCAGAGTTGCAGCACTGGGAGATTATTATGGTCTTAAAAGTGAAAGCCTATAATTTAAGGTCATAACACCATCTTTAAAATGGAGATTGAAATACAGTAATATAAAATACATAAGGCGTCAAGATGTAGCAAATGTCTCTTCCCATTGGATTTTTCCATTTACAGGAGGGTAGTAATACCATGCATATTTTCTTGAAATATATAGTGTATTTTCCATATTGATTGTGTAGCTTTTTCATTTAAAGTGGAACTGGTTCCCTGATAGACCCAAATTCCTTTCAATGCCTACTAAATAAAATGTTCTGGCCCTAAAAACAGGATAAAATAAAATAAAATTTTAAAGCCTAGAAAAGAAGGCTCCAACTTTCTAAGATATCAAATATTTACTTTCTAAGATATCAAATATTTCTAGAAAATAACATCTTGATGAGTTGGTTATAAATGAACATGTGGATTGTGTTTTCCTTAATATATCAATAGTTTATCATGGCCGAAATAAGAACTAAGTGCAGAAAGGATCCCCAGTGCTAGATCCTTGTCTTTGAAAGCAAAGGAGCTCAAGATATTCAGCAAGTACAAAACATCCCCTTACCAACCTTTTAAGATTATGTTTGTATATTTATTTCTTATGACATTTCAAAGCTTTTTCATAATTCTAGGTATTGATTTGAAAATGCCAGTTTTCAATACTAAATAATGGTGGAATAAAATTTTCTGTGAGTCAATTTTTCAACCACAAGAGGACAAACGCTGTAAGGAAAATGATTCTACTTTCACCAGGAAGGAAATGTCATGGGCTTCTGAATTGGGAAACAAACAAACAAATTCTTGCAGCAGTGCCTATTGGAAATTACCAGGAATAAATGTCTTTTTTTTTTTTTCTTGAAATAAAGTTCAAAGTAACATTTAAATGAATAATTATTTACCATCTTGTTAAATGCAGGCGTGTATGGCGGGCACCATCTATTAGTATAAAAGCTTTTTCTGCTTAGAATGGTTCATTAGTTTTTTTGTAGGCTGTACTTGTTTCAAGATTCAAATTCAAAATCTCCTCTGATTTTGCTGTTCCATTTCTGGCAGCCGGCCAGTGGCAGATATGCATAATATTTCACTGTTAGACCTTGCAAACATTATATCCTGCTGTGCTAAAGAAAACATTGTGTTTCTTACCACATGAAAATAATCCATCACTTTTCAATCAGCACACAAAAAAAGCTCTACCTGTTTTTTCCATCAGACTCAAGAAAAATTAATGGCCCCAATGTGAAAGGTGGACCCTCCATACATGATCCATTAGAGTACAAACTAATCAAAATATATCTAGCATCTGATTTGCTAAGCAAGATGGAACAAAAGAGGTGTGATGAAAAAAATAGATCCTTCTAAGACCCATACAACCTTGTTCTATCAGTATTAACCTTATTTATTTTAAATGTGGGAGGACATAAATAAAAAACCATGAAATGAATCCGTTGAATTCAATCAATTCAAATAGACACTGTATTTATCTGGAAGAGATGGCTAAAGATAGATACTTCGTGTGGACTGGAAGCAATTTTTATAATAAAAATGTTTTTTAAAAAGTAAAGAAAGATTATAAATCCCCCAGTGGGCCACTAGGCAACCTAATATATTAAAGTAAAATTTTCTTTGAGAGTAAAAAAATCAGTATTTTGTCAACTTGTTCATGCCTTTAAAAATAATTTCATGCCTTTTGCAATGCTGATGTTGTAGCTAGTTTTGAGTGAGGCATGAGGACTTTCCTTTCTAGAGCCCTACAACTTTTGTAACAATATTCTAATCTGAGAGATAGCAGCCATACCAAAGGAGTGCCACTTAAAAAACAATCCATTTTATGACTTTTAAACACATTTGTTGGAGTTGCTTGGCCTTCTTTGCTACTGCCTGGTTCTGGGAAATTGTTTTCAATTTCTCTCTCCCTTTCTTTCTCATTTTCTCTCCCTTGCCTCCCCTCACTTACTCTCACTTTTTTGTGGCATGACCTGTGTCATATAGTTTAATGAATGTAGCAAAAAATGCAGACAATGGAATGTAATGCTAATACTAAGAAGGTATCTATATTAGTAAATAATTTTACACAGAAGTGTATTTTTATAACCTCAGGTTTACAATTCTACACTTTGTTTTAACTAGTATTCCAGTTTCTGTCTTTTTGTTTTTCCATCTCAAATCCATGTTGAAATAGTCTTTACATTGGTCTTTCTAAAGCATAACTGTATTTATATCCACTCATATCACAATCTCCCTTTAGTTGATGTCCATTGAGTGAGAGAATAGAGTTTCAGAGTTGGAAGGCTCAAATATAATCATTTCACATGTGAGCAAACAAGCTTAGGGATTTTAAGGGATTTGTCCAAAGACAAGCGGTTTGTGAGTGATAGCTCTGGAATCTTCAGGAGCCCCAGTCCAGCACTTTCTCCACTACATAACTGGTTCTCTTCTAGAGTAGTACTTCTCAGACTTTAACTGGCATGCAAATGGTCTGAGGATCTTGTGAAAATATAGAATCTGATTCAGTAGGTCTGGGTTTGGACAGAAAATCTGCATTTCTAAGAAGGTCCTAGGGCATGCCCATGCTGGTTTGGAAACCACACTGAGTTGCAAGGACCTAAGAACTCTTGCAAATTCTGACACTGGTTTTCAAGGTGCTTTGAAGTGTAGTACTGCGTCCCACTGTCCTGTACGAACACTCCAATATAGTTATGCAGAGTACTTGCTCACTTATTGAATACCTTTCAAGTATTCTGACTTTGACCTTTTTATTTATTCATCCTCCCACCTCTCTCTGCTTCTTTGCAATTGCATGTCTACACTTTCTTTCAATAGCAAAGTTATTTCCCATCTTCTCCATAAAGACTTTCTCATTACCAAACATAAAATTATCTTTGTGTCCTCTGATTATCTCTATTACCCCTTAAAAGCTTAATAAGTCAATAGCTAGTTATCAAATAAAAGAACAAAACACATGTATAAGAAAATAAAATAGCAGCAGTGAATGAAGTGCATTAAGTTGTAGAAGGCAAGAGAAAAATTCCTGAGCTCTGCAGAAAACCTCAGAATTAATAAAAAAGGTTTCCTCCTTTTCTTTTACTACATCTTGTGCTAAAAATACTACTGGGTTAATTGCGTAAAATGAAGCTTAGAAGACTATGAATTGTCATAGGTCAAGGATCATCAAAATTTTTTGTAAAGAACCAGATAGTATATGATCATGTCAACTGCACAGCTTCTATGGTAACTACCCAACTCTGCCATTATGGTAGGAAAGCAGCCATTGGTAATATGTAAACAAATGGATGTGGCAGTGTTCAATAATACTTTATTTACAAGAGGCAGCAGCCAGATTGGCCTGCCTGTAGTAGTTTACCAATTACTATCACAGATGATAACCAAATCTATATTAAATAAGGAAAGAGAAGGACTTATTGAATCCACAGTTGTTAATTGTAGCTTAGCTAACTCTATAATGGAGAACAAATCTTAAGAATTGGGCCAGGCCAGGGCAGAGAAGAGATGCATTGGGCAACGCAAGAAATCCAAGAGATTTTTCAATGAAATAATCTTTTATGGAGCCCAATCCAAATCATATTTATAACACACCCAAACCCAATTTTCAAAATCCTACTACCTTGACATAAAGGTGTGACACATGGGTCATATAATTGGCAGCACTCTGTTAGAAATGCAGAATCTCAGGCCTTATCCTTACACATTACCATTAGTGCAATCTGAATCTCACCAAGATCCTCAGATGATTCTTTTGCACTTTACAGTTTGAAATCCCAAAATGGGGTGTGTCAATGATCGGCATCAGAATCCTATGGGAGCTGGGAAAAATGTCAATTTTGGTCCAATCCCAGACCTACTTAATCAGTGTCACTGGGGATGGTACCCCAAGTTTAATAAATATAAATCCACGTTGGAACTCTAAAACTATTGATTGTGAACTACAAGATTGACACTAGTTGCTTCCATTCTATCCTTTCTGGCTTCATTTTTTGGCAGCTGTACTTGTTTTGTTAATCTCTTTCCTATTCCCTTTTTTATTTTTAAAATTAATTTTTTTTTTTACTGATACATAGTATTTATACATATATATGAAGTACATGTGATATTTTATTACATGCATAGAATGTATAATGATAAATTATGGTATTTGGGATATCCATCACCTCAATATTCATTTCTATGTGTTAGGAACATTTCAAGTCCTCTCTGTTAGGTATTTTGAAATATACAATACATTGTTGTTAACTATAGTGACCCTACTCTGCTGTCACTGTTCCCTTTTCCAGCTCTGAATTATTTGCTTTTCTTAACATAAGAGTAACCTTTATTTTTTCTTAAGTTTTGGTCAGCATGAATATAGGTCCATAAAATGATATGAAGACTATTTTATTATCTTACCAGATGGTACCAAAGTTCCTCTTGTGGAGATGATTAAGTGTGTTTGGGAGAAGCTTTTGATAAGCCACTTGGAGTATAGCCGTCAAAGGCATGCTCAAATAATAACATGGTGATTAAAATGTTTTCTAAAAATGGGAAGACCTATTAACTACATGACCTTCTGTTTTTGCCTGGGAGTATACAGGTTTGGGGTGGAGGTGAATTGCTTTGGAAACTTGTATACTTTGTTCTACATTTTCTTCCATAAAATGCTGGTTCAATAGAAAAAAAAATCTCAATTGTATTAAGGAAGACAAGACTTTGGAGTGTGGCAAGTGTCACGTGGTTGTAAGATATGTGATACAAAGTATCCTGATCCTCCTGCAACATCTTCACCAAAGTCTCCACTGCTTACTATGACTCTGCTTTCTTATAGGGCTCTGCTAGAGTGAGGAAGCTGACTGAGGGAAGAACCAGAAGGCTGCCAAAATGTAAGTGATGGTGGGTATGATAGACAAAACAGCCGGAGAATAAGAAGAAAGCTGACATCAAATAAATATCAATATCTGACGAGAAGATTAGGGCCACCCTAATAATGTGTTATTAATTTGCACATTTTAAGAGAGAGTTTACAAATCCCTCTTTGCATCAAAATCATCAGTCCCTGGGCCTATTCCCATATATTCTCATTCAATTGGTCTGGAGTGAGACCCAGACATTCAATGTTTTTTCAAGATCAGATGAATCTGAAAGGTGCAGCCAAGATTAAGAAGTAAAGTGGAGAATCTAAAATAATCCAAACAATGCATGTTACAACTGATAAAGTAGAAAAGTACAGCTACAATTCCTTTCTCTTTTTTGTCTCTTTTCTTTTTCATCACACAAATCATTTTTAACTATTGTTCTGATAGTTTTTATTAATAAGCACTCAATAAATGTGCCGCATTCCTAACAAAGATAGAAAAATAACATGAACCTAATCAATTAGTATAGATTTATCTAAAATATTGTAATCAATAGCTTCTTGATTATTAAAGGATATTCATAAATAGCATAAATTTAGTAGTAATATAAATATATGCACATCTGGTTTGACAGATGAATATATATTGGTCTACATTATGTTTAAATAGCCTTTCTTTACGAAGTTAGTAAATTTCTCACAAACCGTTTTTTGAGAGTCATTTTTATTGTAGGTGTTGAGAGCTTGGGATATTTTGAAAGAAATAGTACATGTAAAATGTAGACATTCATTCAATGAGTATTCTTAAACTGCTCTGTAATAACTCAACATGGTAAAGGCTACAGAGAAATGGGAAGGAAGTTCAGGTGAGGTTGAGAAGACCAAAGGTAAGCTGTATAAAGAAAAAAATCATTGGTAATAAAGAATTCATTAATAGATTGACTCATGGAGATCAGCACTGAGTCAGCAAATCTGCAGCTAGTATTGACTGACTGCTATGCCAAGGGGTTGGGCTGAGAATAGTAGGGGGGGTACTAAGTTGGGTACTCCAGAAAATCTCTCCTTATAGCTCTTCTAGCATTGGAGAGAAAATCAGAAAAATAATCTAAGGCCCCAATTTAGTACAATATTACTGGCTGATTATTTGAAACATCCCAAATGGTCAAAGAGTTTTCAACAAGCATCTTTACACAGCTATGTTTTTAGTGCTATGGTTGTTTACTTGAGAAAAGTCTTCCTAATATTCTGATTGTGTCTATATTGACATAGTGGCATTGGTTTATTGAACCCATCGCTTTACATTGATAGCCGTTAATAGAAAAACATATATCTATGTATATATTCACCGAAGATTAATACACCGTATTGTAACCAGTCCCATTAGAACAGATAACTATGCTCAAAAAATTTCAAGAAAGTGATTATTTTAACAGTTTCATTGAAATATAATTGACATTCAGTAAACTGTATGTATTTAAAGTGTGCAATTTGGTTTTTGACATGTTATACACCCATGAAACTAACTGAAATCAAGATAACAAACATATTCATCATTCCCAAGAGTTTCCTCATGCTCCTTTATAGCCACTCTTGCACTCCACTGCCCTGAAGAAATCTCTGCACTGTTTTCTGCCACCATAGATATCAGTTTCATCTAACTTCTTTCACTGAAAATAAGATACATCTTTGTTATTGCATGGATCAATCATTCATTCTTTTCTCATTCTGAGTAATATTTCATTAGATGCACAACAATTTGTTTATCTGTTGCCTTGTTAAGAAGGAACATTTTGCCTTTTTATTTTTGGAGATTGCAGATAAAGCTACTATGAATGCTTGTGTCAGAGTCTTTGTATGGACACCTGCTCTCATTTCTTGGGTTAATGCAGACGAGTGGAACGCTGGATTGCCTAGTAGTTGCATGTTTAACTTTTTAAGAAAGTGCAGAACTATTTTCCAAAAATGTTGTAGCATTTTACTCTTGCGCTCTACTCCCCTGCAGAAATCTCGGCACTGTTGGTAAAATGTAGGGCACCACTTGCCGTGTTTGAGAGTTTCAGTTTCTCCAGATCCTCAACAATATTTCATATGGTCAGCATTTTTAATATTGGCCATTATAATAAGTGTATATACGTATTTTAGTGGAACTTCACGTGAATGATTTTAAAGACTTCCTTGCTAGGAAATAGGAAAATAAGAAAATGCATTCAGTCCTCTTTTTCTTTCTGCGCTGTCTTAGATATTTCAGGTTCAGTATCTATTCCAAAACCTTTCTCTCTGCTCTGCCATGGCCAAAAGAGTTCATTCACCTTTCCCCTTTGACTCTTGCAGACAATTGTGTGCCTTTAAAGGAAATAACAACAAGAATTAGGAGCGCCCTGGAGGCAAGGTAAAATTTGGCCTGTGTAATCAATCATATCTGCTTCACTGAACCATAATGACTCTGTGTACAGGAAGACATCTTCAGTGGGGCAGGCTTGTTTCTATGAAATCCTTAACATTTTGTGGGAGAGAAAGCGGTTTTATATTTAGCTTTTAACATGCTCAGTCATAACTACTTTTCTTGGGCATAAGTGAGTTGTATTGGTGTGCAGTTATGGTAATATGTCAAAAAACAAAGATAAGTACGTCAGTAGAACAGCTGGCCTATTTTAAAAATAGTGTCTTTAATAATTCAAGCTAAGAAATAGGATCAACTGTGTAATATCCAACATCACAATAACCATTTACAAATAGTGAATTGTGGCAGCTGCCCTCGGTTTCCTCCAGAATTATTTCCCTCAAATCAAGTAAAGTCAAAGATTCGGAGATAGATATATGACCTTGAGGAACAATTTCCAGGAAACACAAAACAAACAATATACTAGTGTCCGCAACTAGGGAAAAAAGCTGTAATGCTGTAAGGAGTCACCAAACTATAATGGTAGCCAATAAAAAGTATTACAAATGCCAAGCAGATGAAGCTTTGTAGAGGAAGTCACTTTATCATCTAGTTCTTCAGTTTCTGTTTTCATTGAAGTTCAGACATGCAGCAAGTATTTTATTTAATTACTGAGGAGGTGATATTAAGTCTCTATCATATGTGACTTTCTTTGCACACATTTCCCATAAGTCATTCCAAACTACTTTCCTATAACATAAAGGAGAAATTGGGAAAATCTTCAGTCAACCATCACCCCTTAGAAAATGATCCCTGAATTAGAATGTCCATGTTATATACTGAACATTATGACCTCTAAGAGGAAATGTATGAGTATCTAATCTTGAGGAAGATTATGGTCTTGATGATGAAACTGATGAAGGTGAAGAAGTTATTGATGATGATGATGATGACACTATTACTACTAATGATCATGGCACCTAACATTTTCAGGGTGCCTTCTCTGGGCCAGCTTTGCATACATTATCTCATTTAATCTTTGCAAAGCCCTGTCAGGTTGGTCATATTATTATCTCCCTTTTACAAGAAAGTTCAGTGAAAGAAATTACATAGGCAGTATAGTACTTTGTAAGCTCTCTCCATTTTAGTCTTGTCTCTCTGTTACCACAAAAATTAATGGGACTTAGTTATAATAATTGTTATTAGCAGAAAAATTGGAGGACAGACAGTGTGCAATTTGGTTGGAGAAAGAGCTCAAACAGCTCTCCACCTGGATAACAATCAGTTAATGGATGTAGATATCAGGAATAAGGGAGAAAGCTCTTCAAGCAGCAGATCATTATGCAGCAGCTCAGCATGTTTATTAATCATTGTGCACAATTAAAATGCCATTTCATCCCTCTAATTAAAACAAGTAGTTCCCTGAGGCTAGCACCTGAACTAATGAAGCCTGGTTGCCTAAGGATCTCACTCAGGGAAGGGAATTAAACAATGGAGGAAGCAGTATGTTTACCAGGTTGCCCAGACAACGTCAAACTGTATATGACATCATGAGCGAGTGGACCAGTTGAGACTGTAATTTTAAAGAGCCAGAGATGCTTCTTTTTCTGAGTAAAAGCTGAATTTCAATATTGAAAATTTTCTAAGTTTGTAATTGTTTGGTATCAACATACCTGAATTAGAATGTCCATGTTATATAGTGAAAATCATGACCTCTAAGAGGACGAATATGAGTATCTAATCTTAAGCAAGCTGAAAATGTTAGGTGCTATTATCATTAGTAATAGTATTGTCATCATCATCATCATCAATAACTTGTTCACCCTCAAGACCAGTTGTATTGGTTGGTATATTGATACTGACCAATTGTATACTTTACAGTAAATTCTAAATTTTCTTTCTTCTTGGTATGTGGAATGGGGGTCTTGATGTTTGGAGAGAGGATTTTGAGGGATTCTCTATTGTCATCTAGGTATTTGGGAAGCTGAAGGAATTTTTGAAATTGGTTGACTCTAGAAATAAAAGGGTATAGATAGGTTACGGAGACACAATTTAAAATAGAGGGTAGATAAATGAGCTAGATGAAAGAATACGTAGGATTCAATCCAGTATTGCCACTTGAACTGAATGACCCTGAGCAAAGTCCTTAGAAAATAGGAGGACTGAACTAGGTAATCATCAAGTTTTCTTCTAGTTCCAAAATTCTATGGCTTTGTGGTAATTTGTGATTAACATAACAGTGCAAAGAGATTTTTTTTTTTTTTTTTTTTTTTTTTTTTTTTTTTTTTTTTTTTTTGAGACAGAGTCTCGCTCTGTCACCCAGGCTGGAGTGCAGTGGTGCGATCTCGGCTCACTGCAAGCTCCGCCTCCCGGGTTCACGCCATTCTCCTGCCTCAGCCTCCCAAGTAGCTGGGACTACAGGCGCCCGCCAACACGCCCGGCTAATTTTTTGTATTTTTAGTAGAGACGGGGTTTCACCGTGTTAGCCAGGATGGTCTCGATCTCCTGACCTCGTGATCCGCCCGCCTCGGCCTCCCAAAGTGCTGGGATTACAGGCTTGAGCCACCGTGCCCGGCAAAGAGATTTCATTGTATCCCAATTCCCTTGCAAGTTTGGCTGAATCAAGTCTCGCTTATTCTTTCCTTCTAATTCCTGTTCAGCTCACCAGCATATCTTTAGTGTCTGATATTATACTTGGCATATAGAAGTTGCTCAGTTAAATATATATGGAAAATATCCATCAGGTTAAACCTACAGATCTCAGTAATACACAGGTTTCAGTGCCTTGCTTCAAATATTTAGGAGCAACCCTACATATGATTCTGCATTATTTATCTGAGAAGTGGCAAACCTGAGGGTTATGAAAGCTGCTTTCATTTCAGCCCATCTGTGAACTCAGTTTTGTACAATTCTGTACTTGAAAGCTATGGTCTCATGTTGCCTCCGCTTGTACTAGGCAAGAAGCCATGGCTCATTCTTCCCCTTTTCTACCTGTCATTCCTTTGGTCCCCTTGATTCCCTGATATCACAGAAAAATAGTCATGCCTAGAAGTTTGAGGAACTTAGGAGCATTGGTTTGGTTTTGTTTTGTTTTTGGAGACGGAGTCTTGCACTGTGGCCCAGGCTGGAGTGCAGTGGCGTGATCTCGGCTCACTGCAATCTCCACCTCCCGGGTTCAAGCAATTCTCCTGCTTTAGCCTCCCAAGTAGCCGGGACTACAGGTGCACACCGCCACACCCGGCTCATTTTTTGTATTTTAGTAGAGACGGGGTTTTACTGTATTGCCCAGGCTGGTCTTGAAGTCCTGAGCTCGGGCAATCCACCTGCCTTGGCCTCCCAAAGTGCTAGGATTACAGGCATGAGCCACTGAGCTCGGCTGGAGCATTGGTTCTTAACTTATTTTTTATGGGTCACAGAGTTTCATGAAAATCTGATAAATTTCATGAAATCTTTCATCAGAAAAATGTGTAGCATGATTTTGCAAACAACTGTAGGTTATGAGGTTTACAGACTTTTGGAAGCTCATCTGTGGAGCTCAGATTAAGTTAAGAACTCCTCTTATTTTAAAGGGTTATGTAATAATTTCCAACAGTCCTTTAGGAGGCCTATGTTTCTCTCCCCTTCTTACCTCCCTCCAGCATGTGAAGAAAGATGGCCAGCTAATAGAAGAGTAGGGTTTTTTTGTTTTGTTTTGTTTTGTTTTTTTTTTGGTAGAGACAGAACTAGTAGCACGTGCATGTCAATGGCAATTCTTTCTTTACAGTGTGGCCAGTAGGCTCCAGAATAATGTATAATAATTTCAGTTGTTTCCTCTTCTACCTTCTTTATTTATAACCAGGCATCTGGCTTTGACATATTTATTTTAAACAAAGAAAAAAGACAACAATGAGGTGGTAATAGGCAAAGTATAGAAAAATATTAGTGCCTTCATTTTCTCACACAGTTCATCCTATTCTTCGGGCAAGGAATATGTTGGTAACTGGAAATTAGAAGCTCAAGTTATCCGATTTATGAATATAAGATTTATTCTTTCTGTTTCTGGGCCATTGTTCATATGTTGAATCTAAATCTTTCTTTCCAAACTGAAGCTCAGTTTCTCTTGTACATCATAGCAGGAAATGTAACTTGGTCAATAAGACATCCAGAAACTAGCAGAAATCAGCCAATAACTCAGATTAAGTGGCATGATAATTGGGTTTCCTAAGCATTTTTTAGTATTAAAACAAGTTAATCAACCATAAAACACAAACTCATCAGAATCCAAGGTCTTATTCAATTAACTTCTGGCCTCAAACACTTAAGTGTTTTTTTTTTCTTTCTTTCAAATCATTATGTCATATTTTGCCAAGAGAGAAAGGATTGTCTGGAGTGAGAAATTCCAAAGATGGAATAAGAGCCAGTCCTTTTAAACTGTATCATTTTATCCATGATTATTATTTTTAGTAAAAATAAAAACAAAAGTTTTCTTCTTGCCCAGAAAGGAGATGAAATCTTAAACTTACAAGTTGAAACAGAAGGATTGAAGTTTTATAGTTTTTTGTTTGAAGTGACCCTTGTATTCTTATATCATATTTACTCAAAACATTGGATAAACTAGAAATTTGGGAAGCAAAATAACTATTAATATAATACCATCAACACATGATTTTCTTCCTAGATGCTTTATTTTAAGTTGATTTACAACTGCTTAAAATCTTTTCTTGGTATGAAGGTCATAAATTAATGGTTAAAATAGGCAAGTGTAAACCTTTACTAGTCCTCAAATCACAGCTTTAGCTTAAGCTTTCCTGGATGTGAGCCTATACGTTGCCAAACTACTGTGGTAAAGAGAGAGAAAGAGGCTTTTTTCCCCCTTTTTGTCAGACAAAAGTGGGTTAAAATCCCATATGCCACATATTTAGCTATCTATCTGACCCTGGGTAAATTATTTAATCTCTATGAGCCATGGTTTTCAGCTGTAAAGCAGTAGGAAAAACATTCTTCTGATAAGGTTCATGGTAGGCACACTGGTTTAAAAAATCAGCTATTTCCCTATTCCTTGAATTGTTATTACACTTGGATGCTGTCACTATAACTACTAAGGTAGCAGAAAAAATGCAATGACTCTATGAGATAGTTACAAGATCAGGAAAGGCAGTGGGTCAAAATTTTGGTAGACAACTCGAGAGTTAGGACATGGTACAATCTGCATTGCTTAAGAGAGATGCATTGTTAGTCAATTTTGATGTTGTACAAACATCATAGAGTATACTTACAGAAACCTAGATTGTATAACCTCCTACATACCTAGGCATATAGCCTGTTGCTCCTAGGCTACAAATCTGTACAGTATGTTCCTATACTGAATACTGCAGGCAGTTGTAGCACACTGGTAAGTATTTGTGTATCTAAACAGAGAAAAAGTAATGCATTGCATGGGGACTCTGACAGCTATGATATCATTAGGCAATAGGAATTTTTCAGCTTCATTATAATCTTAGGAAACCATTATTGTATATGAGGTTCATTGTTGACCAAAATGCCATTATGTGGGGCATGACTATAACTGGCTTCCAGATGTGAGAATGGGCCACTGGGCAAGAATACTCTTTGGTGTCTATGGTCAGGTTGACAACAAGAAATCTAGGGGGTTGAGTATGGTTGGTTAAGTCTCAGAGCATAACGTGTCCTGTCAGGGAAGGAATAAAGGAGTCAAATATTCATTCATTCATTTACTCAAAACTAAATTCTGAGAACCTGCACTATTTCTGGTAGTGGAGTAGTTTATTGTCTAGCTGGGGAGAGAGAAAACATACACACATAAATTATAATGCACTATGATAAGTGTTAGAGATATTAACAAAGTCTTTTGAGAACAGAGAAAACAGAGCAATTAACATTTGAGAATTGAGAAAGGTTCTTGGCTCACTAAATGTTTATGCAATGAGGGAGAAATATTTAATCTGGGTGTTAAAGGATGAGTAGAAGTTTGCCAAAGGGAAGATGCAGTGAAAGAAAATTGTAGTTTGAGGGAAATAGAATGGATGTAGCTTGAAATTATAATGGTCTGATGTATAAAGGGAATGATGCCAAATTCAATAGACAGTCAAGAAGGTTGGATAAAGAGGGAGGTGAGCTCAGATTGGGAACATTTTTATATGCTGATTCTGCTTATATTGTGTAGGTAAATGGAGAGCTATCAGAGGTTTACTGAAGTGTTGGATGACATGATAAGTTTGGTTTTAAAGGAAGATGACTCTAACAGTAGGTTGAGGATGGGCTATACTGAGAACAATCAAGTCACAGAGATATTAGGAAGCTCATTGATTTAATACTGTAGTCATTTTTGGAGGAGTGAGGAATAATCATATCAAACACATCTAAAAATAATTTCTAGCTTACAAACTATTCTTATACCCACTACTTCATTTACTGTGAAGTAAACATTATTAGTAGTATTTATATTTTATAGATGAAGAGCATGAAAATTAGAGAAAATAAAAGACAACCATCTTTTAGTTACTAAGCGGGATGCTGGGATTAGATTAACTCAGGTGTTTGATCTACAAGATCATTGATTTTTTTTCTATCATACAGTTGCTCCGAATCCAATTGAATTTTCCAGTTGAGCATGAAAATTATATTGTTGCAAAAACAGCTGCAATAATTTACCTTCCTGAATCAACATACTGGGGTATTTCCCTTCCATTCTGATTCTGGACTTACCCATATGACTTACCTTCTTAAGTGGGATAATAGCAAAGATGGCTAAATTGGAGACCTGAAAAGTATTTGTGCATTGGTGCGTGCCCTTTCTTGATACACTTTGGAACTCTCAACCTACCATGTGAAGAATCCTTGGCTTGGCTGTTATATAATGAGACATGTGGCCAGATTACTCGTGTTGCTCTACCTGAATTCAAGGCAACCACAAGATATGCGCATGAGGCTGCTCTAGATCATCCAGCCCTAGGTGAGCCAACCCAGCCCAGAATCACCCAGGTGATGCAGAATTTGTTTATTGTTTTAAGCCATTACGTTTGGGAATTATAATGCAGCAAATACCAATGAATAGTCTGTATTCTGCAAGTGCCCTTTGTACTTACAGATATTTGAACAAAGCAACAAAAGAACAACAACAAAAATGTATTGGAAATATCCAAAGGTTTTATTTCTACCAGCCTGAGCAGTGATTTTTGAACTTGGCCACATGAGAATAACCTGGACACTTGTTTAAAAACTCAGATTCTTCAGATCACCCTAAACCCCCTAACTCAGTATTTGCAGGGCAAGAGCTTGGAAGGCTATGTTTTAAACAAGTTTCACAGTGATTCTTACATTTACTAAAATTTGAATTTAACTATTCAAAAGATATTATTTTCCTCACCCAAATATTCTTTCATGAATGTCTTTTACTAGTTTGGTAAGTTACCTGGAAATTAACTTTTAAACCGTGATTAAAGAATAGTAGATTGGGCACAGTGACTCATGCCTGTAATCCCAGCACTTTGGAAGGCTGAGGTGGGAGGATCACTTGAAGCCAGGAGTTTCAGACTAGCACGGGCAACATGGCAAGAGTCATCTTTACAAAAATTAAAAAAAAAAAAAATAGCCAGATGTGGTGGCACACACCTGTAGCCTGTCATCCCAGCTTCTCAGGAGGATCGCTTAAGTCCAGGAATTTGAGACTGAAGTGAGCTATGATCGTGCCACTGCATTCCAGCTTAGGTGACAGAGCAAGACCCTGTCTCAAAAAAAAAAAAAAAAAAACTAAGTAAGTAACAACCCAAAGTTTGTTTTTCTCATAGTGTTATTCTCTGTAGTCTCTATAGATTTATAGTATAAGAAGAACCCAAAACTTAGGGACTAAAATCACATGTTACTAAAAATTGGCAAAAGTGCGTAAGTTAAATATTTACTTTTATACCGAGGTTATGCTACTAGTGAAGAAAATAAATGATATGGGGAAGAAATGAAGAGGAATGTGATAGGTAGAGATACTCTGCAAGAGAGGAATAGGAGGCTTAGTCACTGGGGAGTGTATAGTCTCTCAAAGGAAAGTGAAGATGACGAAAAATAAAGAGGGAAAGGAGCAACAAGAAAAATAGGATAGACTTGACTTGCTAAGGCATGACCCTAACATAGTTTAAGATTAATACCTACTGTAGATGTCTTGAGTTTCTTTCATGGATTTATACAGTAACACAGAGACAAGATTCATGAGGCATAAAAGAACACTACAATGCCTGAGTAAGTACTGGTGTCTCCTAACTAACGGAAAGGGGAGCTGAGAGCCAACTCCCAGTGAATGAGGGGGTCTGGTTACACTATGAGCTCAATTAAGAGAAAATCAACCGGCTCATTATTATACACAAGGACATTCATTCTTCCAAGTGAGGAGAATGATTACAACTTGAATAGGAAAGCCACAAACCACTAATCAGGGTATCTCAGGTTTGACCTATTCAAGTATATTCCAAATTACCCAATTAGCTGGATTGCCAATAAGTTTCTTGTAGCAGTTATATTGGCACTGATGATACCATAATCAGTTGTTTTAATCAAGCCTTTGAAAACAAAAATGATGGGCTGAATATAGTCATAACAAGGACTGGGAAATTAGAGCCACCAGGTCACTGCTGTTGGGTTACTCCACATTCTGCCCTGGCAACTGTTCTTAAAGGATGATGTAAGCTTTATTTGGTTTGGTTTTTGTATCTCTCCTCCCTCCCCCAATCCCCAACACCCAAGCACAGGCTTTGTCCCCAGTTCCTAATGTCCTAGCCTCTCTTCATGGGCTACTGTTGCTACCTAAGTGACCTGCACTTTGTTCTTTTCCTGATTCTGAATCCACTGGCCTTCTTGAGCCATATCTTGGTAACCTGGATTCTTAGCCATCTTTTTTTTTTTTTTTTTTGCTACACCTTAAGGTTGAGCTGGGTCTATATTCCCTAAATCATAGAGGATGAAAAATGAGAAACCTGCCCACCCTCACCCACCCCTCCACCCCCACTGGCTTTCCTGATTATTACAGTGAAGAAGTACTTTGTATTTGTTGGCCAGCAATGGTTTGAGGACAGGAACTGCTCATTCTTATAGCTCCAGGCAAATAGTACATACTTAACAATTGTTTGATGAATGAACCAGTAAATAAGTGGGGAAAAAATGAAGTTTGAGATATAATTCAACAGGAACCCTGTCAGTCTTGTTTATTCTTAATAGAACCTAAAATGATGTCTAGAACAACACTTGTGCTCAAGAAGTATTTTTTGAATGAATGAATGGATATGCACAGTATTTCTTTGCTATTTCTGGTGGAAATCATGGAAAGTATTGAGTTCCATATTTGGATTAAGGTCAGGATGGAGACAAGGGAACAGCCACAAGCTGCAGGGCAGGGAATAAGAATTCCACAATATTTCACTAGAATCTCAGAAACCTTAAAATTGTAAGCCGACTACATGTCAGGGAATCTTGGGGAGATCATTTTCCTTTCTATTGCCTATGGAAAGGGGATTTGAATCAATCCTGTCAAGGGGACTGGTTTACCCAATTAGAGTACTGTCATAACAAAGTACAATGCTGTGGGAACAAGAAGGCCGAATGATTGGGCAAGTTGAAAAAAAGGTCAAAGAGAAGACTACACTTAGGCAGGTCTTTTTAAGCATTGTTGGCAAATGTGCATGCAGAAGTTCAAGAAATGATTTATCTTGGTTTGGGTTTCCATAGAAGCAGACCCTGAGACAAGCACTCAAGTATGAGTGATTTCTTTGGAAGGTAGTCCCAGAAAGTGCTGACAGGAAAGTGGGGAAGTGACTCAGGAAGGAAAGAAGATCATGAAGTTGTGGTATCAAGTCAGTTACCTGACAGCAACTGGAGGTCGAGACCTCCAGAAAACTCTGGTAGGCAATGGAGGATGCTCATCAATTATTCTAACTAAAGTACCAAAAAATGGAGCCAATCATCCACCAACTCCTTGCCTTGGTTAAAGACATGCACTCTTCCCTTGCCTTGCAAGTAGATCAAGCATGCTTCCTGGGCAAAAAAGATCCCTGGGCAGAGCATCACTCAGTCTACTATAGCTCCTGATTAAAATGCAATAAAACTAAAATCAATACAGCACCTGCATACCTTGATACCGTTTTGCCTTTGCAAGGTATTCCATTCTTCCTCCTTCTGACTTCATCCTGAGCTCTATAATAACAAAAGATAGTTAAGGAAGGCATTGTCCCTTTTCTTGTTGCTCAACCAAGACGTGAATCAGAGTTGGATTACTTCCACAGAGCAGGGAGGTTGAATTTCATTTTGCTAGGCCAACAGGCAAGTTTCCATGAAGAAACATCCTCCCTGATGCCCCCCACCCCTTCTCCCACCCTGCACCTGCATAGAAGAAAAGAGTGATCATTTCCCTAGACCCCTGGGTAATTGATTCTCTTTGGTGTCCTCTAACATTTCTGAAACTGCTTCCGTATCCTGGACTCTAATCTAATTGCTTGACTTTCTGGAAGCAATGTCATTTCATTGTGAACTACTTGAGGGCAATGCTTGAATTTTTTTTGGTCTCTAGTATTGCACCTGGGACATAAGGAGTGCTTAAAAATATTATTTTGGATGGACGAATGGATAATTAATGAATGAGTGAAGAAGTAAGTGAATGACTGCCCCTGTCCCCTATGATATTCTGGTGACTGGCTTGGGGATGAGTTTGCTTCACCATCCTGATCCTTGTTCATTGCTTCAAGTTATTCACTATCTCGTCCCAAACCCACTAGGGTGTTACTGCTTAGGACACCAGCTTTTGCAGAACTGCGTCTCAAACCCCAGCTTTCACTGTTCTTCCCACATCTCACCTTCTCAACTCTTCATTTGCTTTCCCCGCCCTTTGGGATGGAGGCCCTTGCAAGAAGGTAAGACATTCATTAATAATAAGTTCCAGTTAAATTTTTTAAAACCTTCTTTTGAGGGATATTTTTATTTTAAAAGATGATGCCAGGATGATCCTAAAAGATGCCATTTCTGAGTTTGCAAAGTGCTTGGGATATATATTCTGGAGCTGGTCCCCTTGCTATGCCCTAATTCTGCCATACAATCACCTTCCTCTCTCTCCTGTGGACAGAGGTTGGGCATGGGGATGTGGCTTTCCTGCCCCATCAACTGTAAATAAATTATATTCCTCTGTGACCATTGCCTATCTTATTTCCCAACAAGAAGACAAGATGTGGTTTCGGGATTTCAACTTCCAAGTTCAGCTATGAGGCCTATGGACTGAATCTTAAGCTTTTTCTTGACATCAGATATCTCTATGTCTACGTCAATTCCTGACACAGAACTCTACTATCAAAAAAGCCCCACAACCTCTGAGGCAAATCCCTGAAGAAAGGATGTGGATGGGGAACTGGGGAGGTGCGATTCTAACCAAGGGTACCATATGAGTATCAGAGAGTAGTCCCAAAATGAGTAAAAATGACCCTAAAGTTCTGGATACATATGTGAAAAGAAAATGGGAGAGGAAAAATAAGACCAAGGTCTCTGGCAAGAAAAGTCTCTGGGATCAGAGGGTTTAGGTTTACAAGAGTCAAAAGGAGGCCACACCTGAGCATCTTGAGGATGGCACATTTGTAGATAATGACTACATAAACTAAATTAATTTTTTCTTACAAAGAACTTGAGTAGTGACAGATGATGGCATGGAGGGGGCTTAGGGTTATAGGAGGGAGAAGAGTTGCAAAATTAGCAAGGAAACAGGTTTTTCCTTAAAAGATGACAGTGATCTATCTTGATTTTGGTGGATCACTTTATGCAAGGCCTCACAAAATCTTACTTGCAAAATTAATTCAAATTAGATATGAGCATGGTCATATGTATTGAAACCTAGCTTGTCGTGATAAATGGAACAGGGCAACAGTAAATGACAATATATCATAGAGAAAGGAGATTTTTTTAGTGCAGAGCTTGGAGGCCTGGTATTTTGTCTGGTCTTATTTAACATCTTCATTAATGATCTGCAGGAGGAAGTAAACAATAATGTAATAATAAAATCTGCACATCAAAGTTGAAAAGCAAACCCTGATGAAGTCTGAAAAGTAATGCAAAGGAATCTTAAGGCATCAGAAATTGGATCAGAAAATAAAATGAAAGCTGAATGGAAAGGAAAAAGATACATGCATATATACACTTAATCTTAGCCTAAAAGATTATATACACAATCTTATTGTATAATAATTATATAATTATATTACATATATTAGTATATATATAAAATCTTCTAAAAATTACAGTAAACAAAGATATTCTTTTTGAAGAAAATCTAGAAAGCAATACACGTGTAAATATTGGAAAAGATTTTACAAAAGCATGGGGCAAAAAGTGTCTCAAGAGGGCACATGGCTGGTGTGGCCACACAGAGCAATAAAATATCCATTTGGTGGGAATCTTGGGAAATCCAAGCTTTCCCTGTTTCAGCACTTCCAGACTCTCATGTTTCTCTACTGAACATGCACACAAATGCATGTGCACTTCCTGCGAGAAAAGAAAAAGGTTTTTTGGTTTTTTTTGCAGTTGGACATATTCTAATCAATATGAATTTTTGCCAGTTATTACTACTGTTAGAAAAAAAAATTGTTATTGTGTCTATACAAGATATAGTCTTTAGAAGTAATGTGTAAAGAATTTAATTCAAGAAAGAAAGGGCCCAAATTAAATTTCTCAAATGAACTGAATGCTATCAAATATACCACATTTTTATTAATCTCTCCATTTTATGTAGGCCAATCTTCCTCAAACATTTTGATCTCATGTCACCTTTACACTTAAAATTATTGAGGATCCTAAAGAGGTTTGATTTCTGTCGGCTACAGCTATCAATATTTACCATATCAGAAATTAAAACAGAAAAATTTAAAGTATTTATTATTTTGTATGAAGTAACATGAAATAGTACAGAATAACATACTGTATTTTATGAGAAAAATATTTTTTAAACAAAATAATTAGTGAGGAAATGGCATTGTTTTACATTTTGACAAATCTTTTTCACATTTGGCTTAATAGAAGATAGCTGGACTCTCATATCAGCTTCTGCATTCAATCTGCTGGACATGTTTTGTGGTTGAAATAGATGAAAAAAATCCAGCTTCACATAGACATGTAGTTGGAAGAGGAAAAACAATGCAGACCCAAATCCTGTTTTACCTCCAACTGCATGAGAATAACCTTTGACAGCATGGATAAGTCTAAGTGCTTGGGGTTTGTAGTGAGATTCTAAAACACCTTCAGATCTAACATCTACAGTCTAATAAAGGCACCATTCTAAGAGGTCAGACTGGACAGTACTTTTAAAAATAAGAAATAACTAGAAAAAAGTTATTGGGCTTACCAGATTACCGGCTGGTATGAAATTGAGTATATTTTACAAATTTACTTATATTATTACCAATAGGAGCTCAAACCATTTGCAATGCTGAATTCCTGATTTACATTAACACTGATATGGAGGCGACAAAACCTGAAGGTTATGCAAGGATAATATCTGGAACATAAACCACCAAAACTCAGAAATTGGGTTATGTTACTGAAGGAAGTCCAAGGTCAAACAATAACACTATTCTGTAGAACAATAAGCTCAGAGAAATTCTTTAAAAGGGTTCCAAGTCAGACCATTGGATCACCTTTCAGCCTGAATTGGCCAATCAGTTTGGCAAATATTTTTACTGTGCTGATCACTAGTTTGAATGACTTGACCAAATAGTTGTTTTGGCATTCTCTAAAATATTACCAAAGGATTTGACATGCAATTCTGGTTATGTAACTACCTTGCTTGCTCAGATTTCTTCAAAGGCTTCTCTTTGTGGTGTGCTCCAAAAAATCACATAGGAGGATTTTAAATGCAGAATTCCAATACCTATCCCCAGTCTACTGAACTAGAGTTTTGAGGAAAGTGGATTCTGAGAATATACATTTTTAAGTTTTTCCACAAGTGAGTATTTTGGTACTCAATTTATAGACAGAAATCTAATCTTTGTAGGATCACTTACAAGGTTCTTCATGATGGGTCTCCAAAGTTCCCAGTTTAATTTGATGTCACTCAGCTCACATTCTCCACACATTCTCCAAATGTGCCTCATTTTCTCATATCTATTTGCCTTTGACCCTGTTCCTTCCTTAGCAATAGTCTTTATCGTCAGTCTTAGGTATATTTAGCCAACTTTTTTATTCCTTTTTCAAGAGTCAGGTCCATATCACCGCTTCTGTAAAGCCCTCCCTGATTTACCAAGGAATGTGCTTTCTTACGTTTGTGCCTTGCATCTCAACTGCTGCGTTGTAAGATTTATCCCATTATAGAATAAGGTCCATTTACTTGATTACATCTCTGTTAGCTCCTTGGGGGCATAAATTATATTTTTTCACTCATATATCCCAAACACTTAGCTCATTACTGGAACATTGTATACGCTAAGTTTTTTTTGAAAATAAATGATTTTAAAAAAATGATTGAGATTAGCTCTGGGTGTAAAATCTCTCTTTGGGAAGAAATGAGACATACATTTGGTGGCAAGTGTCTTTTGAAAAAAACTTCTTCGTTAACAACTGTGTTTTATTCTAATACATTAGTGATAACATAAATATTAAAGGGCAGCCATAGTTCCTAGGAAATATAATGAGAAGGGAAAATTCTGACAGCACATTTCAACTTTAGTCTTTTTCTTAAAAGTTTTTTTAAAAAATCACCTTATTGAGATATGATTGACATATAAAAAGCTGCACATATGTAACATTTTGATGAGTTTGGGATAATTTTATACCTGTGAAACCATCACCAACAACAAGGCCATAAACATGTCCATCATCTCTCAAAGTTTCCTCTTACCCTTTTTATTATTGTTGTTGTTGTTTTTCTTTTAGTAAATTTTTCTTAGTTGTCAACAGAAAATTAAAAACAGAAGGAATGCTACACACACACACACACACACCCACACTAAGAGGTCATTGTATATAAAGCTAGCTAATGTAAGTCAACCTTGTACAAATAACATGAGATGGGAAAAGGGGAGCCGCCACACCCCTTCAAGGCAGGAAGTCTCATTAGTATGCAAAGGAATAAACAATGGATTCCAAAATCAAAGTCAAAACAGTAATAAATCAGAGCGATAAGGTGAAAAATGATGGGATAAGTAGCAGTAGTGGCTATTAGCTTGTACACCTGCTGATGAGACAAAGCAATCCAGGAAGGTGCTTGGGAAAAATTCCAATGCTGAGACCAAGAGCAAAGATGTTACTTTGAAATGGTCAAGGGATGAAGTAAAGTTCGGGATCCTTTGAATGTTTTCATAAGGTCAGAATGGAAAACCTAGATGACCCAGAACCCTTGTAAATGACAAATGAGCTCCCAGTAGTCTTGTTAAGGGGCAAGGTGATTAGCACTTTCTGAAGTTTTCTAATAATACAGGCCCATTGTTTGACTACTCCTCGGTTATGTTGACATTTTGTGACCTAGGATAGTTAAGATGATAGTTAAGATGATCGTTAGAATTTTATCCAGAGAAATAAAGCACTCTTATCATGTCAGAAAATTCTAGACCTGTGACCAAACAGGTCAGTTTCACTCACACCTACTTGCCATAATAGTATCAATGGATGGATCGAGATAGGAGTATGTGAGGCCTCCAAAAGTGTCGTATTTTCTAACTCTAGTGCCGCCTGTTGATGTTGGTTTGACTCTTTCTTTTCAGAGGGATTCACTGTTTTCATTTTTCACCCTCAAGCTACCAGCAACCACAGAAAACTCATTCCTGGAGCCTCCTGATCAGAAAGATAAAAACACTGTACATGAACCTTGTATATTAAGTTTTCACAAATCAATCAGACTCATTATTACTTTTTAAGAAGATAATTCAACAATTAATCTGATGTTAAAAAGAATCAGTGTGTTTAGTAAAATGCAGATTGTTGTTTGAATAAATATTATGAGGTTATTTAATACTCAACCTTATTGGTAAAGAATAGGCTGGCCCCAACATGATTAAAATATTTGTGAAATATTCCGTTTTTGAATACTCCCATGCCAAAATCAAATTTAAAAATGAATCAATGTAATAATGGGAGAACCTCCTAAATAACACAGGTAAATATCTTTACAGTTCATATTGTGTAGATGAAAACTCTCCTTTTAATTCTCGCAGTAAATATATACATGGAAATAAAGTGTTTAGTATATATCAAGGAATAACGATAGCTTACATTTATTAAGGACTTCCTATGTGCCAAGCACAATGGTATTCTTATCATTCCCAGATGCACAAGAAGGTGCAGGCAAAGGCATTGCAAGGGTAGCAGTATGTCCAAGTCCAGAGAGAGAAAGTAGAATCCAATCTACTTTCAAATAACTTGGAAATGTGATTTTCCCGTAAATGCTATTTCTTTGGGTGTTACTTTCATATCAGAGTCAGGCTAAGGCCTGTGTCTGATTTCTCGCCAGCTGTTTACCAGTCACTATTGATGCCTTTTATTTTTTTCTGTCCTGAACAGAGAATTTCAAAATTTTCTGAGCTAGATTAATTTCTTTCAAATCTTTGCTTTACTTGTCTGGCTGCTCTGAAAGCAAATCTAATTTGATCTTGGCCTCACCCCCTTGCCCTTCACTGCCACTTTTTGATCCTTTAGCCCTTTCACACTGCCCAGTCTGCAACAACTACAACAACATCGCAACAAACTAGATCATAATGCATTATTTAGTTACAGGAAATTTTCATGTAACAAAACATAAACAAGTATGTAATGAACAGAGTCTCTTCTTTGTAGTGATTAAACTTAGCTGTCAGGGATTTATTTCCTACATGTTAACCACAGTGCTAGAAAATAAAGTACAGGAGTAGAACATAAATATCAAAAAATTACTTAATGAATACTGTGAGGAGGCTAAGACATCAGCTGATTCAGTAGAAAGCACTGCTGATTGCAAATCATTAGAATGATCCTCAGCCGAGCAAATTATTCTATAAACCATAACTCATAATGGGGAGTACCTGCAACAGCCCAACTCCTGCATTTACACCCTGAGGGTGTTTAGGGTTCAGAGGTGCATATATCGCCTGATGAATGTCCACCTATGGCTAAGCAATGCACATGCATGTGTATGTGTGTGTGTGTGTGTGTGTATTTGTGTATGTACTACATCTACTTACAAATATTATACTTATCCCTTTACTAAAAGAACCATTACATGGCTCATTGAAAACAAAGTTGAGTATTTTTACTTAAACATTTTCAAATTGCTGACAACAGATTTCTACTTTCCTAGTTGATATTTAATTTTAAAAGTAAGACTTCAGAGCCTTAAGTATACACTTAAGAAGTCTAGCAGTCAGTCAATAAGAGAATTGCTCGCCTAAATAAATCAGGGTGAGAAGGGAAAAGTCTCCCTTTTATTTTTAATATGAAAATTCTGATTCTATTTGAGCTTCACCCATGTTACGGCTCCTCTATCAGGGTTCAGCTCTTTGCAGGGAGGGAATATGTTCTTTGCTACTCCCAAGAAGTGAATGGAAAGAAAAGAACCCTAAGAATCCAAGAATGTGTATCTCACATCTAGATCTGTGGCTCATGAGAAGTAAGAATGATATGAGACATATATCGTGTATTTCCCCTGGACCTTAGTAGAACCAGATGATCCCTAATTTTTGGACTTTTTCAATTCCCCAGGCATCTGTGATAATAATGTTAGGACCAAAGGGTGACATGTGTAACAGGAGAGAGGAGTTATCATTGGACCAAATATATCCGTGAATGTACAATGGCATTTAATTAAAACAAACAAACCCTCAAAAAACAATCTTAAATTCCTCCTTGGAAGGAGAGTTGCACAGAGGCCACCAACGTGTGTGTTAGTTTCCATTGGGTAGATGGAAGACATATGTTATCTATATTTTTTGGAGTTAGACACATCTAGTGATGTTCAAACAGGAACTTGGAAAAGGCCAAGTAGAAGTACTTGCCTATAAGAACACTATGATGTAGATACTGTTATTACTTCTATCTCTTAGGGAAATAAATTAACCTAGCAAATGGGTAGAGCTGGGCTTGGCAAATATGCAGTTTGATATTTACATAAGCAACAAACTATCCTGCCTCCCAAAATATGTGATTCTGATTCTTTAAAGGGTGGAATGAGCAGATAGGCAGGAGATAAACATGTTACATTTGTTAGTGTAAGGCTTTGTTAGTGATCAATCTTCCCTCACTTTCTACTTTATACCTATAGTCACAGTATTATTATCTCCTGCATACGCCATACTTTCCTACCCCATTTGGTTAATTTCAGTAGTGTTTATAATGATTTCACAGCATAGGTTGCATACGTTGGGAAAATGTATGCACTTAGTTGTCACTGGGCAAGAAACTTAGCTGATGGAGGTAAGATGATGAAGTGCTCTGAGAAGAACATTCAGAAGAAAAGGAAGTGGACTAATATGAAAAGAAAGATTTCCTACCTAGGAAACAGGAGATCAGAGGATAAAACAAGAACCAGAGATATGTTCTTAAATAAGCAGAACAGGTACGCAGCCTCCCAAAAGTGGGGAGCAGTATGTTCCCATTACAATGTCAAAGGGTGATCTATCTGATAATCTATGTGGCATCTATTAATTTAACAACAATGATGATGATGATAATATACTGAAGTCCAAGAGGTATTAGTCTATCCTTTTCCCTTGAGATAAATACACCCTTTTAAACCAATTTGAATCAATTATATGTACATTACATCTCCACAGAAAAGAAGACAACCACAGAATATCCTAAGTAACTGCACATATCAACGTAACTTATATTCATACAGAAATGAAGACTTGCTATAGCAACATTCTTGAAAAGATGTCTGGGGATGTTGCACTGCTAAACCTACCTGTCCCTGAGTAACTCTGTTGTGTCCCAGAGTTCTCTTTGATTGAATTCCACTGACTCACGGTGGCAGTTGTTTTGATAACATACCCTTGATCGGCTTCCTTCCTTTTCTCACTTTCCTTTCTCACTGGTGTCTCCTGTGATCACTTCCAAAATAAACTACTTACACTCAATTCTTGTCCTCAGGTCTGCTGCTGGGGAAACCAAACCACAGTAACTTCAGAAATATATACTTGGAATATGTCATGTGTTAATGGGTAAAGACACCATGGATATGAAGGAGATCACCTATGGGAGAATATTAAGAAGAAAGTAAAGAATCTTCCTTGAGGAACATCTACATTTAAAGGTCAGGGAGAAGATATATCAGCAGGAGCGTCAGAGGGGGTTGTGGACAAAATATTTTCAAAAATTAAGATGTGAAGACCACTAGAATTTGCTTAAATGTTGATGGAGAAAGATATAGCAAACAGGAGTGTGAAAATATAGGTAAGTGAAAAGAGGAAAACAGGAATAGTCATTGGTGTAAGATTCCCAAGGGATTAAGATAACATTGAATCCAGATCCTGAATGGTGGGATAAACTTTGCAAAGTATTTGGTAGCTTGGGTCATAGAAAGCAGAGGAAGTTCTTCTCTGATATGATAATTCTATATTTGGAAACAACAAGATAATGGATTGTCTTTCTTCCTACTTTTACCTTAATGTTCAAGTATTGGCATGAACAAAACTCAGAACAAAAGAATTTCACTTATTTCCAAGTGGGCTACTCTATCATTTTAAAAAACACATCACATAGACGTGGAGTTTGAGGAGAAGATTTGTTCTATTCCATATTAAGTTAGGCTTCCTTCCTCTATTCATCAAATTGAACTGGATGGAATGGGAGTCCCTAATCCAACACCTCCAACTGGAGAAATAGTCTGCTGATTCTCACGGATCTCATGTCCTGCTTAGTGTAGATAATTTTCATATGGATTATAATGAATAATATTAAACAATTCACTAGAAGCCTAAAACATTTTGTTTGAAGCTCTTCTTCGTCCTGCTAAAAATAACTTCTGGTGTACAAGGCTACCATCATAATTGAGTTCTACATCTCCAGTCACAATTAGAACTAAAATTACAGTGAACATACAATAATTCTTTATCTCTTAGTTCCAGATTTTTCTCAATTATTTATCTCTCTCTATTATGGTCTCATATTCCTTTCTGTTACAGAGTTTCAGTCTATGTTGAGTCAAGCAATTGTAGGGCTGCTTAAACTCTGGTTCATTAGCCATGGTCCACTAGCATCCATGTCATGGCACTAGGGTTTAATGTGGTTAATAGGATCCTGGATGAGGAAGTATATTGAAAATTAAACTTTTAATTAAACATAAAACACTAAAAATTATTAGAAGCATTAAAAAAATAAATGTTTCCATATATGGGTTAGAAAATCTGCCTTTATTTTGATCCTAGGGGCTGCTGGCTATAGTGAAATGTATAAAAAAGAGAGTGTGATCCTAGTTTCTGTCTCTAACTATGAGTTACTTGTGATTAACTTCAAATATCCTCTCCATAAGAAGAGGCCCAGAAGAAGATGAGCTTCAGTTATTCTAGCACAACTGTTGTGATATTTGTAAAGATTCAAAACCTATAATAAATGTATAAAAGGAAACTCCATTTGAAATGATTTGAAATCTCACATGGAAATCTATTTTTTTTAAATCAGGGCTTAGTAAGAGAAAATAACAGAACATTGTAATACTTGAATTACAAAAACAACTGAATTTTGGAAAATTTATTTTCTCTCATGTGATGTGTGTGTATGTGTGTGTGTGTGTGTGTGTGTGTGTGTGTGTCTATTTAGCAATGGCATTATTCTATCAAATGGGATTAGATTCATTTTTGACTCCTGCTAAGCACCCTGTCCCCCCAACCCCAAGATTATGAAAGCGAAAGGGAAGGGGGAGGTAGGGAGGAAATATGACTTATTTAAACTGTATAAAAATGCTGAAATAAAATGAACATTCAAAACTCCTGTGATTGAATTTAATCTTTTGTTCAACTCATTCACTGAGGAAATCTGTCTCCAAATGGTTCATATTGTAGAATATGATGACTCCAGTAACCTCTCCTAGACTCTACGTTTGCTATAAAGACTATTGTGGCTGATGATAGATGATGAAATTTACCCTCATGGTTTGCAGGGAGCCTGGTGCCAATAATTTAAGGCTTTGCATGACACATCACTAACTTTATATTCTAAGCAATCACAACCTATTTTTATCTACCTGCTGTTTTATGGCTTAGAAATCACTTTATTTGTGATGTTAGTAATTTATTACAAAAAAGATTTTCAAATTACATATTTGCATTGATTTAGGGAAGGAATTAAAACGCTTTGCTCCACCCTTCTGGGTAAATAAATATAATCTTTTCAATAGTTTGAAGGTTCTCAAGGAAATGAGACTCTTGGTCAGTCACTTTTAGAGTTTTTTATTCATGAACAAAATCTGTGGGAGCATATTCAAGTTTTAGGCAAGAGAAGCCCAGAAATCAGCTAAGTTAGTAGAGAAGGGTGGTAACTACATATTTGGAGGAATTTTATCATTTAGAATATGTTGTGAGTGGCTCTTTCAAAATATTGTCTACTAGCAGCCATTGAAATAATATTTCTCTTACTTCAGACATCTGATGACTACCTTTATAAATTCTACCTATTAAGGGTCTGTTATAACTTTAAACCAACAAAGATCAAAAGAGACAAAGAAGGCCATTACATAATGGTAAAGGGATCAATTCAGCAAGAAGAGCTAACTATCCTAAATATATATGCACCCAATACAGGAGCACTCAGATTCATAAAGCAAGTCCTTAGTGACCTACAAAGAGACTTAGACTCCCACATAATAATAATAGGAGACTTTAACACCCACTGTCAACATTAGACACATCAGTGAGACAGAAAGTTAACAAGGATACCCAGGAATTGAACTCAGCTCTGCACCAAGCGGACCTAATAGACATTTACAGAACTCTCCACCCCAAATCAACAGAATATACATTTTTTTCAGCACAACAGCACACCTATTCCAAAATTGACCACATAGTTGGAAGTAAGGCACTCCTCAGCAAATGTAAAAGAACAGAAATTATAACAGTCTCTCAGACCACAGTGCAATCAAACTAGAACTCAGGATTAAGAAACTCACTCAAAACCGCTCAACTACACGGAAACTGAACAACCTGCTCCTGAATGGTACATAACGAAATGAAGGCAGAAATAAAGATGTTCTTTGAAACCAACGAGAACAAAGACACAACATACCAGAATCTCTGGGACACATTCAAAGCAGTGTGTAGAGGGAAATTTATAGCACTAAATGCCCACAAGAGAAAGCAGGAAAGATCCAAAATTGACACCCTAACATCACAATTAAAAGAACTAGAAAAGCAAGAGCAAACACATTCAAAAGCTAACAGAAGGCAAGAAATAACTAAAATCAGAGCAGAACTGAAGGAAATAGAGACACAAAAAACCCTTCAAAAAATTAATGGATCCAGGAGCTGGTTTTCTGAAAAGATCAACAAAATCGATAGACCACTAGCAAGACTAATAAAGAAGAAAAGAGAGAAGAATCAAATAGACACAATAAAAAATGATAAAGGGGATATCACCACTGATCCCACAGAAATACAAACTACCATCAGAGAATACTACAAACATTTCTACACGCAAATAAACTAGAAAATCTAGAAGAAATGGATAAATTCCTCGACACATACACCCTCCCAAGACTAAACCAGGAAGAAGCTGAATCTCTGAACAGACCAATAACAGGCTCTGAAATTGTGGCAATAATCAATAGCTTACCAACAAAAAAGAGTCCAGGACCTGATGGATTCACAGCCGAATTCTACCAGAGGTACAAGGAGGAACTGGTACCATTCCTTCTGAAACTATTCCAATCGATAGAAAAAGAGGGAATCCTCCATAACACATTTTATGAAGCCAGCATCGTCCTGATACCAAAGCCTGGCAGAGACATAACCAAAAAAGAGAATTTCAGACCAATATCCTTGATGAACATTGATGCAAATATCCTCAATAAAATACTGGCAAACCGAATCCAGCAGCACATCAAAAAGCTTATCCACCATGATCAAGTGGGCTTCATCCCTGGGATGGAAGGCTGGTTCAACATACGCAAATCAGTAAATGTAATCCAGCATATAAACAGAACCAAAGACAAAAACCACATGATTATCTCAATAGATGCAGAAAAGGCCTTTGACAAAATTCAACAAGCTTTCATGCTAAAAACTCTCAATAAATTAGGTATTGATGGGACGTATCTCAAAATAATAAGAGCTATCTATGACAAACCCACAGCCAATATCATACTGACTGGGCAAAAACTGGAAGCATTCCCTTTGAAAACTGGCACAAGACAGGGATGCCCTCTCTCACCACTCCTATTCAACATAGTGTTGGAAGTTCTGGCCAGGGCAATCAGGCAGGAGAAGGAAATAAAGGGTATTCAATTAGGAAAAGAGGAAGTCAAACTGTCCCTGTTTGCAGATGACATGACTGTATATCTAGAAAACCCCATTGTCTCAGCCCAAAATCTCCTCAAGTTGATAAGCAACTTCAGCAAAGTCTCAGGATACAAAATCAATGTACAAAAATCACAAGCATTCTTGTACACCAATAACAGACAAACAGAGAGCCAAATCATGAGTGAACTCCCATTCACAATTGCTTCAAAGGGAATAAAATACCTAGGAATCCAACTTACAATGACGTGAAGGACCTCTTCAAGGAGAACTACAAACCACTACTCAATGAAATAAAAGAGGATACAAACAAATGGAAGAACATTCCATGCTCATGGATAGGAAGAATCAATATCGTGAAAATGGCCATATTTCCCAAGGTAATTTATAGATTCAATGCCATCCCCATCAATCTACCAATGACTTTCTTCACAGAATTGGAAAAAACTACTTTAAAGTTCATATGGAACCAAAAAAAAAGCCCACATTGCCAAGTCAATCCTAAGCCAAAAGAGCAAAGCTGGAGGCATCACGCTACCTGACTTCAAACTATACTACAAGGCTACAGTAACCAAAACAGCACGGTACTGGTACCAAAACAGAGACATAGATCAATGGAACAGAACAGAGCCCTCAGAAATAATGCCACATATCTACAACTATCTGATCTTTGACAAACCTGACAAAAACAAGCAATGGGGAAACGATTCCCTATTTAATAAATGGTGCTGGGAAAACTGGCTAGCCATATGTAGAAAGCTGAAACTGGATCCCTTCCTTACACCTTATACAAAAATTAATTCGAGATGGATTAAAGACTTAAATGTTAGACCTAAAACCATAAAAACCCTAGAAGAAAACCTAGGCAATACCATTCAACACATAGGCATGGGCAAGGACTTCATGTCTAAAACATCAAAAGCAATGGCAACAAAAGCCAAAATTGACAAATGGGATCTAATTAAACTAAAGAGCTTCTGCACAGCAAAAGAAACTACCATCAGAGTAAACAGGCAACCTACGAAATGGGAGAAAATTTTTGCAACCTACTCATCTGACAAAGGGCTAATATCCAGAATCTACAATGAACTCAAACAAATCTACAAGAAAAAAACAACCCCATCAAAAAGTGGGCAAAGGACATGAACAGACATTTCTCAAAAGAAGACATTTATGCAGCCAAAAAACACATGAAAAAATGCTCATCATCACTGGCCATCAGAGAAATGCAATCAAAACCACAATGAGATACCATCTCACACCAGTTAGAATGGTGATCATTAAAAAGTCAGGAAACAACAGGTGCTGGAGAGGATGTGGAGAAATAGGAACACTTTTACACTGTTGGTGGGACTGTAAACTAGTTCAACCATTGTGGAAGTCAGTGTGGCAATTCCTCAGGGATCTAGAACTAGAATTACCATTTGACCCAGCCCTCCCATTACTGGGTATATACCCAAAGGACTATAAATCATGCTGCTATAAAGACACATGCACACGTATGTTTATTGCTGCACTTTTCACAATAGCAAAGACTTGGAACCAACCCAAATGTCCAACAACGAGAGTGGATTAAGAAAATGTGGCACATATACACCATGGAATACTATGCAGCCATAAAAAATGATGAGTTCATGTCCTTTGTAGGGACATGGATGAAACTGGAAACCATCATTCTCAGTAAACTATCGCAAGGACAAAAAACCAAACACTGCATGTTCTCACTCATAGGTGGGAATTGAACAATGAGAACACATGGACACAGGAAGGGGAACATCACACTCCGGGGACTGTTGTGGGGTGGGGGGAGGGGGGAGGGACAGCATTAGGAGATATACCTAATGCTAAATGACGAGTTAATGGGTGCAGCACACAAACATGGCACATGGATACATATGTAACAAACCTGCACATTGTGCACATGTACCCTAAAACTTAACGTATAATAATGAAAAAAAGAATAAAAGAGTATAATAATAAAAAAAAGAGTCTGTTATACCTGTATCATTATTTGCCTAACTTTTCTTCAAATAAACTCACTTTTCACTTCAATAAATTTACATAAAGGAAATTTTATATCATAACTCTAAATTAAAACCATGTTTAAAACCACAAGTAGAAGATAATTAAAAAATAAAATCAATGTTATTAATTCTAGTTAGATACTATTCCTATTGAAGGATAAATCATAAAAATAGACATTCAGATGGGTGGAAAGGCCTTCAATATATACTGGTATTAAATGAATGCTTTCTCCTTGAGAAATCAGAAGGGTTGAAAGATAATTATAACATTATAACTTTATGTTATTTAGCATCGAAACCAATACAGCTAGTAGTATACCTCTCACACTTTGCAAACAATGCATTAAAACAGTAACTTGCAGCTAAATCAACTGGCACTGTCCTATACACATTTTACTACAATTTGATGAGATCTAAAAATGTTATTGTTTCCTTTTCTTCAATACCTCAGTGATGGCTGGTTTCAGCTGAATGGTATCTTAAATTTTATTTGAATCACTCTACCACCAATAATATAGAGCTGCTTATCGTTAAACTATATATTGCTAATAAATTGCTCTCCATCCTCTCTTAGTTTAAACTCCTTGTCATTTTTGTCAGCTCTATGCCCAGTTTCCAGGTATAATTAAATTTGTGTGCGAACACGTAGTTTTTTGTACCAATGATATTTATTTCATAAAAGATATAGATGGACCAGTTCACATCTTTTAAAATCACTCCTATTTATGGTATTCATGGTAAAATTATTTTACCTTTTCTGTATTTTTGAAATGTTTCCTAATAAACATTGGAAAAAACAACTTATAGTATATGACAACCAAAACCATGCACTTTCCAATTTGTTCTCAAGTTAGTGGTTAAAAGAAAATGTAATACACTGTAGCTAAGTAAGAATATTACCAAATTTTCCTCACATAGGTTTGGGTTCTTAGAGTCTTGGTCTAAGGAAGGTCTCAAAACCCCAAGTAAGGTCCCAATAAATATGTAGGTAAGGTCCCAAATATATGTATATATTTGGTTTATTTTTTCCACTCATAGCTAAAAGTAACTTCAAACATTAATCCTTCTTTTTTCATTTCTGATTTGTTACATTTTTATTATAACAAAATGTTTCTGAACTTTAGCATTGGGAAGGTACAAAAGGTAATATTCAGATATAAGGAGGATATATATTTGAACTATTGTATAAGTATCAACAATCCATTCCTTTCTGTTCATTTGGTCTCAATTTTGCTTGATTTGGCCTCTCAAGATTTGCTTGATTTGAAGTATGTTAATCTTTCTGAAATTACTTGGTGAACTTTTACCCTTAATTTCCAGGAGTAAATATTCACTCAAACACATATATTCAACTGTGTATATAGGGAGCATTTAAAAATCTTTGTAGTGACTTTTAACATGTTTGCAGTGAAATCTCCAGCATTATAGTATGCAGCAAGCAGTTTTCTGAATACAGAATAATACATATGAGAGTTCCACAGTGTGAGTGGTCCTCATTACCTTTCAATAAACAATAGCGACTCACTAAATAAAAATTAATGATTTTAATGAAGAATGTTTGAAACTTGCTATTACTAGAGAAAGGCAGATACACAGACTAATGCAAATGATAATGTCTTCTGAAATATGACTACATTGGGTCTTCACTCTCAATTGATACACAAACTGTAATAAAGCTTTTACTGTTATATCAGCAATGGCATTAACAATATAATTCGAGTTGCTTGGTGGAGAAGCCAAAACAAAGATTATATAATATTGTTTTTTGATTTTAAGTTTTAAGATCTTAACTCTGTTTAACCTGTTTGCATCAAGACCCCCGAAGTGAAAAAAGGAATTGATTAAAGGAAAAGAATCAGTATGTGAAATACACTCATATTCATTTTTTTTAACTCTCATAACAGCTCTTCAACAAATAAAATCTCAATTATTTGCAATAGCACAAGCATAAAATATTCTATGACAAATATTTTGTGTGCCAAAATACCCTGTTTGGGGAGGCAGTCCAATCTTTTAAAATCTATTTCACATTTTCTTCCCTGCAATTATTAATTACAATTATTATGGGTTAAAAAAATCACAGTGCCTGATCTAATACCTAGTATCTTAAATCAGCACTGCATAGTGTATATAAATAAAGATTATACATGTTTTCTGGGACAACATGTCCTTCCTCACCCTTCAAGTTTCTGACAGCTGGCCCCTAGTGTAAACCAATTCACTCCCCAGTTGGCACATCCCAGAACACATTGTATTTGTCTATAACTAAGCCATATAGCTCCAGAATTTTTATCTTTAGTTGAGGAAGTCTGGACCATAGGTCTATAGGTCACCTACCTAAACATGTTAAATTTGTTTACCCCAATTATTCTTAACCCCAGTCTAGTTCGACATGCATAAATAACTTGATACTCATTAAGTCAAAGGGATTTTGAAGCAAATAAAAAACAACATAGCTTACTATGTGCACTGCTAAATGCTATTGGTAACCTTTAAAACTCATTATCTATATGATGACAATATTGTAAGGTATTCCAGAATTGCTTGCAACCTTTTATAATGAATGTTGGTTGTTACCAAACAACAATATGAAAGTGCAGAGGGAAAATGAGGACATTTGGAACATCAGGAACTGTTACCATAGTATTATAGAGGCTTAGAACTGAAAGGAATGTAAGAGAAAAAATAATAATGCCTAGCACTTCATCTTTTTATCCAATCAACAAACCTTTATTAAGCTCCTACTGTATGCCAGATGCTGATGGTAAAAAGATAGAGAAGGTACATTTCATGCATGAGCAAGGGGCAAGAGGGAGAACGTGACACACAAGGACACAAGTCAATAGATTGGTAGGAGCTTGGAGAGGACATAAGGCACAAATCTGGGTGAGGACAGCAAGAAATTCCCTCTGAGGTTTATTTATTTCCTTCCTGTAATCACCTCTGAATGGCACCTGCATTTCACTTAGTTCTCCTATGTCTGTAACTGTTTGATGATGGCATTGAATGGCAGTTTGCTGCTTCTAGTAACAGAAAGTAAATATTTCTTCTCATGAAATAATTCACACTAAAACATATTTAACAATTCTCAGTAGATAATTCTCAAGCAAGAAGATGTCAAGGATGAAAGTACTTGTACTCCCTTTATTTAAATAGATGATTATTTATAGAGTTAGATTAGTTGCTGTCCTCGATCCTGGTCGCATGTTAGATTCACCTGTAGATCTTCAAAAAATACACTGCTTGGTTTCCACCCCAGACGATCTGATTTAATTGGCCTGAGATAGGCTAAGGGAATCAGTATTTTTATAGAGCTCCACAGTTGATTTTGCCCTGCCAAGAGTTGAGTGTTTGGTTTAGATTAGTGGCCTTTTTCAATCAGGTCTGAGACCTGAGTAAATCCCTAAACTTTCAAGCACCATATTAATAGGACTCACTACTTACTTACTAAGGTTCATTAACAGCCTAGATTAACCTCCTCTGCTTTCTCTGGAGCCCCAGAAGCATTGGGCTTCTGCCTGCTTCATTTTCATTTCCTTGAACAGCCAGTCATAACCCTTTTAGCACAGTAGTGTGCTTCTCTTATTCTGGGGCAAGTTTCTTCATCTAGTTCTTAATATGCCTTTTTGCTGGAAACTGACTTAAATTTTCTCCTCTTCTTTTTGAAAATAATGTTATTTTTATTATAAAATATGTATTTTTATAGAAAACTAGTAAAGCATTAAAATAAGAACAAAAGTTACTCTCAATACCATTCCAAGAAACAGTACTTATCAGGGTATGTGTGTATGTATATGTATATGTATATGTATATGTATATGTATATGTATATGTATATATACACATATATGTGTGTATACATATACATGTATACATGTACATATATGTGTATATATATACCTTGTGTGTGTGTATATGTATATATGTACATACATATGTGTATATATATACGTGTATACACATATATGTATATACATACACATATATACACGTGTATATATGTACATATACATATATACACATATATACACGTATATATGTACATATACATATATACACATATATACACGTATATATGTACATATACATATATACACATATATACACGTATATATGTACATATACATATATACACATATATACACGTATATATGTACATATACATATATACACATATATACACGTATATATGTACATATACATATATACACATATATACACGTATATATGTACATATACATATATACACATATATACACGTATATATGTACATATACATATATACACATATATACACGTATATATGTACATATACATATATACACATATATATGTACATATACATATATACACATATATACACGTATATATGTACATATATACATACACACACACACACTGTATTTACAAACAGTATCCTATAGTATCAAAATCTTTTATAAACAATACTTCACATGAAAATTTTACCTTGAAGAATTTCAATATTTATAAGTAATTTTGTAGATCATAACTGTAAATGGCTGCTTGGTGTTCTATTGAACATGCTATCCTTTCTAAAAAAAAGTTTCCTTTTTTGGGCATTTAGGTTGGCACCATTTTTTTTTCACTTCCAAATGTCCAAATTTGGATTTTATTTTTTAAATGCCAACTTAGAATCTTTGGGGACTTTAAACCACGCACAATGATTTTAGTATTTTACAAGTTTAGTCTTCTATATCATCTCTTGTTTTCATCCTCTTTTTAAAAAGGCTTTTTCTTGCATTCTTTCCTTTCTTGCTTACCCTTTGGCCATCAGAGATGAGAGTGACCTGGGCTGGGAGTTAGCCTTATGGCAAGCTCCCCTCTTGCTGCTGGTCCTACCATTTGCCTCCAGCTCTCCTTATTCCAGGAAACATTGGGGATGTTCTGCCTGGAGCTCTTCCTTATCTTTCCCAAAGCGGTCAGAACAGGATTTGCTTCAATGTGGTCTCTGAATGACAGACATTCTCGGAAGTTCCTGCTATGTGTATATACCAGTATCTCAAGTGTTTATTGCTGATGTAGGTTTTCCTTTCTAGGTCTATCATGTCAGGTGTGAGAAGTGAGATTCCAGACTCAGACATAAATAAGCACTAATCAACCCCCAGCATTTACCCTTATTATGTCTTCATGAACTAATTTAACTCTCTCCATCTCAGTTTTCTCATTCATGATAAGGCACAGTAATTGTACTCCACTCATCATATTAGCATAAGAATTAAGCAAGATAGCACCCCTAGGTGCATAGCACAGTATCTGACAGGAAGTGCTTCATAAATGTTAGCTTGATGATGATGATGAAGAAGACAAGAATTTCAATGAAAGTCTCAGGTTACTATTGTGCTCAGAAGCATTTCGTGAAAGATGAGTAAAAGGAATCTGATTCTTTTATTGGAAGCGCGTTGTTTTGAATTAAAGTGAACAGAGGTTAAATTACAAAACAAAATAGTAAGTTACTGAAAGCAGACTTTTTATTGTCTTAAAGTTGAATCACTCTGTACTTATAAAGTTGTTTTACTTAATAGTTAAATATGTTTCTAACACTTGTAACCCCAAAACTCATGCCACAGCTTAGACCCTGTTATGGGCTGAATTGTGCCACCTGTCCAAATTCACATGTTGAAATCCTAACTCTTGGTGCCTCAGAATGTGACTGTTATTTAGAGATAGGATCTGTAAGAAGGTAATTAAGGTTAAAAGAAGTCATGAATATAGGCCCTAATCCTATATGATTGGTATCCTTATAAAAAGAGGAGATTAGGGGCTGGGCATGGTGGCTCACGCCTGTAATCCTAGCACTTTGGGAGGCCAAGGTGGGTGGATCACATGAGGTCAGGAGTTTGAGACCAGCCTGACCAACATGGCGAAACCGTGTCTCTACAAAAAATACAAAAATTAGATGCGCAAGTTGGTGGGTACCTGTAATCCCAGCTACTTGGGAAGCTGAGGCAGGAGAATCGCTTGAACCCGGGAGGTGAGGTTGCAGTGAGCCGAGATCATGCCACTGCCCTCCAGCGTAGGTGATAGAGTGAGACTCTGTATCAAAAAAATAAGCAACAACAAAAAACCTCAAAAAAAAAACAAAAAGAGGAGATTAAGACACAGACACACACAGAGGCAAGACCATGTGAAGACCACACAGATACACACAGAGGGAAGACCATGTGAAGACACCAGAGGAATATGGCCAGCTACAAGTCAAGGGGAGAGAGCTTAGAAGAAATCAACCCTGCTCACACCTTGATAACGTCCAGCTCATAGTGATACACTTCCGGCCTGCAGACTATGGAAAAATAAGTTTCTATTGTTAAAGCCACTCAGTCTGTGGTACTCTACGCAGCCCTAGTAAATGAATAGAGACAAAATCTACTTTTTGCCCTCTGTAGAGTTTAAAAATGTTTTAGTTAGTCTGGCTTTTAAAAACACATCATCATTACGCTGCTTTTCAGTAAAATAGCCTTAGTTCTTATAAACATTTTCCATAAATCCTATTCCTTGAGTATTTTGAAAGAAACTGCAAAGTTGAAGAGAGTTATTTCAATCTGGATATTTTTTCTTTTAAAAAATAAGGATTTTTTTCTTGTGTTTAAGTCTTTGCTTTCCCTGGTCTTCCTGTACTATTTCCAAGAGATTCATATGCTGAAAGTTTACTCCAATGTTTTTGTCAGTTTATCTTTTCTTCTTATTAGCCTAGAGAAAGGTCTTCTAAAGTGCACAAAATATATGTATGAGTAGACTTCCTTTTCTTCATGGTCTTTTCTAAGAGCTTGTTTTTTCTCTTACATCTACAGTGATAATATATCTGAGTGCTCAATAAATGTTACTTGTTTGAGTCAATGTTTAGAAGAGAATCAGTGAGTGGATTGGAGTTGTAGTTACACAAAGCCAAAAGTTGAACTTTTGTATGTTGCTTGAACTTAGTTAGCAGCTTGGAAAATAAACTAGGCTTACTTATTTTTCCACATTTTCACCTAACAAAGAGGAGTCAAAAACACTCTTCTTTTTCTTATAAAAGCAGGAACCCTGAAGAGGGTTTTTTTTTATTTTTCTTCTTGAGACAAGGTCTCGTTTTGTCATCCATGCTGAAGTGCAGTGGCGTATTCACGGTTCACTGCAGTGTCGACCTCCCAGGCTCAAGTGATCCTCCATCCTCAGCCTCCCAAGTAGCTGGGATGACAGGTGCATGCCACCACACCCAGCTAATTTATGATTTTTTTGTAGATTTGGGTTTCTCCATATGTTGTCCAGGCTAGTCTCAAACTCCTGGCCTCAGTTGATCCTCCTGTCTTGGCCTCCCAAAGCATTGGGATTACAGGTGTGAGCCACTGCACCCAGCCCCTTTGAAGAGATTTTTTAAAATGATACACTACAGTAGCTATCTAGAATTTAGAATATGGAGAGTGTCCATTGATGTAAAATTTTACTGGTTGAGAGATTTAACACATATGAGAGGCTAGTGTCAAGAATAGAAAAATGTGTGGCTATAATAAAATAATGCCTCTCTTTGTCTGAATTATTATCATTGACTCTCAAAATGAGGGAGGAGTTATTCTTGAGACTTTTATGCTTAATAATTCTCCCCTTAGAATCAGTAAATAGAAGCATTGAATAATTACATTACATATTAGTTCAAGAGCTGATTTCGTCAACTTTTCAAGATTTTAAGAAATAAAACTGGGCCATTATGGATGAATTCTTATCTACAAAATTTAAAAGAACTTCATTGACAGTGATTCTACAGTCATCTATAGATAAATTTTCATTTCATGTCTGATAAATTTTCATTTCATGTCTGCATTTGAATTAGGGGGAGAAGAACTGGGAAACATCTATATTGCAGTATTTACAATTGACAATGTTAATTGTTAACAATGGAGAATGGAGTCTTTATTTTAATTTTAATTTTAAATTCACAGGTACAAGTCCAGGTTTGCTACATAGGTAAACTTGTGTCATGGGAGTTTGTGGTACAGATTATTTCATCACCCAAATATTAAGCCTAGTATCCATTAGCTATTTTTCCTGATCCTCTCCCTCCTCCCACCCTCCACCCTCTGATAAGCCTCAGTGTGTGCTGTTCCCTTCTGTGTTCATGTGTTTTCATCATTTAGCTCCCACTTATAAGTGAGAATATGTAGTATTTGGTTTTCTGTACCTGTGTTAGTTTGCTAAGAATAATGGCCTCCAGCTCCGTCCATGTCCTTGCAAAGGACATGATCTCATTCTTTTTCATGGCTGCACAGTACTCCATGGTGTATATGTACCACATTTTCTTTATCCAGTCTATCACTGATGGGCATTTAGGTTGATTCCATGGCTTTGCTGTTGAGTGTAGTGCTGCAGTGAACATATGCATGTATGTGTCTTTATAATTGGATGATTTAAACTCCTTTGGATATATACCCAGTAATTGGATTGTTGGGTTGAATAGTATTTCCGTCTTTAGGTCTTTGAGGAATCACCACATTGTCTTCTACAGTGGCTGAACTAATTTACACTCCCACCAACAGTGTATATCCTTTTGCTCCACAACCTTGCCAGCATCTCTTATTTTCGACTTCAGTAGTAGCCAGAGAATGGAGTCTTAACAGAATCTTAACAATGTTAGAAAAAGAAATACATTTAGGAGCAGTTGGCCCCATACTTTTTCTATTCAGAAGGACTCATTTCCTAAATATGGAATATGGTATTTTATTCTTCTATCCTGTCTCCCAAACCCAAGATAATTATTCTTAATTTGTTTTATGGCATGACAACATTGCTGAATAAAAGTTATTACCCCAGTTTTAACTACAGTTTCTTATCAATACCATACATCCTTCCCCATTAATTTTATTCTTAGCACTCTGGGCTCTGCTGTTGCTATGTATTTGTACATTATCAAGATTCAACATGCTGATCAACCTCTCTATCAATGTGAAGCTTACCAGGTTCTGGAATGCTATCAATGCCGTGTTCACTAGGTGCCTTTCCTATAGTGTAAATTCAGTCATCAAATTTAGTTGTAGTCACTTCCTGGAGGAGGGAGGCATTTAAACTGTGTGGGCCCAAAGCTGGTAATGACTTCACAATTATAGAGGAACCACAGACCATGGTGTTCCATGTAAATGATCACAGCAGGTCAACATGACCTTTCAAATGGGAGCCTGCACTTAAAAGATGTATGACAAGACTTTGTAACTATGTCATTTTAACTTATGTCTCTTGACACTGGGATTCTCTTTGTTAACCTTAACAGCAAGGCTCCTCTTCAAAGGAACACTATGAAATTTTTAAATTCTACCCACATATTGATTAATCTAATTTCATACTTGAATAGCCATAATTTATCAAATTTATAGAGTTCTGATGTTTAGTTTATGTGGTTTATTTGTTTTATAGCTGTGTTCTTTTTCTCTTTCTGAATGGGGTATCCCACTAAAATCTCAGTTAATATGTTCCAACACTGCCACAGGAAGCTCTGTGTGCAATAGCTTTGGATGGTTTCGATTTAATCAAGAGGAAGATGAAAGTGGGTGTCCATTTCTTTCAACTCCTCAGCTCTTTCACCATCCATCATAGTCAATGTGTGGTTACTCAGGATACAGCATTAATGATAGCTGTCAAAATAATAGTTTGTGGGTTAGAGGTCAAGAAGAATATGTAAAAGACTTCAGGGTGAACCAGATGATAAAGTAGCTCATTTAGTCATTTAAATGCTAGCCTAGCATGGCCTTGGTGGGATCAGGGGTTAGTGGAAGCAAGAAGAATAAATGAGGACATCTCCAAGTAGTTTACTCTTGTTAAAAGGGGAAAAAAAGATGATAACAGCATTACCAAACAAGCACACTAGAGGCAATTTTCTTAATTATAGTGCTGAGCCAGCAGTGCACACAGAGTGGGCTTGCTGTTGGCATGAAAGCTTTTACTTTCAAATAATATTAACCCTTCTTGGTACTTCATGTCTTAATTAAGATAATTCCTGGAAGTGCTGCCAATGTCTGCAGTTTTATGTTTCCATTGGTGTTTATAAGCCGTTTGTAAAAGAAGTGAACTGGGGTCCTGGCACAGTGTCCAAAGTGAGTTACTTTATCAGAGGAACTTTTTCAGTGAATCTCAAGAAAAAGCCTACAACATTTTGTTTTATTCCGTTGGTCACCTAATACCACATTATACAAATTCCTGAGAGAGGGAGAGAGACAGAGAGGTCACTTTGGTCCTATGAAATGATCTGAGACAGCAAAAATCATGTCACACGATACATATCAAAAATGCATTTTTTTGCTTTTAAATATAGGCTGCTGCCTTAGTTTGGGTTGCTATAACTAAAACATCGTGGACTTGGTGGCTTAAACAATAAACATTTATTTCTTACAGTTTCAGAAGCTGGGAAGTTTAAGATCAAGGCGCCAGCAGATTTGGTGTCTGGTGAGAGCCCTCTTCCTGGCTTGTAGACATCCACCTTTTAACGATATTCTCATATGGTCTAGAAAGACTATCTGCTACCTGTTTCTTCTTACAAGGGCACTAAGCCCATTCATGAGGCCTCTACCTTCATGACCTAATTACTGCCTAAAGGCTCCACCTACAAATATCACATTGAGCAATAGGCTTCAACATGAATTTTGACACATTCAGTCCATAACAGCCACAAGTTGGCATTTATAGCCTTGTAGCTCAATTGTTGGATATTGTTAATTAGAATGCATTCTTGTATATAGTAGATGAAAGTAGTACAGCAATTGCCTGCAGTAATTATACACTGTAAGAATCACTGAAATATCATTTTTACGTTTGAAAAACACTGGCTTAATGTAATTTTTAAATGAATTCTTACATTTGTATACCACTACAGGGTTCTAAGGAGGAGCCTTTGAAATTGTCCAGATAATAGCATAGTTAATTTATGGTCACCTGAGGATTTACTTTTGAAAAGAGATCGGTGGTATATAATATCCGTCCGTCCAAATTATGTTTCTCTAATTTGTCTAGGTGGAAATGTGAAACGTGGCCTGAGAGAACCCATGGTTCACTGAAATGGTAGGCACATCAAGAATCAAGCAGAGAAAAAAAATTAAATATTAGTTGAGAAATTTCAATTTCTGAGTATTCTACATCAGGGATCTATAATCAACAATTCAGTGGACGATGGCTAAGTCCTCATGATACTGACTCTGGAAGTTAGAGGGAAAAATTTTTCTCATGGGCTGACTTACAGAGGCTAGACTCATTCTGTTCATAAATTTTTATTATCTTATACAGATTACATGTTATACTATTTTAAGCACAAGGTTTTCAAACATTAGTTTATGAGTCATTTTCAAGCCTCAAATATATTAGCAAACCTTTACAGTTTATCTTTTGAGATTATGAGATAATATGAAATATATCAATTTTTTAAAATTGTTTTATGTAAGCAAGATGCCTACTATAAAACAATGCATTTTCCAACTTTATAAAAATGTTTTCATTTTGTTAACTGTTCTTGCGGGATGGTTTGACTCAGTTATTGCCCCATGAGTCCTCCCCTTTAAGAGTTTCTTCTTTCAAGAGTTTATTTATCGCCACTGACTCTCTAGAACTTTTTTGACAATGACATCAGAACTATTAGGAAACTGCATTGGCCCTTAATTGTATAATGTGTCCAGAAGCCAGCAATGGCTAAAGATCTTGGTAACTGATAATGATGAAAACTTTTCTTTCAACATAAATATGCTCACAAGAAACAACAATAAAATTTTAAAAAACACAAATAATAGTTTCCTTACAGTTTTTAAGACTACGCTACTTGACAATATTCGAGAAAAACTTTGGTAGTGTAGTTTACGTTTCATAAGTGAGAAAAAATCAATAGATTTGCTCTTTTTGAAATCCAAACAGAATAAACAGTATAATTGGTAACCACACTCAGCCATATCTTTTGAAGTTCCATCATTATTAACACTTCTACCTTTTTTTTTTCATTCCCTATTAAATTGTGGAGTATTATAGTATCGTACAACATCAAAATTCTAAAGGAAAAAAACCCCTATATTCTCTCAGAGGTGAGAAAAAGGGACTTAATTGGATGTGATTATCATTATCATTTTTTAAATGAATACTATAGTAATGGGTTAAGTATAAAAACAATACCAGGTGTCTCCAAAGAAGACGATGATCTAAGTTAATCTAGGACCTAAGTGGTCTATTTGAACAACAGCAAAAATAATACCTTATTTCCATTTTATAAGTTATAAGGTGATTTAAATCACTTGGACAGAGTATTTCATTGGAATTTAATAATGGGGGAAAACATTTTAATGGGATGGGATGCAATATAAGAATTAGGGCATAGGAAATGACTTAGAAATTTTAAAAATTTGCAGCCAATAATTAATTTGTAGTTAGTCATAAAAGTAATCTATTTCTCAATTATTCTTCTATTCATTTATTCAGTAAGAAGTTATAGAAATGCTATTTTTTAAAATTATACTTTAAGTTCTAGGATACATGTGCAGAATGTGCAGGTTTGTTACATAGGTATACATGTGCCATGGTGGTTTGCTGCACCTATCAACCCATCATTTACATTAGGTATTTCTCCTAATGTTATCCCTCCCCTGGCCCTCCATCTGCGGACAGGCTCCAATGTGTGATGTTCCCCTCACTATGTCCATGTGTTCTCATTGTTCAGCTACCACTTATGAGTGAGAATATGCAGTGTTTGGTTTTCTGTTCCTGTGTTAGTTTGCTGAGAATGATGGTTTCCAGCTTCATCCATGTCCCTGCAAAGGACATGAACTCATACTTTTTTATTGCTGCATAGTATTCCATGGTGTATATGTGCCACAAGAAATGCTATTAAGTTTTTAACTTTTATATATTTGATGAAATTGCTTCATAGTTTATAATTAACAGGATCCCAAATGTTTCTAACATCTTTATTAAGATGGAAAAGAAATAAAGATTATATCAATCAAAAATATGAAGAAGAGATCAAAGTTAATCTATTTATTAAAGATATGTTCTTTAGCAACAACCTCTCTGAATCAAAGTTTCTTCCTCTGTAAAATGAAATGAAACCAGCTGATCTTTACTATCAACTTAGGTTGTATTTGTCAACTATGAGATAAGCTGGACTTGCTGGCAGGTGGGCAGCTTTTCTGAAACTTGCTAATTCTCCATTTTGCTGACCAAATCCTATCTCAACATGTCTACTGCTTCATGAAGCTGTAAGGATAGCCACAATCTCCAACCTTAGAACAAGATTCAGAAACCTTGACAGGAACTGTACCTTGACCTATGTGGTCTTGCTCTTCCAAAATATAGTTTGCCAGACTGATAAGCTTTGATCTATCCTGACTTAGCTAAGGACATTTTCTTTTCCATCCAAAGTGTTCCTGGGAGATACTGCAAGTCTCTGTTTAAATGCAGACACCTTCTCTCTGGCTTCATGTTAAAGTCGGGACTTTCTCGTTACCCTGTGGACCACAGATACATCATATTGGAGACAGGGAGAGAGTGAACACAATGCTGTTTTAAAAGATGGCACATCAGTAAGTGTGCATTGTCTATAGGGCATGTGCTTAGTGACCTGAGGTGATATGGGAGAGCAGACATTAACCATAGGCCTCAAGAATGAGATTAAATAAGCAATATTAAATAGGCAGCCACAGCAAATATCCTCTCTCCTCATACTTCCCATCTGCCCATTTGACATGAAAATAAGGAGAACCTGATCTGATTCCCACCCCTTGCCTCGCCAGACTTACCCCCTCCCCTAGACATGATCTATTGCCACTAGTGACTCCTACATCACAAAACAATAAGACTGGAAGGGACAATAGTAATGGCATTTTATAGAAGCTAGAGAAGGGCACTGATTTGACCAGGGGCAAAGAGTTAGTTTCTGGCAAAATCACTACGAAACTCAGGTCTCCTTTCTAGTTCAGTCCCAGCTATTCATACTCAGCCTCTCTGACATCAGGGAACTTCCAGAAAATTCTGTAATTCCTCATACCCTATATTAGGTTTGTAGGAATGCTGGAACAAAGTACCATGAACTGTGTGGCTTATAAAAGCAAAAACATCTTTGCTCACAGTTTTGGAGGCTAGAAGTCCAAAACCAAGGTGTTAACAGAAACACACTCCCTCTGAAGGCTATAGGTGGAATACTTCCTCGCCTCTTCCTAGCTTTTGGTGGTGGCTGGCAACTCTTGGCATTCCTTGCCTTGCAGCTACATGGTTCCACTCTTTGCCATTGCTGTCACATGGCCTTCTCCCCTGGGTGTCTGTCTTCACATCATCTTTCCTCTTCTTATAAAAATGTCAGAGTAGGCTAACGGCCCACCCTATTCCAGCATGACCTCATCTTAACCAATTACATCTGCAATGACCCTTTTTCCAAATAAGGTAGCATTTGGAGGTACTGGAGGCTAGGAATTCAACATTATGGTTGGGGGTATTCACACAATTCAATGCATAACATACACCCTAGCATGTAGGCTGAGGCCTACAGAGATGCTGGGAAGAATGGAGAGTCCAGTACAGTGAGTTACTCTGGGTATCTCTGCTTCTTCCCCTGGTTCTCTTTGACATTCAGCTTGTGTTCCATTAACTAAAAATAGCAGGAGCTTTGCAACCAAGAAAATAGGAGGGATGCTCGTGTCTGATCCTCTCTTCTCTCTTCCCAAAGCAGCCTATAGTCTCTGGGTGGAGAAACCATGGCCCTCCCTTTCCTGTAGTCTTTGCTCACTGATTCCTGTCTCTCCATCAAAAAACATAAACCTGGCTCTCCTGGCCTGGATCACAGTCATTACTCACCGACCAGGAAGAGAACATCACAATGGCTAATGGAAACTCTCCTCAGCACAAACGATGCAGTTCTCTAATTTGTTTAGCTAAACTACATTAGTCATACTGAAAGTTTTATTATCAGAGTCAAATACAGGAAGCTAGAGCGGACATGCTGTATTTTAAAAAATTAAAGCATTTTTAAAAATAAGCTTGGCATATTGATTAGCTAATTTTCTAAACAAGAGGCTCATTCCTTTTAATCCTTGGTATTACTGTAAATTCTATTTCCGCCTATGGGTCATAATGTTCCAAATAGGATTTAAAACAACAACAAAAATACACACATATTTCATGTTAGGTTCTGCTTTAAGATCACCTTTGCTGAGATGTTACTGAATTGGGTGAGAGAGTTGTGGCCCTGGATTTCTGCAGGACCTTGCCATTGTGAATTTGGAAGAATGAACTGTGATGCTTTGCATGAATTGACAGAAAAACTTTATACTCATATATATGATTTTGTATGTCGTCTAAAGCAAACAACTGTGGGCAGTTATCCTGTCATTTCTCTAGAGGTCACTTTGTTGGACCTGGTTTTTATTTCTTATAGCCTTTTGCAGGAGTGGGCCTTTAACATTTCTTTCTCTAATTTTACTACTTATTGTTGTTACTATTGTTTGTTTATAACAGATAACGAAACACATGGCCTTTGTCAAGAACTCAGTCAATGCTCTGGGTAATTCATACTATTATTGTGTGTGAGACATATTACATATTACTACCAGTGTATTATCTTATAGTGAGCCCACTTGAAATCTTTCCTTCTAAATAAGCCTGTTTGTTCACAGGCTTCATTTTACCAGATTCACTGTAATGTTTTCAATGCCTAGCATCGTGCGCTTATCATAGTAAGTCTCAAAAATCGATTCCTTAATAGTGAAGAACAAGCAGGCACACTTCTTAGTCAACATTAAAAATTTACTGAATTTCTTTTTCTTGTTTCTAAATCAGGCCACTTCTACAATAAAGGTTTTACTAGACTCCTATATTGATTAAAAGTTCTCATATAACTGTAACAGAGGAAAAGCCTATGACCTGAAAATTCTCAGATAAACTATCTTACAGGTAAATGTTTTAGGTCCAGTGAATTCAGCATATGCTAAACAGGAAGGAATTAAATTGAAAGAAAATAGTGGAAAGGTTTATGTATTTTCTTCCAAAGTTTAACTAAAGTAATTAAATTAGGAAACCAATCATTTTATGTGTGCTCCTGGAGTTTCTTTGGGATAAGCAATTTATTTAGTAGATTCTGCATTGCCAAGTTAATTTTTTATGACATTTGCAAATGGACCATACAGTGTAACATTACCTCCTTCTCCTTGCAAAAAGAAAAAAGAAAAAAAAAAGCAGTACCAAAAATAAATGTCCTAGGCATAGTTCTCACATCATTCAAATTACCCAATTCAATGTTTGAAGCCAATCTAATGGCTTTGCCCATCCCTATCACCACCCTCCCACACTGGAAATATGCCTCCAATAAGACGTTTTCATGATGAATGAGCTAATGTTTATGAAACACTTAGAGATCCTTGGGCAAGACACTATCTAATTACAAAGTATAGTTCTCATTATTAAATGGAAGCTATTTTCCCCCTGTGTTTTTTGTTATCCATGCTATTTCCATGCCATACCCTTCTGATGGTTTCCATTGCAAAGTGAAATCAGCTTCTTACAAGTAAGGGTGGGGGCACATGAGAGCTTAATAATTTTAAGTCACAGTGCGTTGCACATGCCCAGAAAAGCCTAGATCACTTCCAAATTCAAGGACTAATAAAAATTGGAAGCACTCCAGTAATTTTAAATTGCTGTGCACATTGAAGAGTGATTTAAAATCATTGGAGTGATTCAATTTTTTTTATATATGCACTTCAATTTAGATGTGAGTCAGACAGACAGCATCATAGTGTAGGATAGAAGTCCAAGACACTGAATTAATGTTTAAAAAGTTAGGAATTAGACCAAAACATAACTGGAGGAAGTAAGAGCAAACAATCACCAGAGTGGATTGGGCCATTAAGTTGAAGGACCATGGTGAATTTCTGAACACATTTTCTAAGGCTGTCCTCAGTTTGTCCATGGCCATCTTTTTTTTTTCTTCGGAACTAATGATATTTATAGTCTTTATTGCTAATTTATAAATCCATTATATATTTGTTTTAATATTGCTCAGGTTTATATTTCAGTATTGTCATCAATTTTTGTCTGATTATTTAATTTTCATGTGGGTGAGTCTTTTCGCCACCTACTCATCTGACAAAGGGCTAATATCCAGAATCTACAATGAACTCAAACAAATTTACAAGAAAAAAATCAAACAACCCCATCAAAAAGTGGGCGAAGGACATGAACAGACACTTCTCAAAAGAAGACATTTATGCAGCCAAAAAACACATGCAAAAATGCTCATCATCACTGGCCATCAGAGAAATGCAAATCAAAACCACAATGAGATACCATCTCACACCAGTTAGAATGGCCATCAATAAAAAGTCAGGAAACAACAGGTGCTGGAGAGGATGTGGAGAAATAGGAACACTCTTACACTGTTGGTGGGACTGTAAACTAGTTCAACCATTGTGGAAGTCAGTGTGGCGATTCCTCAGGGATCTAGAACTAGAAATACCATTTGACCCAGCCCTCCCATTACTGGGTATATACCCAAAGGACTATAAATCATGCTGCTATAAAGACACATGCACACGTATGTTTATTGCTGCACTATTCACAATAGCAAAGACTTGGAACCAACCCAAATGTCCAACAATGATAGACTGGATTAAGAAAATGTGGCACATATACACCATGGAATACTATGCAGCCATAAAAATGATGAGTTCATGTCCTTTGTAGGGACATGGATGAAACTGGAAAACATCATTCTCAGTAAACTATCGCAAGGACAAAAAACCAAACACCACATGTTCTCACTCATAGGTGGGAATTGAACAATGAGAACTCATGGACACAGGAGGGGGAACATCACACTCCGGGGACTGTTGTGGGGTGGGGGGAGGGGGGAGGGACAGCATTAGGAGATATACCTAATGCTAAATGACGAGTTAATGGGTGCAGCAAACCAATGTGGCACATGGATACATATGTAACAAACCTGCACATTGTGCACATGTACCCTAAAACCTAAAGTATAATAATAAAAAAAAATATAACATGAGTCACAAAGGTAATCAGCATATGTAACTTAAAATTTTCTAGAGCCACAATTAAGAGAAAAATGAAAAATGTGAAATTAATTTTCCTAACATATTTTATTTAACCTAATATAGCCATATATTATTTCAATATTTAGTTAGTATACATTACTTAGATCTTTCACATTTTCACATTTTTTTCTTTGTACTAAGTCTTCAAAAGCTGTTATATATTTTAAACTTACAGCAGACCTTCATTTGGAGTAGTTGCATTTTAAATGCTTGATAACCACATGTGGCTAGTGCTACAGTAGACAGTGTGGCAAAAGAATATAAACACCTTGAAGGTATGAACTATGTTTTGTGCTTCATTTTATATTTCAGATTTGCATTTCCCATTGCCTTTACCATCTCACTTAACTTGTGACTGTAGTAGTCAACAGTGCACATTTATTAGCATAAAAAACAAAACAAAGTAAAATCAAACAAGCCAGTGATCATTCTTCAGGCCACATGCAGTTTGACAGCACATACTCTACCTGAGCTGCATATGGGATTGAAACAGAAAGCCGACATACGGAGTTTCTTGAAGGCCTAAGGCTGAATTTCAGCATCTATGCGTTTATGCATAAAATTCAAATATGGCAGTGGGAAATACTTCTCTGTTAACTATGACAAAGAGAAGAGAAAACACACAGGAATAATTTTTGGTGGTCAAATTGAGCAGGAGTTTATTCATAGCTACAAATAGAGGAGCATCATTTTCCCAAAAAGACTCTGGTCAGTGATTGGTTTCCATCTCAAGTCTCTGCTGGAAAAGGCATTTTATGCTCTGGGGACAGATTTTTCAGATCCTCCCAGGCCAGAACATGAGGATATGAGTAAATGCAAAAAAGACGGCACCACACAGTGGATGCATTGTTGGGAAAGCAAATGATTTTACATGACTCAGAGCAAAGAAAGGATGTATAAGGCCATGAATGACAGTTTGATGGATAAAGATGAATGGCCAAAGAGAAACTGTCACTTAAAATTCTTCCTTTGAAGATTCTTTCATTGAGGAATTTCATAGAACTACACTGAATTTTTCTCTTTTTCAGTCTTTTGTTTGCCTTATTCTAAAAGCAATGTATGTACCTTATTTTGAAAATGCCAAAAGTAAAAAAGAATAACAAAAGGTTACCTTAATTTCCACCACCCAGAAGAAATCACTGTTACTTTGACTTATTTCTAGTGTTTCTTTCATGGATTTTGTATAGTTAAGATAGTATTGTGCCTTCTTGATTTTACACTTCAATTTGAATATTTTCCTGTATCATGAAAAGCCTCTTAGACCACAACTGACTGTCATATCAATAACATTTTTTCCATTACAACTGATGCTATAATGAACGTCTTTGTACTTAAATCCTTTACTGCATATCAAGTTGTTTGCTTAAAATAGATTACAAAGGGAATTACTGGGTCAAGAATTATGGACTTTTGTAAGGGTTTTGAAATTATATTGCCAAGCTATCTTCAAAAAGGCTACATTATCTTCTGATAGATATTTCTATCATGTTTGGCACACAGAACTGTATCTTTACACACTATTTCTAGTTTGTTCCCCAACCACTGTCTTAACTCCCATTATGCAGTTTGGTTCATAGCAGTCTGTAAGTCCATAACACCGGGCTGTCAACAACCTGGTGCAATAGTCCCATTCCAGCAGCAGTCTGCATTTAGCATCTATTCAAACTATTTGTGGACAGACAGAAAAGGGAAGAGGGCCTTTGGAAATATTTGCCTTTATTAAAATATATTACTGCTTTAATTTCAGTAGATGTATTAGTGGGAAAATATGTTCTTCGTATATATTCTAAGGAAGGACCATTTGATATTCCTCACTTCTGTTGCCTGGTAAACTAGTTATCTTTTAAGATTTGTAATAACCTACATTTATTGAGACTTTCCAGATATAAACACTTTACATTTTGGAATTTGTCATTTCACCCTCACAATAACTCTATAAGGAAGACACCACTATCAGTCCCCTTTTACTGTTTAGGGGTCTGAGCCTTTGATATTAGAAATAGGTAACTTACTCAATTTATATGACTATGAAATAGCAGACCCAAGATTTAAACCCAGAATCTGGAGAGTCTATTTTGAGAATTGCCTGTTCTTCACTGCTACCACTATGCAGCCCAGAATGCACACCTCTTTTATGAAAATTTTCTAAACGATCTTCATGTGGACTTTTCCCCTTCCTCGTTAATATTCCCTCCAGGCCTAGACTTTCTCTTTCCTTTGCACCTCTAACTCTTCTTTGCACATATCTGTTTACTAGCTAACTATAAGCTTCTTGAGGGCGACTTGGTACCTGCTCATCATTACATCTCTGCTGCATAACAATGCCAGGCATCACATAGGAGCTCAAGAAATATCCATTGAATAAATGGTGTGAACAAAACATCTTGGAAGAGAGTCCTAACATCTTGCAATACTATTCTTGACATCTCTGAGTACTATTCTTTTAAAGGTATGGAATTTTTCCAGAGTACATGGCCTCATTCTTATGAGCACAATTTAAAATAAGAACCCAAAGGGACTGAACTATTTAGTATTATGAGAACTTTAGGCTAGTAAAATGTCATTTAGGCTACTCTGGGTTATATTTGGCCTGTAATGCAGAACCAAATATTCAGGCAATAATCTTTAAAGATTTCCTAACTATTGTAAACCAACAGCCTATTTTTTTTAAACAAATCTAAGTTGGTGTATAATAACGTAGAGCTCCTGTGAAGCCTCATGGTTTCAATTGTTTTACTTTGATATTTTTTTCTCAAAGTACAGCTCAGCAGCTCTGAACCCACAAAAGCCAGTACAAAAAAGGTTTGCATAGAATCTTTGGAAACTGATAATGTTTAGTATGCACAGCTTTATTCAGCAACTCAAGGGGACAAATATATCCATTATTGCAATCTATCACATTAAGAAAAATAATGGCTCCTCAGGCAGTTGGAATAAAATGTTTAAAAACTAAATACCAAGGAAACCATTTAATGACTCTTCTGTATGTTTATGACTTCTATGTATTTACAACTTCTGTGTGCTTTTTTTAAAGAAGGATGGATGTGTTCTTTGTAGAGAAAAGAAGTTGTGTAAAACCCCAAATGCTCAAGTTAAGACCCAGAGATGATAAAATGTCTTCCTCACAGAACATTCCTACGTTAAAAAAAATGGTTTTAACCACAAAGACTGAGAAACAAACCATTATACAGTTTTGGATGGAATGATACATCTTTAATAATGTACCTATTTTACTCTTGTATTTAATATATATATAAAAAGACCACTTTGAGATTTTTAATACATTGTCTTTGATTTTTATGTCTGTTTCATAAGAACTATTAGCACTAGTATTTATCTTTATTTATTTTAATGTTTGTGGGTACATAAAAAATGTATCTATTTATGGGTTATATAAGATGTTTTGATACAGGTATGCAATGTGAAATTAGCACATCAGGGAGAACTGGGTATCCATCACTCCAAGCATTTATCAATTGAGATGCAAACAATCTAATTATACTCTTTATTTAAAAATGTACAGTTATTATTGACTATAATCCTTCAGTTGTGCTGTCAAATAGTAGGTCTTATTCATTCTTTCTAATTATTTTGTTTCTGACCCATTAACTACTCCCACCTCTCCTCCAGCCACCTACTATACTTCCCAGCCTCTGGTAACCATCCTTATTCTATGAGTTCAATTCTTTTGATTTTTAGATCCTACAAATAAGTGAGAACATGCGATGTTTGTCTTTCTGTGTCTGGCTTATTTCACTTAACATTATGATCTCCAGTTCCATCCATGTTGTTGCATAAGACTGTATCTCATTGTTTTTTCATGGCTGATACACATATCCACATGGTGAATATGTACCATATGTTCCTTATCCATTTGTATGTTGGGGGACACTTAGGTTGATTCCAAATCTTCGCTATTGTGAACAGTGCTGCAACAAACATAAGAGTGCAGATATCTCTTTGATATACTCTGATTTCCTATCTTTTGGGTATATACCCAGTAGTGGGATTGCTGGATCATATGATAGCTCAGTTTTTAGTTTTCTGAGAAACCCCCAAACTGTTCTCCATAGTGGTTGCACTAATTTACGTTCCCACTAACAGTGTACAAGGGTTGCCTTTTCTCCACATCCTCACCAGCATTTCTTATTGCCTGTGTTTTAGATATAAGCCATTTTAACTAGGATGAGATGATAAGCAGTTTTGATTTACATTTCTCTGATGATCAATAACATTGAGCACCTTTCCAAATGCCTGTTTGCCATTTGTATGTCTTCTTTGTAGAGATGTTTATTAAAATTTTTGCCCATCTTTTGATCAGATTATAAGATTTTTTTTTCCCATAGAGTTATTTGAGCTCATATATTCTGGTTGTTGATCCCTTGCCACATGGGTAGTTTGCAAATATATTTTTCCATTCTGTGGGTTGCTTCTTTACTTTGTTGACTGTATCCTTTGCTGTGCAGCAGATTTTTAACTTGATGTTATCCCATTTGTCCATTTTCGCTTTGGTTGCCTGTGCTTGTGGGGAATTGCTCAGTAAATTTTTGTCCAGACCAGTGTCCTGAAAATTCTCCCCAATGTTTTCCTGTAGTAATTTCAAGGTTTGAGGCTTTAGATTTGTCTTTAATCTTTTTTTATTTGATTTTCGTATATGGTGAGAGATAAGGGTCTAGTTTCATTCTTCTACACATGGATATCCAGTTTTCTAAGCACCATTTATTGAAAAGACTGCCTTTTCTCCAGTGTATGTTTTTGGCACTTTTGTCAAAAATGAGATTACTGCAGGTGTGTGGGTTTGTTTCTAGTTTCTGTATTCTGTTCCATTGGTCTATGCATCTATTTTATTGCAAGTACCATACTCTTTTGGTTACAGTAGCTCTGTAGTATAATTTGAAGTCAGGTAATGTGATTCCTCTAGTTTTGTTCTTTTTGCTTAGGAGAGCTTTGGCTATTCTGGGTCTTTTGTGGTTCCATATAAATTTTAGTATCTTTTTTTCTATTTCTGTGAAGAATGTCATTGGTATTTTGAGAGCAATTGCATTGAATCTGTAGATTGTTTTGGGTAGTATGAACATTTTAACAATAATGATTCTTCCAATCCATGAACATGGAATATTTTTCCATTTTTTGGCATCCTCTACAATTTCTTTCATCACTGTTTTATAGTTTTCATTATACAGATCTTTCACTTCTTTGGTTAACTCCTAGGTATTTAATTTGATGTGTGGCTATTGTAAATGGGATTACATTTTTTTCTTTCTTTTTCACATTGTTCACTGTTGGCATATAGAAATGTTACTGATTTGTGTATGCTAATTTTTTATCCTGCTACTTTACTAAACTTGTTAATCAGTTCTCATCACTTTCTTGTGGAGCTTAGGTTTTCCAAATATAAGATTATATCCTCTGCAAACAAGGATAATTTGACTTCTTCCTTTCCAATTTGGATGTCCTTTATATCTTTCTCTTCTATGATCGCTCTAGCTAGGACTTCCAGTACTATGTTGATTAACAGTGGTGGCAAGGTCATCCTTGTTGTTTTCCTGATCTTAGAGGAAAGGCTTTCAGTTTTTCACCCACTCAGTATGATACTAGCTGTGGGTCTGTCATCTATGGCTTTTATTATTTTGAGGTATATTCCTTCTAGACCCAATTTTTTGAGGGTTCATCATGAAGCGATAGTGAATCTTATCAAATGCTTTTTCAGCATCAATTTGCAATGATCATATGGTTTTTATCCTTCATTCTGTTGATATGATGTATCACATTGGTTAATTTGTGAATGTTGAACCATCCTTGCATCCCAAGGATAAATCCCACTTTGTCATGATTAATGATCTTTCTAATGTATTGTTGAATTTGGCTTGCTAGTATTTTGTTAAAGATTTTTGCGTCAGTATTTATCAGGGATATTGGCTTATTGTTTTCTTTTTTTGATGTGTCTTTGTCAGTTTTTGTATCAGGGTAATACTGGCCTCATAGAATGAATTTGGAAGTATTCCCTCCTCCTGTATTTTTCAGAATAGTTTGGGTAGAATTAGTGTTAGTTCTTCTCTGAAAATTTTGTAGAATTCAGCAGTGAAGCCAATCAGGTCCTGGGCTTTTCTTTATTGGGAGCCTTTTTATTATTGCTTCAATCTTGTTACCTGTTATTGGTCTGTTCAGGTTTTGGATTTCTTCCTGGTTCAATCTTGGTAGGTTGCATGTAACTAGAAATTTGTCCATTTCTTCTAGATTTTCCAACTTATTGGCATATACTTGCTTATAGTTGGCACTAATGATTCTTTGAATTTCTGCAGTGTCAGTTATAATGTCTCCTTTTTCATTTCTGATTTTATTTATTTAAATCTTCTCTTTTTTTCTTAGTCTGGCTACATGTTTGTCAATTTTAACTTCAAAAAACCAACTTTTTGTTTCATTGATCTTTTGTATTTTTTTCATTTAAATTTCATTTATTTCTGCTCTCATTTTTATTATTCCTTTTCTTCTATTAATTTTGGGTTTGGTTTGCTCTTGCTTTTCTAGTTCTTTAAGATGCATCATTAGATTGTTTATTTAAAGTTTTTCCTCTTTTTTGGTGTAGGCACCTATAGCTACAAATTTACCTCTTAGTACTGCTTTTGCAGTATCCCTTTGGTTTTGGTATGTTGTGTTTCCATTATAATTTGTTTCAAGACATTTTTCAATTTCCTTAATTTCTTCATTGACCCAATGGTCATTCTTCATTGACCCAATGGCATATTGTTAAATTTCCATGCATTTTATAGTTTCCAAATCCCTCTTGTTACTAATTTCTAGTTTTACTCCATTGTGGTCAGAGAAGATGCTTGGCACTATGAAAATTTTTAAAAATGTTTTATGACTTGTTTTGTGACCTAATATATGATCTATTCTTGAGAATGATCCATGTGCTGAGGAAAAGAATGTGTATTCTGCAGCACTTGGATGAAATGTTCTTTAAATATCTACTAGATCTATTTGGTTTATGGTGCAGATTAAGTCTGATGTTTCTTTGTTGATTTTCTTTCTGGAAAATCTGCACAGTGCTGAAAGTGGGGTGTTGAAGTTTCCAGCTATTATTGTATTAGGGCCTACCTCTCACTTTAGCTCAATAATATTTCCTTTATACGTCTGGGTACTCCAGTATTGGGTGCACATATCTTTTTGTTGTTGTTGTTTTGTTTTTTGAGATGGAGTATTGCTCTGTCACCCAGGCTGGAGTGCAGTGGCGCGATCTCTGCTCACTGCAAGCTCCGCCTCCCAGGTTCATTCTCCTGCCTTGGCCTCGTGAATAGCTGGACTACAGGTGCCCGCCACCACGCCCGGCTATTTTTTTTTTTTTTTTTTTTTTTTGTATTTTTAGTAGAGACGGGATACCATTTTGGCCAGGATGGTCTCCATCTCCTGACCTTGTGATCCACCCGCCTCGGCCTCCCAAAGTGTTGGGATTACAGGCATGAGCCACCGCACCTGACCTGGGTGCACATATCTTTAAAACTGTCATATCCTTTTGCTGAATTGCTCCCTTTAGCTTTATATAGTGACACTCTTTGTCTATTCTTACAGTTTTTGTCTTGAAATCTATTTTGTCTGATATAAGTATAATGACTCCTGCTCTTTTTTTGTTTCCATTAGCATATTTTTTCCATCCCTTTATTTTCAGTCTATGTGTGTCTTTATAGGTAAAATATATTACTTATAGTCAACAGATTAATGGCTCTTAACTTTTTCATCCATTTGGCTAGGACTTCCAGTACTAGCTGATTGCAGACTTTAGCCCATTTACATTCAATGTTATTATTAATAAGTAAGGACTTACTCCTGCCATTTAAAAATTTGTTTTCTGATTGTTTTGTGGTCTTCTCTTCCTTCCTTCATTCTTTCGTTCCTGTCTTCCTCTAGTGAAGGTTATTTTCTCTGCTGGCATGATTTGGTTTCTTGCTTTTTACTTTTTTTAATCCACTGTGTGTTTTTGGTTTGAGGTTACCACGAGGCTTGCAAATACTACCTTATAAACCATTATTTTAACCTGATAACAACACTATTTTCATAAACAAACAAGCTAAAAGAAAACTAATAAAAACTCCCTTAACTTCATCTCCACACTTTTTAGCTTTTGGTTTCCATTTATATCTTAATGTACTATGTTTTGAAAAGTTATTAAGTTGTAGTTATTATTTTTGAGTTGGTTCACCATTTAGTCTTTCTACTGGGGATACTGTAGTTTACACATCACAGTTACAGTGTTATAATATTCAGTGTTTTTCTGTGTACTTACTATTACCAGTAAGTTTTGTACCTTCATATGATGTATTGTTCGTTAACATCCTTTTCTGTCGGATTGAAGTACTCCCTTTAGCATTTCTTATAGGGCAGGTCTGGTACTGATGAAATTCCTCAACTTTTGTTTGTCTGGGAAAGTCTTTATTTCTCCTTTATGCTTAAAGGATATTTTCACCAGATATGCTATTCTAGGGTAGAAGTTATTTTCCTTCATCAATTTAAATATGTCATGCTACTCTCTCCTGGCCTGTAAGGTTTCCACTGAAAAGTCTGCTGCCAGACATATTGGAGCTCCATTGCATGTTATTTGTTTCTTTTCTCTTGCTGCTTTTCGTATTCTTTCTTAGTCTTTGACCTTTGGGAGTTTGATTATTAAATGACTTGAGGTAGTCTTCTTTGGGTTAAATCTGTTTGGTATTCTATAACCTTCGTGTACTTGGATATTGGTATCTCTCTCTAGGTTTGGGAAATTCTCTGTTATTATCCCTTTGAATAAACTTTCTACCTCTATCTCTTTCTCTACCTCTTCTTTAAGGCCAGTAACTCTTAGATATGACCTTTTGAGGCTATTTTCTATATCCCGTAGGCATGCTCCATTGCTTTTTATTCTTTTTTTCTTTTGTCTCCTCTGACTGTGTATTTTCAAATAGCTGTTTTCAAGCTCACTATTTCTTTTTTCTGCTCAGTTCATTAAAGCAATGCTATTAAAGGACTCTGATACATTCTTCAATATACCAATTATCTTTTTCAGCTCCAGAATTTCTGCTTGATTCTTTTTTATAATTTCAACCTCTTTAAATGTATCTGACAGAATTCTGAGTTTTCTCAGTGTTATCTTGAATTTCTTTGCATTTCCTCAAAAAAGCTATTTTGAATTCTCTGTCCGAAAGGTCACATATCTCTGTTTCAAGCAAGGTTTGCAAGCACTGAAGTTCAGACCACTAGGATGGGCAGTTTTCCTCTGGCTAGGGTTGGTTTAAATGTTCCCTCTGTGGGTGGGCATCATCTGAGTTTGGTCTGGTTTTCCTTTCTGCACTAACAGGGTGGGACTGTGTTCAGTGCCTCACAATTGCTGTGTTTTCCCTCTCCCAACACCCATAGATGCTCTCCACACCAGTCCATGGCTGCCGTGGTGTCAATGATTCAGGACTGTTTTTTAAATCTCTTCAATTCCTCTTCGAGAGACATAAAATTAAAACCAGGTACTATGAGTACTCACTTAATATTTGGTTCTTATGAAGGTATTTTTTTCTGTGTAGATAGTTGTAAACTTGGTGTCTTGCTGGGGGTGGTGGCGGGAACAATTGGTGGAACTTTCAATCCCACTATCTTGCTCTGCCTCTCTTCAGCACTAGTATTTATACTTAGTACCTTTTCTTTATACTAAAGCCTTTCAATACCCAGGTGAAAATAATACAGGAAAAATGTATTTGAACATGAAAACAACTATTTAAAGGTATGGTTAGGAATTTTGTGCATATATTGCTATACATATACATTGTATGTACATACATGTACATTCTTATATATATTTTATATTTATATATTTTGTGTGCATATATACATGTGTGTGTAATCAACATACTTATAAGTGTACTTATAAGTGTTCAAAGTCATTTTCCCATGTACATTTCCCCTTCTCTTTTATATCTCCATTGTGTCCTATACTTTGTTTTTAGAGGCACACTATTTGCAAAGTTTACTTAGACAAAAAAAAAGTTTTTCTCATATTTTTTCATGAAATGATATTATACTTGCAATAAGAGGCATCAACTTTAGTAGAAACCTGAAATATTTTTCTAATAACTCATCATAGTTATGCTCCATATGACAATAATGAAATTTGAATGCCTGTGGTGGCTTTAGGTGGTGGCTGTGCAGGGCTGGAGAATGCTGGGTCAGTCCTAGATAAAGGTGAATGGCCAGCAGGTACAATCTGTGACTAAATAGCCACATTCAGAAGAAAAAGTGCCAACTGGTATTGAAAGTTTATGAAGTGCCACCAAGAAGATGTTCTGAAAATTGTTGTTTAATGAAAGATTGAAATGAACAGATAAAGAACTTGGTTAGATTACAGGAAACTGGCTTCAGGTACTTCATAATAGTTTTTCCTAACCATTTTCTCTTGTTTATGCACTATATCTATCCAATTGTCACCCTTTGTGTTGGATTAAGTGTACCACTCATGTTAAAGTTGAGTCTCAGGGTAAAAATCTCTCCAAATCAACCATGTATTTGAGTTCTGCTTTGGAACCATCAGAGGTCTAGTTCAATTCAGCTCTTGTTAGTGTGGAGTCAGGGTGCTGGTTTTCAGTAGAAACTAGGATCACATCCTGATGCAGGGTGTGTGGGGTTATCCTGGAACAGCAGGAGAGCATGATCCAGGATGGAAAACCATGCGTGGGAACCACAGTGGAGCAGATGGCTTCTATGTAGCAATCACTGCTTTGCTGGGATTGTCAGATAAACCAGAGATGGCTCAGACTTGGTCTTTCCCTAAGGAGGCATTGCCTATAGATGGTAAATATTTCACCAGCATTCAGCTGCTAAAGTGGGGTCAGGAAGGTCAACTGGAGCTTTGAGAATTTCTAGATCAGACCTGAAGCTATCTCAGGGAATTCAATAGTAAGGGGTGAGGTGGAGCAGCAAAGAAAAGAAACAAAAGGAAGTGTTCTGGATCCTCCATTCCTACTTCAACTAGGGCAACTCCATATCATATTTCACTTAAACAAAAAAATTTAACTTAAAAACTACTCTAAGTATCTCTGCTTTAGATGATTATTTATGTGAACACCAAGGTAGGGGCACATACTTTGCTGATAACAAAAACGATCATTGTTGATTAAACTGCTTTGAGGCATTAGCAGGTTTGTTATAGGAAAAATCAAGACAGAACAACACATCCTGTGGTGTCTGGACAGAGCTGACTCTGTGCAACACAGACCTCAATGGACCCTATATCTTCTTGGTAAGTAGCTGTGGCACAATTGAGGTTAAAATGTGATGGTAGCACAGGTTGCAGAGGGAGTCAGTAGTCATTGAGTATCACAGTTGTTGAGGAAGTCCTAGTATTGAAAAGCATGCAATGAGGCCTGGCTGCAATCCAAACATGCTGGATAGTGCTGGTTGCTCATATTCAGGGGGTCTAACCATCTTATAACACTGGGCTAGATAAAGGATATATGGATTTCTGTAGCACAGTGATAGGCTCAGGCACTGGAATTGAGGCAAACTCAAATTCCAACTGCTTATGTTTGGAAAGTATTGATTCAGCTTCCCTGAATCAACTGGTAATGTGAAGCTAGGTAATAAAATAGGCTAAGAAATTATATAAGAATACAGTATGTATTTCTGCACTCAGGGATACAGAAAACTCTATTCAATAACCTCTAAAAAAAGATAGGATTGTGGCATCATAAGACAGGAGTTTTACCTCTGTTATGTCAGCTTAGTCTCAGGTATCAAGTTCATGGGCCTTGAGTCATCCAGGGATGTCTAGTACTTGAGTGCTGGATCACCAACCTACTGTGAAACAGTGCTTCCAAATCTTACACAGCACAACTGAGTGGAGGTTTTTGTTGACATTCCCCAGTGGCATGCATTGGTCTTGAATAGGGTGATCAGTGTCTTGACAGAGTGAACAGAAAAAGCCAAAATCATCGCAGACAAAGTCTTAGTTTAGGTGTTAGAAAGATAATCGTTTCACACCTTGCTATTAAGTGTATAGTGAAAAGCGTGAAAAACACATTCTCTACTGTTGGTGGATAATTTTCCTGTTCAAGTTTTTAATTTTAAAAAATTTTCATAAATATCTTAAACTGATTTTAGGTATCTTTATGACTAGAAAGATCATAAAATCACAGAGGTTTCAAGCTCCCCTTTTGGCGTAGATCTTAAACAGAACCTGGGTTTCATCTAGGTAATGTAAGAATGCATGAGGTATCTGAAATAACCAAACTCATAGAAGCAGAGAGTAGAATGGGGGTTTCCAGGGCTGGGAGGAGGGAGAAATAGAAAGTTGCTATTCAATGGGAATAACATGTCAGTTATGCAAGATAAATAAGTTCTAGAGATCTGCAGTACCTCATACCTATAGTTAACAGTATTGTATTATACATTTAAACATTTGTTAAAAGTATAGATCACATGTTAAATATTCTTCCTAAAATAAATGAATGAATAAATAAGCAAGTAAACAAATAGAAAAAGAAAAAATGAATTCAATGACAATTTACTGAATGGGAAGAGGTAGAAGTTTTGGATAATTCCCATAAAATCTCTCAAAGAACTCTAAGAAACCAAGCAAAGACATGGTTCAGTGGCTATGAATAATTTATCCTCTTGAGTCACAAGCTGTACCTGTTTGCTCTAGTACAGATTTTTGGTTAAAATAAGTTATTCTTTGTAAATGAATCAAAAATATTACAGCGAGCTAGCTGGGAGTGGGCAGATTTTGGTAAAATAATATCATGTTCAACATAATGCAGAAAATGGAAACAAAGAAATATAGTAGCATATTTAGTTTGTACCACATAATTCAGTAATAATGTTAAGAGTATGACCAATAATCTCTTACCAGCAATAAATGGTTACATTTTGTGAGCTGAAAAAGTACAGCCAGACAGCAAGTGGGAAGTTAGTACTGAACCCGTATCAAGGACGTTCCAAAATCTAGTGTGAGGCAGCTGTTGAGGTCAGTGAAAGGACTATATTTGGGTATCAGAAGATGGAAACATGGGTTCTTTGCAGGAACACCTCAGCCAATTCTGTCACTTTACTTTCTGCTTCCATAGGATTATGATGATTTAATTTCCCTCATGCATAGCAACTGTTGTCCAAAGGCACTGCTTTTGTTCTGCAAGACTGCTTAGCTTCCAACACTCATATTCACACTTGTTCCAGGATCATCACGTTAAGAAACTTTTGATGAGGCCACAAGGATCACAGCTATGTTTCAAATATGTCCTCACATGTACATTAAATATTGTTGCATATTTCTTGTCACTTTCCAAGTCCCTAAGGCTTTGGTGATATCTTCTCCTCATTTATCTCATATTACAAAAGAATTGCCTCTCAAATACCACCATAATTATTGACTTCCATAATGACCACTTTAATTGAAATCATTTGGGATTTCCCAAAGGTAGTCATTCAAGAGCCATATAAATAAATGACCTATTAGCGGATTTAGAATGCTACACATTATTAACAAAGTGAATTCCTCTCTCATCTGTCTACCACCCCAAGGATTATAGCATTTCAACAGGAACAAATCTGTTTCTCTTCAAGATTCCATCAACTAACACTTAGGCTTACCTACTATAGACCTTACTAATACACACCTCCTGCCAGGGTTATTAGTAATTCAGAGAGTTTGTACATGAGCTTGGTTATCATTCACAATAAAAAGATTAATTATTCTTAGAATTGGAGGTTGTTAATGAACCCTAAAATTTTCATCTAAATCCCTTATTTCACAGACACCCTAATGAATTGGCAGGCCTTGTGATCCTAAGTGGAATGTTATAAAAACATTCACTCTTTGCTAAGGAGGATTTAGAACCAATTGCCTTAAAATACTTTTAACCAGAACTTTGCTAACAAGATTCATAATGAACTATTTTTGTGTTCCATTTAAATGGAGAAGCAATGTCTAATTATTCATCCTCTCAACATATTTATTGATGGCTTTGTTATATGTAAAGTATTATTCTGGATTCCAAGATCAGGACTTTTTTTTTTTATTACAAAGAAATAATTCTAGCATATGTCCTAGTATACTGGTACAACTTTATTTACATTATCTCTCACTGAGTGGAGAAATTAAGTTAATTTATTTTCTCAAAGTATTTCAGCAAGAATACTGAAACAGAAAGTGATTACTGTGAATTAGTAACAACAATAACACAATTAACCACAATTCCTAATGACCAAAATGCTCCACCTTGGGTTAATCGCAATTTTACTTTATTTGGCTACTGAGAACCTGAAGGATTTTGTGGGCTAATTGCAGGTCCTGAAGTAACTAAGGAAATGAAAAAGACACACTGGAGTAAGTAGGTGCTCACGTAAGCTACTCATATCTCCTACCTCTTTCTTTCAGAAATACAGATGTGGTTATAGTATTGAATTACACCACTCATTATTTAATTCAGGGATAATTTACCTTATCAGGTTCTTCAGTGCTGGATGGTCTATAGGCAAAATTCCTGCTGCTTTTTATATGGGTAAGACAAACTACAGAGCTTAGGTGAGGTCTTAAACTTCATAACATAAATGAACAAACTATCTTTTAGATATTTACTGATACTATATGATAGGTTATTCAGACTTCCTATTTAGCAGCATATTAACTTATTTTATTTTTGAGTATATGTTCAGCTGAACTGACCAGTCACTAAGAGTTTTGCATGGAATGTACATTTACCACCACCACTTCCTATGCAATAAATAATTAGCCAAGTCTAGCCAATATGACCAATGTCATCAAAAGGGTACCAAAATGCACTGAAATATTTGTCTACAGAATGATCTGTTATTCAAAGATCCTAAAGTTTCAGGCATGTTTGCTGATAGAATAGAACATAAAACTTAAAAAAAAGACTGTTTTCTGAGATGTGTCAGCATAAACTCATGATTTTATTTCAAAAATTTTCCTGAATTTAATACTTATTAATTTTACACACATGAGATTTGGAGATTAGAACTGTATTCCTTGTCCCACCTGTGAGTATTTTTTTTAAACAGTAGCAGATAACAGCTCTTTCCAGATATAAAAGGGATATTTTAAACGTACATTATTGTACTGTTTGATGTTTATCTTTCTCTAGTGCTTGCTGCTCCTGTGGTTGCTGATTATTCTTATTAAATACATAGATTTATGCTTCGGTGTTTTGGTAGTGTGAACAATGAGCAAAGGACTGATTTACCTTCAAATGATAATTTGTTATGAGTTGCACAGAACATTACATTCATGCTAATTTTATATAAGCCCAAGCTTTTCATATTTCTTGTAGTCCTAATATTCATTGTGTTTTTATCAGGAGAAGAGGAGAGTGCTAAAATGAAATTTCTTAAAATTGAAAATATGAGTCTTCCTAAGACCTTCTTCTTGGGAGAAATATGCAGACATTACTCAAGCCAACAGATAATCTTCCTTTACAAATTGGGTCAGGAAATGTCTGTCCCATTCCAAAAAGAAACACTTAAGAGAGAGAAGGATGATTATACAAAAATTGACATGAAACTTTTTTCTAAATGTTTGATTATGTGCCAGAGGAGAACAGCATTAGAAGGGTCAACTCAGCAACAGAGTAAGAACATTTACTTTTTACAGCAAACACCACATTTAAAAGCACATTCTACTCAGAGGGTCCAGTGCCTCCAACTCAAGTTAAAAGTGGTTGGCTTAAGAAAATGGTGGCTGCCGAAGTCTCTCTCTATGTATACATGATCTTAAATAACAAACAAGATCAACAGAATCTTGCTTAATAAAACCACACAGGATCCATGCCTTCAGCATTGCTACTAGAAATTGAGAATATCGTAAACTTTATATTGCCTGGAAGTAGAGAAATACATACTACAATCCATCAGAGCTTCCTTTGCCTCTACAAGCCTTTGGTTGAAGAGAACAGGGAGGAGGGGAATCCTTCATGACTACATGTGAAAAAGTAGATAGGATTCAATGTCATCAACAAAGCATAGGCAAAATCAGCCTCTGAAAGAGAAAGACCAATACTGAGCACAGACCTGGGCCTGAGTGGTTCACTGCATCATTTACAGAAAAGGGGCTTGAATGTGAGGAGGAGCAGAGGTCAAAGCCTAAAAGAAGTATTGTTTCTAGAAGATATAGACATAAATAAAGGGTGTGCCTTGCGATATGGCAGTGAAAAGAAAGAATGAAGTAGGAGAAAAATTAAGGATGCTGCTGAAATGACAGAGAACCTTAAGCAGCAATTTATAATGTACATATAACAGTTATGGATATTTTTGAGTCAAATAAAAATAGAAACACTGATAGAAGGATATTTTAACGTTCCATTCTTCATACAAAACACATCAACTGTATTAAAATATGAGTAAAGATGTAGCAGAACTAAACAAAATAAGGTAGATTTTTTGGAAATATATCAAACACTATGCCATAATAATTGAGAATGAGGCTTCTTGTTAAGTGCTTACAAAATATTTACAACAATTGATCATATAAGTTGCTCAGAAAATTTCATGAATTTCAAAATATTTTTTAAATTAACATTCCTGATTCAATGAAATAAAGCTAAAAATAAAACTAAAATCCATTCTGCTTGGAAATTTTAAAAAACCTTTACTCTTAAGTGAAAGAAGAAATGCAAACAAAAATTAGAATACTAAAAAATAATGATATGAAATACTATACATTTGAATCTAAGTGATAAATTTAAAGCAGCAACCAGGAAACCATTTATAGTTTTAAACACCAATATCAGTAAAAATTTAAAAATAAAAATAAATGAATTCAATTTCCAGCTTAAAAATCTAGAAAAAGAAAAACAAAGTAAACAGGAAGAAGCACAAGGAAAGAATCAATAAAAAGAAAACAGAAATTAATGAAGTAGAACATAGTAAAACAGTAGATCAATTTGATAAACCAAAGTCCTGTTTCTTTGAGAAAAAGTATTTAAAACACACACACAAGCCACTATTTAATCAAGAAATAAGGAGAGAAAGCATAAATATACATAAGAAATTACAAGGAAAAAATAACTATTGATTCAGAGTAAACATTTTTTAAAATTATAAGAAATTACTTTGCACTCCACACAAGTAATTTGAAAATCTAGATGAAATGTATGATTTCCAAGCAAAATAGAGTTCACCAAAATAAACCCACTGAGAGATCTTTTAAAAGTAAGAAGTTGACAGGGAACCACTCTACAAAAATGACTATCCCCAAATCATTCATAATTATTTCAAGTACTTAGTAATTAGCTAGTTCAAATGCTATATAAAATGTCTGGAAGCATAAAAAAACTTACACGTTGAAATTCTTTATATGAAGCTAGTATAACATTAATACATAGACTTGATATTAATAGAAAAAAAAGAAAATTACAAACCAACACCACTTATCAACATTAAAACAAAGATTCTAAATAAATATTAACAAATAGAAAAGTATCCAAAAAATAGGTCATGACCAAGTGTTATCTGTATCAAGAATGTAAATTTTGATCATAGAAACTCTGAATATCAATCACCATTTTACTAAGTCTAAGGAAAAAAATTGTCTTTTTTTGTAGAAGCTGAAAAAGCATTTGACAAATTCAATAAGAATTCTTAATTTAAAAAGCCCTTGAAAAAGGATAAATGGCTACCTGATAAAAACATATGCTTCAATTATAAAGCCAGCATGTTACTTAACAGGAAAGCAGAAGAATTTCCACTGAGATCAGGAATAAGCCAATATGTCCACTGTGCCCACTGCATTTAATGTTATTCTGAAATCATTAGCCATTGTAATTAGACAAGACTAAACAATTAGAGACACACAAATTGGTAAAGAAGTGAAACAGTCTTTATTTGCTGATGAAGTGATAGTATATATACCTGCTAGAAAACCCTAAATAATCAATGGTAAGACTAACTTAAACAATAAAGTAATTCATCACTGTAGCAGGCTATAAATTAACAGGCAAAAATCATTAGTCTTCATATATACCAACTGATGTAGTTTGACTCTGTGTCCCCACCCAAATCTCATCTTGAATTGTAATCCCTACATTTGGAGGGAGTGCCTGGTGGCAGGTGATTGGATCATGGGGGAGGTTTCTCCCATGCTGTTCTCGTGATAGTGAAGGAGTTCTCACAAGATCTGATGGTTTAAATGTGGCAGTTTACCCTAATCTCTCTCTCTCTCTCGCCACCTTGTGAAGAGGGTCCTTGTTTCTCCTTCCGCCATGACTGTAAGTTTCCTGTGGCCTCCTTGGCCATGCAGAACTGTGAGTCTATTAAATCTCTTTCCTTTATAAATTACTCAGTCTCAGGCAGTTCTTCATAGCAGTGTGAAAACAGACTAATACACCAATAATAACTAGTTTTAGAAGATACAATGGAAGAATAAAAACCTATTATGTTGTCAGCAACAACAATAAAAATGCTAAAGCATAAACTTAACAAAATGATGTGAAAAACATTGAAGAAAACTATAAAACACACCTGAAAGACAGAAAAGTACACATTACAAATGGAAAGGACGTCTCAACATCAGTAAGATGTCACTTTCTCCCAATGTATGAATTGAATGTGTTCTCAAATCAACAAGCTTTACTTCTAGAGCTAGAAAAATTGATGCTAAAGATTTCATGAAAAAAGTGATGATATAAAAATATTGAGGAAAATAATAAAAATGAAAAGCTTTTTGAGGAAAGGGTAGGTGCTAGTCCTGACGAACATTAAAATGCATTACACAACCTCTGTAATTGAAGCAGTGTGGTACTGATACCTGAATAGACAGATCAACAGACTAGAAGAGAACCACCAGAGATAGACCCCAGTTCATGGGGAAATTTACTATGTGATAAAGTGGTATCTCAAATAAGGAACAAAACTGGACTTTTTTCTTTGTCTTTTATGCATAGGCATTAATGACTACACTATTACTTGGAAAGCATTTATTTTCTCATGAAGGAAATGGGAATGTCTGTATCAATATTTTAACTCTATCACTAATTTAATCCAAGACAAAAGCTCCTTGCAAACCATCAGAGATTGCTCTAAAGAGGCCAGGTACTTCCTGAATACAAATGAGTGTTGTATTGAAACCAAGAATTTATTCAAAGAATAGGGATAAAATTATTAATAATTAACTACTTAAGACTTTCTCTTCCAGGGCAGCTATTGGGCCCAGTCTTTTGTTTCCCAGTTGGGATAGTAATAGAGAAAGCCTGATGAAAGTCTAGGTTGGTTAACACATTTTTAATGTCAAACTCATATTTTTCCATAAGGGCCATTTTATTAAAAACAAGAAAACAAAAACTGGACATTTTGATAAATGATTTTGAGAAAACTAGATACCCACTTGGAAAAAAAATTAAAAGTAGTAAACTAACTCCTGAAACCACAGAAAACAACAAACTCCAAACGATTCAGAAATTTAAATGTAAAAATGTATAAATATTAGATTAAAGCATCAGTAAGTGCCTTTGTAACTTAGATTTATGGTAAAGCTTTTGAACTATCATTCAAAAATGAGAAGAAATAAAAGACTGACACATTTTGCTACATAAAAATAATCAAACCATTTGCAAGTATTGGCCTAAACACAAATGGCAAATTCAGAAACAATATTCACAAGATATCCTGAAGTGCTGATGTCTTAACAGGTAGGGAACTCTTTAATATGAAGGAAAAAAGGCTATGTTCAAAATGAGCAAAGTATCTACACAGATAATATTTTGTAAATGTTAAAATGAGCCTCAAATTTACTAAAAGTTTCTCATTTATAAAAGAGAAATTCAAGTTTAAGTATATTGAATACTATTAAATTTAAATTTACATTAAAATATACTAAATATTAGGTCTCACTGGTTAGATAGGCAAAAACGCAAAAGGTTAACAATATACTGTTGACACAACTGTTGGAAAATGGACATTCTCTTTCATTGTTGGTTGCAATCCAAAACATGACTCTTTTAAAAGGGAATCTGTCAATATCTAACAAAATTATAAACTCATTTGGCCCATAAATTCCACTTCTAGCAATTTAGCCTAAAGATATACCTCTAACAAGTATCACTTGTAATTAGAAACTATTGGCAATTACTAAATTGCCTAAGCAAGGAAGATTGAATAAATTATGGAACATACACATGGTAAAGTACTACCTAACTGTAAAAAGGAATGAGAAAAATTTCTATGAACTGGTAGAAACTGATTTTCGATATGTATTATTAAGAGGAGAAGACCAAAGTGCAAAGAAGTATCTACAGCATGTTACCCTTTATAGAAGAAAGGAGAAATAAGAAAACATGATTGTTTTTATATTAAAAAAGGATAAACTAGAAACTTCTAAAACTAATTTTTTATGGAAAGGAGTTCATGGTGGAATTTATAGGGGAGAGGGTAATTTTTTTCTAAGTACAGTGTTTTGTATAATTTTGACTTTTGTAATTACATAAATATTCTGGAGATTCCAAAAATAAAATAAAACTAACAAGGCTAGGGGTGGGGGGAACACCTAAAACTCAATGCAAAGGTAAGCAAAAGAATTCAACTTATTTCAAACAGAATAGCTATAGTTAAAGGAAAAAAATACAAGTGACTTTTGAATGCAGTTTTGACTATGTATCCTTAGTCTTCAAAGAAAGAAAAAAAAAACTGCAGACAAATGTTTACCTCTTGGTAATAGGGATGTTTGTTGCAGTGGTATCTTAACCAAGGAATCAAAATTAACATCATTAGTAAAGGGCACACGGACATCATGTCCCTTCTGATATAATAATCTGGTATGAAAGCATTGCTTATGTAGTATGTCTGCTAAAATGCATAACCTGAACATAATAAGGAAATAGCAAAAAAAAATTATGAGAATTCTAATAAAACATCAGCCTGTGTTTCTTTAATGATTTCAAAGATGTGAAATACAAAGTAAGTCTGATGAACTGTTACAGATTAAAGAATACTAAAGAGATCTTGGATTGCATCTTGTAGTGGGGGAAAATTGTTATAAAGGACATTACTAAAACAATTTATTTGAAATATACGGTGTAGAGTAGATAATAGCATTAAATCAGTGTTAAATTTTCTGAATTTAAAACTTGTTTCTAGGAATAAATACTAAAGTGTTAGGGGTTAGAAGATACACTGTATGCAGTTACACCTATGCTGTTCAGAAAAAAATATGTAAATATCTATAGAAAGAATGATAAAGCAATGTTGTAAAGTGTTAACTTGGAATCTGGGTAAAGAATATTTGGAAGTTTCTTCTACTGTTCTTACAATTTTTCTGTGAATTTGAAATTATTTTGGAAAAATAGTTCAAAAAAGAAGCATAGAAAATTGTGTTTGGTACTACCTTCAAAGGAAATACTTTTTATTGTATCATTACAAGTGGTTAATACTAATACTGACTGGATGAAGAGAAGTATAAACTTTTCAAGATCATCAAGAAAAAAATGCCTCTTCTGTAATACAGGTGTTTTAAAACAATGGATTTCTACATGATCCTTTATCCTCTTCCCAGCTTAGTACAGTTTCCTGTAAAATGGGATTGTGCACAGTTCACTTATCAGTTATGCTGAGGTATTCTTTTGTAAATTTCCACATGTATAACATTAAGTTGTTAAATAATTTGAAAGGTATATTAAAAATTATATATCTAGAAATCTCTCCACTTGCAATTTAAAAAGCAAAAGATATTCTCTTAGAAAACCTTGAAAATATAGAAAAATATATAAAAAGGAAAGGAAAAATTATTGTGATAATCTAATGAAGGAGAAGAGAGTTAAAAGGTTTTGAGCTTTCTTGGATGAAGGATCAAAATCATTTGCAAAAAAAATGGAAGGTAGGACAAGAGTAGATGAAAATGTTGATTTATTGATGAAAATAAATCCACTGCATTCTCAAAATAGTAAATTTGCATTGGAATTCACTAAATTTTCCTTCCAGAAAGTGATCTCTCTTATAAAGAATGAAAAACAATTTGCTGATATTCAGTCTCATTAGGTAGACAAATCAATAACTACATAAAGCCTGAGTAGCTTGTTGGCACAAACTTGCATGACCTTATTTTCACTTAAATGTATCAAGATTTGTCCTGGCATTTAAGAAGAAACACTTTTAAGTTGTCAACCAAAAAATCTATACAAAAAAATTGAATAATTGAATTATTCACTTTTTATGCATACAGTGGTAGAAGGGTGGGGGAGAAAAGATAAAAGAAGGAAGAAAAGAGACTAGAATTTTCCAGGGAACCTTCAAAGCTGAAGAAGACTGCCACTGAGAAAAAAACACAGCACTATGTAAAGATCTAAAATGTGCCTCATCTTAAAGCAGGCCTCCAGCCAATTGTGGATTTAAGTGTGGGACAGCCAGGCCACTTTCTGCTGAGTTCCTTTCCTGTCAGCATTTCTCCCTAGTGTTCATGCTTTACTGCCATGAGCAGAATTGGAGGGGGACAGGCCTTCCCTGACCAGGGCTTCCTAAGTGGTACATCTGTCACAGATCATGTTATAGAACAGGAATGTTTGTTTTTGCTCCTATTCATTTCAACTGGCAGGCAGTTATTATTAGAATGAAAAATTAAGCCATTATGCCACAGAAGTCTTGCTGGCTCTATCAAATTTATGGAATTAATACAGCAAAATTATCTTTTATAGCTGATAAAAACAGCTGTATATAGGCTGCTGGCCTGTTCTTACACAGGAAGAAACACAAAATGGCAGCCAACGTGGGATGCCCCACGCCAAGATGGAGGTATCAGTGGCCACTGCTGTTGGAGCAAAATGTGGACACAGATGTTGTAAGCAATAGTGGTCTATTCTGAGAGAGGGTTTTATTTTTATTAGTCTTCCTGTAGGAAGGAAACAAAATTATACCTTCAAGTTTTCTAAAAATAACTCTATACTCCTTAAGTAGCATTATTATTTATAGTCTTGCCTTTTTTCTGTTATTTAGTGAATGTTTCAATTAACATTTCTGAGATAAAAATATTCATGTAGCAATTATAGCTCTTCAGAAACCAATGAATTGCAGCTATGGCCACTTCCTATTTATAAACCACTCTTCTAATATCTTTAGGAGCTGCTCATCTCTTGTCAAAGATTTGAATCATAAAAAATGCAAAGCACAATAAGTACTGATGTGGTGCTTTTCATTCCAAGAGCATTGTAGTGATAACTCATTCAGGCCACCTCTGTAAAGGTCACATTAATGGTGGTACCCACTAGACCAGAACAGTATTGCATCCTTGGGGTGGTGGGGGGAAGATTAGGTCTCCAGGTCACGCTTGACTGAACTAGCACATTAACACCTGGGCATTTTTCAAACCAAATTCTTGAATCTTTTCTTACCATGTGTAGTAATACCCAAAATGTCAACAAGAGTAATATTTTAATCCTATCCTAAAGACTTATGTTACAAGTGTCATAGATTCTCCTAATACCCATGTGTGTTTATACATAAATACATATATATGAATATATATATACATACACATATATGAATGATGATTTTTATTATTTGCTGTGTTTATTGATTTTTTGGGATGTTTTATTTTCTTTCTAGGAGCAATAAGAATGATCTTATTTTAACATAGCTTCCCTTGTTTGACAGAAACTTGCTTAGCTTTTGGAGAGAGGATCTAATTTCTAATTTTGTCAAGTTGGTGTATATTAATGGCAATTTTTGATCTTACTATTGATGTTAGGATTAAAGGGTAGATACATTAATGCAATTACTAAGATTAGATCCTGATGTAATATCTAACTGGTCTACCGTTTTTTCTTCTTAAAGATGTAGTAGGTTTGTCTAAAAATAACATTCTTGAGGTACAGACTCATGGGGAAGTGGAGAAGTTCTTTTGTTTTTTTTTTTTTTTCTTCAAAGATAAAACTTACCAGAGGAAATGAAGCAAATGCACTGGTATTAGTGGCAGTGAAAAGACCTTTTAATAAGAGTAATAGGTACCAGTTATGAAGGTGTTTTATGTGGCATGCTCCATTCTTCACATTCCACACATACTGATTTATTTCATGCCCATTTCACAGATAAGGAAACTAAGGCATTTGTTAAATGAATTGCTTGAGGTCTTACAAATATTAAGTGACCAATCAGAATTCACATTCAAGCAGCCTGGCTCCAGAGACCTCATCCCTACACATCACATGAAATTGCTCTTCCACCACTAGGGAATGTTTGTAATTACAAACAACTTCTCCATTCGGTGTGGAAAAACACCATGGAATAAGTAGAAATTGGGGAGTCATTTACATGACTTCCGAAATTTTTACTTAGCCTAGAAAATTTCAATTAAGTGTTGTAATTTTGGTTTTAGAAAGTTGATATTTTTAAAACTGACATAACATTACTGATATATAGGTAATTATTTTATTTCAAATGATGCATGATTTGATTAAATCTAAATTCTTTTTCATTGAGTATTGATTACCATGAATGAGAAAAATATGTCTCAACAAGATATTTATATAAAATGAGAATGGCATGTTCACACTACATGATGATAGTAATAAACAGTAGATCTATTAATTTGTTTTTAAGTAAAATATAGAAGCAGTTAAAATGAAAGTGGCATAACTATATTTAACTAACATTGTGTGTGCTCCTGAAATGTGCTCATGCTAAAAACTATGAAAATATATAATCTGGAATAGACATGGTTTCTGTTTTCTAAGCAACTAATATGTACATACATAGATATAGAGATTGCATGTCAACATAAATTGAAAATTAGGTCAATACCCAAAACAAAAACAACAAATTCAAGAACTTAGATTTATATAAAAATAGGTTGGAAGGCCTGGAGAACAGGAGAAAATTGCTGCAATCTATCCATGTGACAAAGGGCTAATATCCAGAATCTACAAGGAACTTAAACAAATTTACAAGAAAAAAACAACCCCATCAAAAAGTGGGCAAAGTATGTGAACAGACACTTCTCAAAAAAAGACATTTATGCAGCCAACAAACATACAAAAAAAAGCTCATCATCACTGGTCACTAGAGAAATGCAAATCAAAACTAAATGAGATACCATCTCACACCAGTGAGAACAGCGATCATTAAAAGTCAGGAAACAACAGATGCTGGAGAGGATGTGGAGAAATAGGAATGCTTTTGCACTGTTGGTGGGAGTATAAATTAGTTCAACCATTGTGGAAGACAGTGTGCCGATTACTCAAGGATGTAGAACCAGAAATACCATTTGACCCAGCAATCCCATTACTGGGTATATACCCAAAGGATTATAAATCTTTCTACTATAAAGACACATGCACACAAATGCTTATTGCAGCACTATTTACAATAGCAAAGACTTGGAACCAACCCAGATGTCCATCAATGATGACTGGCTAAAGAAAATGTGGCATATATACACCATGGAATACTATGCAGCCATTAAAAAAGAAGGAGTTCATGCCCTTTGCAGGGACATGGATGAAGCTGAAAACCATCATTCTCAGCAAACTAACACAGGAACAGAAAACCAAACACCACATGTTCTCACTCATAAGTAGGAGTTGAACAGTGAGAACACATGGACCCAGAGAGGGAAACATCACACACCGGGGCCTGTTGGGGGGTGGGGGGAAAGGGGAGGGAGAGCATTAAGACAAAAACCTAATGCATACGGGGCTTAAAACCTAAATGACAGGTTGATGGGTACAGCAAACCACCATGACACATGTATACCTATGTAACAAACCTGCATGTTCAGCACATGTATCCCAGAACTTAAAGTAAAATTTATAAAAATAATAAATAGGCCGGGCATAGCGGCTCATGCCTGTAATCCCAGCACTTTGGGAGGCCAAAGCGGGCGGATCAGGAGGTCAGGAGATCGAGACCATCCTGGCTAACACGGTGAAACCCCGTCTCTACTAAAAATACAAAAAATTAGCCAGGCATGGTGGTGGGTGACTGGAGTCCCAGCTACTCCGGAGGCTGAGGCAGGAGAATGGCATGAACCCGGCAGACGGAGCTTGCAGTGAGCCGAGATTGGGCCACTGCACTGCAGCCTGGGCAACAGAGCGAGACTCCGTCTCAAAAAATAATAAATAAATAAATAAATAAATAAATAAATAAATAAATAAATAAAAGGGAAGGCTTACTCTCAGATACACATACACAAAATAGGTTGGAAGAAGTACCAAAACTTAAGCACTAAAGGGTATATTGTACAAAATGGTTCTGTCTTCAAAGACAAAAATCAACTCTCTGACTTTAGTTTGAAAGTCAATTCAATTTAGTTTAAAAAGCCAAACTTTCATTATTTATAAGCTTCCAAGACTAAGACTTGGTGTGACCAAATTTTCTACTTGCCAACCTTATTTTGCATTTATTCTGTATATATTCATAAGTATATTTTATATATATATATATGCATATCTGTGTATAGGCATGTGTACACAGAGCCACTGTTGTGGTTGGGACATTCATACCATCCAGTAATCTTTGCTAATACCCAGCATTAATGGAAAGTGATTTAAGCAAATGGGGGCTAACATGAGAAAAGATCGTGCTTATAGGGAAATTTTAACACAGCTCTTTGGTTGCACTATGGAAATGCGTGGCTTTGTTTCCATGCAGACTGTACTGAAAGATCCCATATTGTCAGCAGCACTTGTATATACTTTGGAAGTTTTGTCCAAGTTTCATAAATCTTGTCATATATCAAGTTATTCTAAATATGGCCAAAGTAAATAATCTGCAGCCAGAAGAGTGAAAGGTCATTTGTGCCCTAATTGCAGAACAATGTCCTCTCTCAGTCAGTGCCACGGCTCTCCTTTCATTAATCAGGACTTTGGTGAGTAACATCTATTCACGTTAGAGTTTTTTCTGAGCAAGTTTCAGAATATAAACCAGTCGGGAATTGAGATATTTGTTTGGGTGATAGTCAAAAAACTCTCATGTAGCTTTTTTTTTCTTTTCTAATAATTATAATATTGAGAAACAAGATAGACTTAAGAGGAATGTCAATCTCAGCAATTTGGAAACACTCATAAATCCTCTCACCCCTGTTACCCCTGGCTAAACATGATTCAGCTTCATTCTCTAGTTTGATGTTCTCCCCCACCCTCCATTTTCAGCTATTAATCTCATTGAGCTTCTCTGTCTTGACATTAAACTACTCAAAATTTAACAAAACATTACTCAGACTCCAGAGACACGGATTCTTCATGCTTTTGTGTGAAAGCTTCTTTTATCTAGACATTTCCTTTACAAGCATGTAAAACCAAGATAGAATTGTGACCTCCTGTTGGATAGCTTTAGGGGTCTGATATTCAGCAGTTCTTGTAGGGCTTCCATCCAAACACTGGTTTGGCGTTTCAACTTTACCTCCTTCTTGTACCTGAGATATAATTAGTGTTACCTACATCTCAGGTAGGGTACTTGCCTTTTTCTCTGATGGCAGCCACCTTCTTATTACCCCCATCCAGAAATTTGTCTGAGGGCAGAACCTGTGTCTCTCTTTTGTTATTTTCTGTTTCATTAATTCCCAAGGAGCGCTTGTGTGTTCCACATGGGCTGTCTTACTGTGTTTAAACAAAATTCACTTAAGTGATAAGATACTGAGAATAAAGACTGAGGCAAAGGGTTGTCCTACTCTTGGCAAAGCAAATAAACAGATAAGCAAAAAACTAGACCTGAGGTTCTATACGTAGCCCGCCATCCATCCATCCATCCATCCATCCATCCATCCATCCATCCATCCATCCATCCATCCAATAGGTATTGGGTGCCTACCGTGCATCAGTACTGATACAATGATGACTAGGACAGAATCCATTTTCCTAGGGCTTATATTCCAATGGGGAATGACAGGTAGTACATACATACAAATAACATACTTTCTATTACTGAGAACCACAGACAAAGTACCAAGAGCATTGCCATTGAGAGAAAGGGTCTGGAGAGTAGGAGTTTAATATTAAATAGAATGCTTGGGAAGACCACCCTGAGAACATGATATTTGAGTTGAATCATAAGAAAGAGCTAGCTGTAGGAGGGCATGGGGACACTGTAGTCAGAGCGGGCATCTGGTGCAAAGGCGTAGAATCAGGAAATTGTTTGGAGTATCACAGAAAATGGTCTAAAAGCCATATAGTCTTTGGAGTGGCCAGTTTGGGCTTTTTATTAGTTGGGACCTTTGGAGGGGAACCTGTGGGCATATCTCTGTTTTGAAAGAGACACCTGCATCCTTTGACCTCTAGCTCTGAATCTTAGGGTGGTCATGGCTCAGTGGAGCCAGGTGCCTGAACATTGGATTTTTCTGATTATTTCCCCTGCATCTCACTCAGGAACTGATCATCAAGAAAACTAAAATCAAAATTGAACATCTCCAAGATACAATCTAATCTATCAGTTAGAAGTAAATGGCTCATTTGTCTCACAGAGCAAAAGACCAATATAAATGATGGGGAGAAAGGGACCTGGTTTCCTGGGAACTGTTTTTATTCCAATCTTTTCCATTCCATTTCATCCTATCCCATCCTTTCCCCCAATTCTCTGCCCTTGAATAATGTCTTTTTGTTGCAACTTGCTGCCTTATTTCTGATTAAATGCTGCTTTTTATTTTAAACAGTTTCTACTGATATAAAATGGTTGAATTCATAACATTAAGTTTATTATTTTCTGTTGGGGTCTCTGACATGCTTAGATTTGTTCCTTAATTTGGGAATACATGGACTACACCTATTGACTCAATCTTTGATAGAAATTGATGAAATATTGTGACTTAAAAAAAAATTATTATCATTGCTTTCTTCATCCTGTTGTTGGGGGGATCTCCAGAATGTTGGATCCTAGGCTACACAGAGAGGGGTGAACATAGTGTGATCCCACCTTCGCAGCTCCCACAGTGTATAGGGGACAAAAACAAAGAAAGTAGCAGAAAGAGGCAGAAATGAGGTCCTAGGGCAACCAAGAGTCAATTCATTTGCTCTGGAAAAAGGGCAAGGCAAGTTAGGAAGAAGTTGGAGAGTGGCTAGAGTTAGGTGTGTAGTCTCCAGCTCCCCTGACATTGCCAGTTCGGCTCACTACAAGGAGGGCAACAGCAGATCTAATCTCACCTTTCCAGCTTCTGGGAAGAAGACACTACTCTCTCAGGTATTTACCTTGAATCTTAATCAGTCACATAATTGCTGCTCCAGCTTTCTTGAACCATTGAGTGAGCTATGGCTGCAGTTGCTGAATTATTATTTTCAACAGAACCAGTCACAATGCTTTATAATTTCATTGTCCTTCAACATGAAGCCTAGCTCCAGATTACGACACAAATTGATATTGCAAGTTTTATTATCTTTGCTCTCTCACTAATCAGTCAAGGTCAGGTGAGGAAAGATTCTCAAGATTTAGTTGATGTCTGTGATGGCAACTGAAACATAGGTGCTGGAAAATGAAGAGGCAATTACAGACAAGGTTTCTACAGGCCCAAGGTGGAGAAAATGCCAGGAATTTATATTTAAATCCTTCTCACTCAATACCTGTTTTCACCTGAGGGATGAGAGAAAATTTCATCTGGTAAATGTAGACCGTGGTAATAATTTAAATATCACAGTGTTAATACTTTTGAACCAAGAGAATGAAGATAATGATATCAACACCTTTGGGGCCTGTAGCTTTGCCACCACCACCGCCGCCCCCCCCGCCCACCCACTTCACAGACGAACAGATGAAAAAAATGTTATTTTTAAAGCATTTTTCTTCCCAAATATTTTATTATATTCAATATATTAGTAGCTAGTACAAGTAGTGAGTAACAAAACCTGTTTGCTTTTTGTTCGTGGTGTTTTTTTTTTTTTTTTTTTTTTTTTTTTTTTTTTTTTTTTTTTTTTTTTTTTTAAGACAGAGTTTCGCTCTTGTTGCCCAGGCTGGAGTGCAATGATGCGATCTCGGTTCACTGCAACCTCAGTCTCCCAGGATTCAAATGATTCCCCTGCCTCAGCCGCCCAAGTACCTGGGATTACAGGCATACACCACCACACCCAGCTAATTTTGTATTTTTTAGTAGAGAGGGGGTTTAGGCTGGAGTGCAACGGTGTGATCTCAGCTCACTGCAACCTCTGTCTCCTGGGATTCAAATGATTCTCCTGCCTCAGCCTCCCAAGTACCTGGGATTATAGGTGTGCACCACCACACCCAGCTAATTTTGTACTTTTAGTACAGATGAGGTTTCACCATGCTGGTCAGGCTGGTCTTGAACTCCTGACCTCAAGTGATCCACCCACCTCGGCCTCCTAAAGTGCTGGGATTACAGGCATGAGCCATTGTGCCCGGCCAACCAAACCTGTTTTTGTGTATAGATGCAGCCACAGAAAGTAAACATCATAGAATATTTGTAAATAAAATAGTAGGCTAAAAAATATATTTGCAGTACCTGTCTTTTTACTCAGGAATTCTAGTTAGTTACAAGAATGTACCCCTCAGCAAGGGGAATTGGGAGCATGTGGAATAGATTTAGCTATAAGTGCACTTATAGAAACACTATCAACAGTAGGAAAAAATGAAAATCTAAATGTTCAGTAAAAGGGGATTGGCTAATTAATTTCCATATGGCCACAAAATGGAAAACTATGAAATAATTGTAATAATTTACCATGGAAAGATATTCATGATCTATATTGAAAGAAAAACCAAGCAGACTGAGGAAAAATATGTATAGATTGAACTATATTGAACTATGTCTTTGTAGGTCAAAAATGATTGGATATCTGTAATTTATTACCAAACTAAGGTATCATCTCATTTTTGTAAATAATAAAAACAACACATCTGTGTGAATACATGTGCTTGTGTGTACAGTCTCTGAAAATATATTTGCCAAGGTTTACAGTGGTTGTCTTCAAGATAATAGGTTTAAAAAGCCTATTAAGAAGTTTATTAATAGTAGCAGTTATTATTATTTTCATTATTATTGTAATCTCTTTTTACTCATCCATATTTTCAGGCTTTTCTTTAAGAAGAATATAGTCTTTTATAATGAGGAATACAAAATACACTTCATTTTGTAAAAAAGAAATCAGCAGTTTGATCCACACACTTGTGTGGATGTTATTTCATTCAGTGGTGAAAGCTCCTTTGGCTATTGTCTTTATTCAGCCTTGATTCCTCTTCTTTTTACTGTAGTGAAAGACCATTTCTCTTATCCTAGAATAGACATTCTAAAGAATAGCCAGCAAAATGTGAGCAAAAAAGAAAAGAGTGCATGGTTTGTCCCCCATTAACTGACCGACAACTAACCAGAGCATTCTCTGTTCCCATGCAAAAGATGTCTATATCAGGAATTTGGTGAACACACACACACACACACACACACACACACACTAGCACCTACATACATCAGTTAAGTTCACGTTTCGAGTCATTTTTAGGTAGTTGCTGCTTGGCATAGTGCACAGAAGTACACTCTCTGTTAGGGACAACAAACTGAGGACAAAAGATAATCTATTTTTATTTCAAATTAGTGCAGAACTGAGCTCAGTGCCCATGTGCCATGGCGTTCCTTGCTTTCATCATCATCTTTTTTTTTTTTTTTTATCATCTTTTTTTCAGGTTAGTTCCATGACTTGACTAAATGGGGGCTTGGCTATCTTGACAGAGTCTCATTCCAGCCCTGTTCACATGCTCTGTGGTTTTGGAAATACAGACTCCAAGTCATTCAACACTTTTAGCACCTTCCTGAGACCATTTACTCTCTGCAAGTACTGTAGACATCAATACATATTTAGCCCAATCTCCTACTGTATTTACACCTACTGTTATCATCACTGACAAATGTAAAATGATGATCATCACAATTATGGCCTAGAGAAAGTGCAAGATCTTCAATCAGCAAAGAAAAATTAGATTATCTGCCCTTGACTGTTCTTCCTAACAAAATAATAAATTCATATTGCGGAAAATTTTTCTTAAGCAAAACATGAACTAAAATTTTTTTAGCGCAATTTAGATGACAATTCCCTTTCAATCACATCGGCTATTTGGGCCTTGCATAAATTAGTCAGCAGAACTCAATTATTTTGCTGATTTCCACAAGAAATCCTTTCCCATCTAGCATTTCAAAATTAGAGTTGTCTTTACTGAAGATATATTCACATTGTACCAGTGTACCTCCCTATTTTCCCTAAATCCCACCTGACATCTCTGTTTTCCCTCTTCCAGTGGTTCTCAAGTTTTTGTGTATATTGCCTGTGATGTCCATTACACGCAGATCAGGAAGCTTCATGTCTTGAGATTTTGATCTAATAGGTATGGGAGGAGGCTGAAGAACCTGGACTTTTATCAGGCACCCCAGAGATTTTGATGTATTGTCACATTGAGAAAATAATGCTTACAGTCATTTCTTTACGAAATGGCCAAATAAGTTTTTTCTTCCATATTTTACTCATTCTCCACCAAATGCCCAGCACTTCTGAGTCTTTTAAAACACCAGTTATCCCTCCACACACCCGATATTAAATTATTTATCATTTTATTATAAAGGGCAATTTCATGATTAGCCTTGGATATCTCAGAGTTTCCTTGGGACCTTAGTCACTATTCCAAAAACTTTAAATCATAAACCCCTGCCCAAGAGAATAATTGAGCTTCTTTTATAAAGATAAAACCTCAATCAGAATATTAACAAATGCTCCAATTCAATGAGTAATTAATGTATTTGGACTTTTTTAACCTCAAGAACTAATTTTAATGAAGTCCACTAATAACTGTGACTAGATTAAGCCTTAGAGACCAGAGATTATTTTCATTGTATATGTGTGTGTATCTATATACACACATAAATGCATATGTCTGTATATATACACACATATATGTATTTATCTATATATACACACGTGTATATATATATATGTGTATATAGGTATATGTGTATATATATATACATATACATATATACACACATATATAGTATATATACACATATATACACACATATGTGTGTGTATATATGTGTATATATACACACACACACACATTCTCATCAGTATTTTGTCCAACAGACAAAAAGATAATATCAGATAGCTAAACTCACTAAGATTTAAAAAATGCAATTCAGGATATAATAGGTGTATCAATTTTTCTCCCTGAAACTACTGCTTAATGAAGAATTTTGCTCTATGGGTACAAATGCAGAAAATGGAGTCTACCTGCTTCCACCTCAGAGCTAAAGAACCTTCTCTTTGATCAAGCTGAGTTCCAGAGTTCCAAATTTCCCAGGATTTGGAGATCCCTGGCCCAGCTGTGATATGCAGTCTCAAAACACAAAACATCTGGAGAGATTATATGAACAGTTCATCTTTCCTTATTTATATTTGAAGGCTAAGGCAATGTTTATGGAATAAAGAATTTGTTTAAATGAATGTCTGAACATTATAAATTCCTTGTTACACTTTATCTGGCTTCACAATTGATGTAGTGAACCAAGATCTCTCTGTACATACACTCACGTGCATACACATACACATAGGCATATAGTCATAAAGCTATATAGTCATATATACATGTATCTATATATCAAAAGAGAGATTGTTATTTTTCTTTATGTACCTAGGGAAATCCCTGAACCTATTAAGGCCACTATATTCATTTCTCTAAAGCCTAAAAGCAGACTGGAAGGATGGAATATGAGTATAACATGAAAGTAATATTTTTCACAAAATCATGGCTATTAAGAACCTTATAGTCTTTGAGTGGAGTGTATAATTTGAAATTAAAGTTTCATAACTGAGTATCCTTCTTTTTAAAAGAAAAATGTTCTCATAAATCTGTTACCCAAAATGGTTTTGAAAGAAAATTTACCATTTTCTTCAACTTTAAAATCATAATTACAAGGGAAGTTCTGTGCAGAGATGTTTGGCATAAATATGAATGACAATACATAAAAACTATTACCACATTACTAAAAAATGTTGGGCAGCTTTGACCTGGTTATTTGCTTGAACTTCCTGAATCTGATTTGTCAACTGAAGACAAGTAAAAGTTTTTTACAAATTCTATCCTTAGCCTCTCAATTAATCTCAAATATTTGTTCAGAGAAATAATTGAAAATTCTGACTGTATCCTGACTGAAATGTGGATCACTGGGGGCCTCAAAGCTTCAGTGTGTTTAGTTCCCTATGTGCCCTATGTGAACATTTTTGAGAACAGAAAAATTCATAACTGACTAGCAGTTAGTTAACTTTAGTTAAAAAGTGAAACACCTATTCTAGTGGTGCAAAAGATGTCTGCAAACGGCAAAATCTTCAGCTTTCAAAGGCATTCAGTAATGTCAATAGACGAGCACTTGAGAGTCACCTAAAATTTATTTGTACTACTTTTCACCCAACTTTAAAGAAGAATATTTCTAAGATAAAAGCTTCTTAAAACTTTAATTAAAAAAACTAAACTCAGTACTCCTAAGCCTTCATAAATATATACTTCAGTACCTTGCATGACATTGAAAGCTTTAATAACAACATTCTTTTCTGACTCCTAATTATGTGTCCTTGTTCTTCTGTTTAACTCTAAAGTAACATTTTGTGTCTATTTGTGCATATGCATGTGTACACGTTTGTGTGAGTTCACAAATGATTACTCTGATGAATGTTAATTTATATCAATCTAACCAAAATAAAATTAGAAAAATCCCATTTTGTTTTTTCATTTAAAGTTTTAAATTAGAAAAATCTAATTTTTTTATTTAAAGTTTTATTTTTAATATTAATATGAATATGTTTGTGCATTAACTTATTATAGGTTTGTGTTTAATTTTGTTTCAGTGATTTTTGCCACCTAAGGGCCTAGAACAACATTGTAGGCACTCAACATATTCATGTAATATAAATTAATTAGTAGGAAAAAATGAAGGCTACACTTCATAAAAATATTTTTATCTTACAAGTTTTGGTTTTGCTCTAGGAAATTGAATTAGGGTAACAATTTGATGTTTTAATGGCTCTATTTATACCTACAAGTAACAAAACTTGTCCTGACAACAGAAGCGCAAATACTTTAACAAATATGTCACCCCTATGTTTTGTTAAGCACTTAAGTGGCTGATAACATTATTAGATACACTGCGTTATTATATATTTACCACAATTAATTATGATTTCTTGAATTAAGTACTTCCAAATCTTTCGTCATTTTGTAGTCTCTCACATTGCTTCATATAAGACCTTATACACAATTGTCACTAAAGGAGTATCTGTCGAGTTATTCCAATTAGGGCTAGAAAGATTACTCAGTGTCTTGGAGAATGTGTCAAGAATTTAAAAATGATAAGGTATAAAGATAAGACATTTGCTGCACAGCAGGAATTCTGCTCTCAGAATCATGCACAGAAACAGAAGTCTCAAATCAGGTTTCCTTCTCAGCCATAGAAAATTCAGAGATTGACTTTCTCTTGGCTATTAGCAAGTCCATCCTGCCATGGTATCTCTCTGATGCCCTCAATGAGATATTTTTAGTACTTTTCCCCAGCATTTCCATTCTTCTACATAAGTTTTGTAACTAATCCATGATAGAGTAGCAGAGATTGCATCTACCTATCCATCTGGAGCAATAAAATATGGTCAAAATAAATAGTAGAATAGTTTCAAGATGTTAGATATCAGGAAAAAAGATCAATCACCCTTGAGTGATGAGAAACATACAAGGTGAGGCCTATAATTGCCCAGCTAAATGCCTTGAGTTTCCAAGCTGTGATGCAGAAACAAGAAACTGAGGCAGAACCTTATCTCTGAGTTAAGGAGATAGAGCTGAGAGTCCAGGGAGAGCAGCTAGCGTTCACAGAAGGAAATCCTGGAAGGGGGAATCTACAAATAAAGGAACTCCAGAGAGCTGCAGAGGACCCTCCTCAAGTATTCAGTTGAGTAATCATCAGCACATGTGTGAGGAAGCTACCCAAGGCTGGCAAAAGAATACCTGGAAAGGGTTAAAATAACCAGTGCCTAACCTAGCACTGTTATTTTCATACACACAGGGCCAGGTACGGTAACTCTTCCCACCAGCAAGACTGGAAAAATTCATGGGTCATTTGGAAGAGTGCTGAGAAAGGTCTTGTCTCAGTAGAGAAAAATAATTATCTCTGTAACGATTACTGTCCTGTTTCTGCCTAAGAAATCTTAGATACGAATACTAAAAGGAGCAAACTGTTTCTAAGTAACTTAAGTGTGCCCCAGAATAGAGCTCAAGAATATTTTTAAAGGTTCAAAATTATCCAACACCCAACAAGGCAATGCTTATACAATGGCTGGCATCCAATCAAAACTTACCAGGCATAGAAAAAAGCAGGAAAATCTCACCACTCCTATTCAACACAGTGTTGGAAGTTCTGGCCAGGGCAACCAGGCAGGAGAAAGAAATAAAGGGTATTCAATTAGGAAAAGAGGAAGTCAAACTATCCCTGTTTGCAGATGACATGATTGTATATTTAGCAAACCCCATCGTCTCAGCCCAAAAGGTCCTTAAGCTGATAAGCAACTTCAGGAAAGTCTCAAGATACAAAATCAATGTGCAAAAATCACAAGCATTCTTATACACCAATAACAGACAAATAGAGAGCCAAATCATGAGTGAACTCCCATTCACAATGGCTTCAAAGAGAATAAAATACCTAGGAAGCCAACTTACAAGGGATGTGAAGGACCTCTTCAAGGAGAACTACAAACCACTGCTCAAGGAAATAAAAGAGGACACAAACAAATGGAAGAACATTCCATGCTCATGCATAGGAAGAATCAATATCATGAAAATTTATAGATTCAATGCCATCCCCATCAAGCTACCAATGACTTTCTTCACAGAATTGGAAAAAACTACTTTAAAGTTCTTATGGAACCAAAAAAGAGCCCGCATCGCCAAGTCAATCCTAAGCCAAAAGAACAAAGCTGGAGGCATCACGCTACCTGACTTCAAACTATACTACAAGGCTACAGTACCAAAACAGCATGGTACTGGTACCAAAACAGAGATATAGACCAATGGAACAGAACAGAGCCCTCAGAAATAATACCACATCTACAACCATCTGATCTTTGACAAACCTGACAAAAACAAGAAATGGGGAAAGGATTCCCTATTCAATAAATGGTGCTGGGAAAACTGGCTAGCCATATATAGAAAGCTGAAACTGGATCCCTTCCTTATACCTTATACAAAAATTAATTCAAGATGGATTAAAGACTTAAATATTAGACCTAAAACCATTAAAATCCTACAAGAAAACGTAGGCAATACCATTCGGGACATAGGCATAGGCAAGGACTTCATGTCTAAAACACCAAAAGCAATGGCAACAAAAGCCAAAATTGACAAATGGGATCTAATTAAACTAAAGAGCTTCTGCACAGCAAAAGAAACTACCATCAGAGTGAACAGGCAACCTACAGAATGGGAGAAAATTTTTGCAATCTACTCATCTGACAAAGGGGTAATATCCAGAATCTACAAAAAACTCAAACAAATTTACAAGAAAAAAACAAACAACCCCATCAAAAAGTGGGCAAAGGATATGAACAGACATTTCTCAAAAGAAGACATTTATGCAGCCAACAGACACATGCAAAAATGCTCATCATCACTGGCCATTAGAGAAATGCAAAACAAAACCACAATGAGATTCCATCTCATACCACTTAGAATGGTGATCATTAAAAAGTCAGGAAACAACAGGTGCTGGAGAGGATGTGGAGAAATAGGAAGACTTTTACACTGTTGGTGGGACTGTAAACTAGTTCAACTGTTGTGGAAGACAGTGTGGCAATTCCTCAGGGATCTAGAACTAGAAATACTATTTAACTGAGACATCCCATTACTGGGTATATACCCAAAGGACTATAAATCATGCTGCTATAAAGAAATGCACACGTATGTTTATTGTGGCACTATTCACAACAGCAAAGACTTGGAACCAACCCAAATGTCCATTAATGATAGACTGGATTAAGAAAATGTGACACATATACACCATGGAATACTATGTAGCCATAAAAAATGATGAATTCGTGTCCTTTTAGGGACATGGATGAAGCTGGAAACTATCATTCTCAGCAAACTAGGGCAAGGACTAAAATCCAAAAACCGCATGTTCTCACTCATGGGTGAGAATTGAACAATGAGAACACTTGGACACAGGAAGGGGAACATCATACTCCAGGGCCTGTTGTGGGGTGGGGGCCGGGGCAGGGGGCGGGGGGGGGAAGGAATAGCATTAGGAGATACACCTGATGCAAATGACAAGTTAATGGATGCAGCACACCAACACTGCACATGCATACATATGTAACAAACCTGCACATTGTGCACATGTACCCTAGAACTTAAAGTATAATAATAAAAAAAAAACAGAAAAAAGCAGGAAAATCCAACCTAATAAATGCCTAAAGTAGAACAGAAAAAAGGTCTGAAATCAATAGTCTCAACTTAAAAAAACCACACACACAGAAAAAGAAGGTCAAGTTCAACCCAACATAAGCAGAAAATAGGAACAGGAAATAGTAAAGGTTAGAGCAGGAGTCAATGAAATAGAAAACAGGAAAACAGATGGGAAAATTAATGAAACCCAAAGCTGGCTCTTTGAGAACATCAATAATATTGATAAATCTCTAGTCAGACTTATTAGGAGATAAGTTATAAATTAACAACATCCAGAATGAGAGAGGTGAGGTGACATCACTACAGATATTATAGATATTGAAAGGGTAACAAGGAAACGCTTTGAACAACTTTATGCCAATAAATGTGACATATAGATGAAACTGGAAAATTCTTTGAGGCCACAAAGATTTTCTAAGAAGAAATAAATTGCCTTATTACTATACATCATTAAAGTAATTGAATTTATAATGTAAAACCTTCCACAAAGAAATTTTCAATTTCAGATGGTTTCACAGGTGAAATCTATCAAATATTTAAGGAAGATATGACACCAATTCTTCATACATTCTTCCAGAAAGTTAAAGAAATGAAATACTTTTCAACTCATTATAGGAGGCTACTTTTATCCTAATATCACAGCTGTAAAAATACATTACAGGAAAAAAACAGGTATCACTTATGAACACAGATGCGAATATTCTAAACAAAATTATAGCACATCAAATCCAATGATATAGAAAATTATTATTTTTCTTTGTTTTCTTTTAAAAAACTGTTATTTTAGGTTCAGTGGTACATGTGCAGGTTTGTTATATAGGTAAACTAGTGTCTCAGAGGTTTATTGTACAGATTATTTTGTCACACAGGTACTAAGCTTAGTACCCAAGAGTTATTTTCTCTGCTACTCTCCCTTCTCCCACCCTCCATCCTCAAGTAAGCTTTAGTGTCTATTGTTCCCTTGTTTGTGTCTATGTGTACTCAATGTTTAGCTCCCACTTGTAAGTGAGAACATGTGGTATTTGGTTTTATGATCCTACATTAGTTCACCTATGGCCTCCAGCTCCTTCCATGCTGCTGCAAAGGACATTCTCATTCTTTTTTATGGCTGTGTAGTATTTCATGGTGTATATGTGCCACATTTTCTTTATCCAGTCTACTATTGATGGGCATTTTGGTTAATTCCATGTCTTTGCTATTCTGAATAGTGCTGTGATGAACATACACATGCATGTATCTTTATGGTAGAAAAATTTATAGTTCTTTTGATATACACCCAATACTGAGATTGCTGGGTTCAATGATAGATCTGTTTTAACATCCTTGAGAAATCGCCAAACTGATTTCCATAATGGTGGAGCTAATTTACCTTCCCACCAGCAGTGTATAGGCATTCCCTTTTCTCTGCAACCTTACCAGCATCTGTTACTTTTTGACATTTTAATAACAGCCATTCTGACTGGTGTGATATGGTATCTCACTGTGATTTTTATTTGCATTTCTCTAATAATCAGTGATATTGAGCTTTCTTTTTTCCAAATGCTTGTTGACCACATGCATGTCTTCTTTTGAAAAGTGTCTTTTCATGTCCTCTGCTCACTTTTTAATGAGGTTGTTTGTTTTTTCTTAATATGTTTAAGTTCCTTATGGATGTGGGATATTAGACCTTTGTCAGATGCATAGTTTGCAAAAATTTTCTCCCATACTGTCAATTGTCTGTTTACTCGGTTGATAGTTTCTTTTGCAGTTTTCTTCAATTAGATTCTATTTGTCAGTTTTTGCTTTTGTTGCAATTGTTTTTGCTGGGTCTGTCAGGAAATCTTTGCCAGTTCCTATGTCCAGAATGATATTGCCTAGGTTGTCTTCCAGGGTTTTTATAGTTTTGGGTTTTACATTTAAGGCCTTAATTCATCTTGAGTGGATTTTTGTTTGTGGTGTAAGGAAAGGGTCCAGTTTCAATCTCCTGTATATGGCTAGCCAGTTATCCCAGCATCATTTATTGAATAGAGAGTACTTTCCCCATTGTTTGTTTCTGTTAGCTTTGTTGAAGATCAGATGGCTGTAGGTATACAGAATTATTTCTGAGCTAACTTGTTCCATTAGTCTATGTGTCTGTTTTCATACCAGTACTATACTGTATAGTTGGAAGTCTGGTAGCATGATGTAGCCTGCTTTGTTCTTTTTGCTTAGGATCACCTTTGCTATTCAAGCTATTTTTTGGTTCCATATGAATTTTAAAATAGTTTTTTCTAGTTCTGTGAAGAATGTCATTGGTAGTTTGATAGGAATGGAATTGCATCTATATATTGCTTTGGGCAGTATGGCCATTTTAATGATATTGATTCTTTCTATCTATGAGCATGGAATGTTTTTCCATTTGGGTTATCTCTGATTCTTTGAGCAGTGTTTTGTAGTTCTTTCTGTAGAGATCTTTCACCTCCCTGGTTAGCTATATTCTTAGGTATTTTATTCTTTCTGTGGCAATTGTGAATGGGATTGTGTTCCTGATTTAGCTCCCAGCTTGGCTGTTACTGGTGTATAGGAATGCTAATGATTACTGTACTATGATTTTGTATCCCAAAACTTTGTTGAAGTTATTTATCAGCTGAAGGAGCTTTGAGGCCAAGATTATGGGGTTTTCTAGATATGGAATCATGTCAGGGATAGTTTGACTTCCTCTCTTCCTATTTGGATGCCTTTTATACCTTTCTCTTGCCTCATTGCCCTGATCAGGACTTCCAAACCTACATTGAATAGAAGTGGTGAGAGAGGGAATTCTTGCCTTGTGCCAGTTTTCAAGGGGAAAGCTTCCAGCTCCTGGTCATTCACTATGATGTTGGCTGTGGGTTTGTCAGAGGTGGCTCTAATTATATTGAGGTATGTTCCTAGCTGAGAGTTTTTAATGTGAACGGATGTTGAATTTCATCAAAACCCTTTTCTAATATACAAAATTATAATACATATGACCAAGTGTAATTTATTCTAGCATTTGAGAGTGGTTGTATATTGAAAGTCAATATAATTCAATATATTAACAAAGTAAAATACAGGGATAAGCCATATACTTATCTCCATAGACAAAAAATAAACAAAACCATTCACGAATCTAATATCCATTTCTGATAAAATTTCTTAGCAAAATAAAGATGAAATGAAACTTTCTTAACTTGATAAAAGATATCTCAATAAAAAGGCTACAGCAAACATCATCATGTGTAATAATTAAAAGACCTAAATGTTTTTGCCCTAATATTAAAAACAAGAGGACTACCATTGTCACCCCTATTGTTCAATATTGCACTGGAGTATTTGGCTTTTTTTTTTTCCATATCTTAACAGCATTTTTGAAACTATTCATTTCTTAAGTTCAGTTTATCAATTTGCTTTTTGTAGGTTGCAATTTATATGCCATGTCTTTAAAATTTTGCCTAAATCAAAGTCAGTATTTTCTTATTTTTCCCCAAAGCTATATAGTTTTCACTTTTATATTTAAAAATATAGGTCTATAATCCATTTTCAGTTCAATTCTGTTTGTAGTAAGAAGCAAGGATTGAGGTTAATTTTTCTTGCAAATATATATGCAATTGTTCTATCATAATTTGTTGAAACGACTATCATTTCACCACTTTGCATCTTTTTAAAAATATGTTTGACTGCACTTCTAGACTTTATCCTGTTTCATCATTGTCTATCTTGATGTCAATACTACAATTATCATGTAACTTTATAAATGAGTCTGTAAAATCGACTATTTCTTCTTTTTTCAACATTTCTTTGGCTATTTTATCTCCTTTACATTTCCACATGAATCTTAGAATCTACTTGTGAATTTTTCAAAACCCGTGCTGAGAATTTGACTGAAATTGCACTGAAGATTTGTTTAGAAATACTTGATATCACGATAATACTGAGTCTTTGTAACCATGAACATGGTATATCTCTACTATTATTTAAGTCTTACTTAATTTCTGTCAGCAATATTTTATGGTTTTCAGTGTTCAGATATTTCATACCTTTTATCAGTTGTATGCTTAAATATTTCATATTTTTATGCTATTGTAGATGGCATTGTTTTTAATTTCAATTTCTGATTGCTTATTGACAGTGCATAGAAATACAAGAAAAACATACTTTTGTATACTGATCTTGTATTGTGCAATGTGAGTAAAGTCATTTATTTGTTCTGTTAGTCTTTTATTACATTTCATCAAGTTTTCCACATAAATGTTATCTGCAAAAAAATTTTTATTTCTTCCTATCCAATATGGATGTCCTTTATTTCTTTTCCTTGTCTTTCTACACTGTCTAGACCCTTCAGCTCTCCAGTACAACATTGAATAGAAGTGGTGAGCATTGATATCCTTGTCTTGTTCCTAATGTTAGAAGAAAAGTATTCAGTCTTTCACCACTAAATATGACATTAGCTATAAGTCTTTCATAGATTCATTTCTCAAGTTGAGGAAGTTCTCTTTTATTTCTATATATTGCAGATTTTTATCATGAAAGATATTGGATTTTGTCAAATGCCCTTCCTGCATCTATTGAGATGGTAATATGGTTTTTTCTTTTTTAGTTTTTTTCATTTGTTTGAAACTAGGAAATTCTAGTAACTGATTTTTGAATATTAGACAACCTTACATTCCTGAGATAAACTCTGTTTGGTCATGTTTGACAGTTTCTTAAAAAGTTAAACAAACAACTACCATATAATCTAGTGACTCTACTTTTAGGTCTTTACCCAAGTGAAATGAATGTATATGTCAATACAAATCATATTTCTGACAACAGATTTCTATCTAGACTACAATAAAAACTGTCAAATTCAATCGTAAGAAAACAAACACCACTAAAAAACTAAGTAAAATATCTGAGTAGACACTTCACTGAAGAAGATAAATAGATGGCAATGAAGTATGTGAAAAGATTCTTAATCATTAAGAAAGTACAAATTAAGACCACAACAGGATAATACTTGTATTAGTCAATTTTCACATTGCTGATAAAGACATACCTGAGACTGGGAAGAAAAACGTTTAATTTGACTTCCAGTTCCACATGGCTGAGGAGACTTCAGAATCATGGCGAGAGGTGAAAGGCACTTCTTACGTGGTGGTGGCAAGAGAAAATGAGGAAGAAGCAAAAGCGGAAACCCCGATAAACCCATCAGATCTTCTGAGACTTATTCACTATCATGAGAATAGCATGGGAAATACCGGCCCCCATGATTCAATTACCTCTCCCTGGATCCCTCCCACAACATGTGGGAATTCTGGTAGACACAGTTCAAGTTGGGATTTGGGTGTGGACACAACCAAACCATATCATTACTACACACTATTAGAATGGCAACAAAAAAAAAAAGAAAAAAGAAAGGAAAACATGCAATACCAAATGCTGAGGAGGATGTGAAGCCACAGGATATTTCATGTGTCACTGGTGGAAATATAAAATCTACAATCAGTAAGAAAAAGAATCTGGCAAGTTTTTAATAAAGTTATGCCTACATGTATCATATTTCCTAATCATAATTATTTACCCAGGAGAAAAAAATAACTTACATTCATGAAAACCTGAATGTGAATGCTTAGCAGTAATTGCCCCAAACTGAAAACAACTCATATATCTTTCAACTGGTGAACAAAGACACTTTGGTGTATCCATCCAATGGGATACTAACTACTCAGCAATAAAAAAGAACAAACTATTGTTTCACACAACACTATGAATGAATTTCAAATTCATGCTGCTTAGTAAAATAACTGAAAACCAAAATGTTACATATTGTATAATGTAATTTATATGACATTCTGAAAAAGGCAAAACTACTGTGAAATTACAGAGCAGTGGTGCCAGGAATTGGGTGTTGGAGGAGATGTTGATTTTAAAGAAGCTGAAGAAATTCTGGGTTGGTGATGATAGAACTGTTCTATATCACTGTGGTGGATAAAACTTTATACATTTATCAAACCTATAGGGTTGTCACACCCATTTCCAAATGGCTGCACCATTTTACATTCCCACCAGCAGTGTGCAAGTCTTCCATTCTTCCACATCTTCACCAACTTCTTATCTCACTTCTTTTTTGTTAATGAAGCATACTGCAATTTATCAGTTATCAGTGCAATGTGTTTCAGCACATCTATTTGCGTGTCAAACGTATCATTTTAATATTTCCTTTCACATGCAATATACATGTACTCACAAAATGTTGAGGCTGCCCCCAAGCATTTCTATTATTTCTCTTTTCCTTTTATTTTCCTTTTTTTCTTCTCTGCTTCATTTACAGTGCCTTTATATTCATATGAGCTCTTCAGTTTGACTGTACAGAAGGCTCTGTAAAGGGAGGGCAGTGTACTGCACATTAGCTCTTGTACCTTCACAATGCTTGGCACATAACTTGTTATTATCTGACTTCTTGATCATTGCTATCTTAGTGGGTGTGAAGTAATAGCTCATTGTAATTTTTATTTGCATTTTCCTGATGACTAATAACATTGAGAATCTTTCTATGTGCTTATTGGCCATTAGTACATAATGAGAGGTGTGTGTTCTTGAGTAACTAATAATAAAACTTATTCTTCTTATAAATGCACTGTAACAACTCCCTATCATGACATTAAGGTTCTAGTAAGAGCACTAAATATTCCCTCTGATGGCCATGCTCTTTCAAAAAGTTATTGGGAGACATTCAAGATGAATGAATATATGGGGGTAACTATACATAAAAACTACAAATCACACCAACTTGGAAAAAGACTTCAAGTGACAGTATAGGAGATGGAGAAAACAAGATCCTTAGCATTCATTACTTGTTATATTAATAACCTGGGAAGAATTGCTTATTGAAGACACTTTATTCAAATGTTGACTGTAGCTTCTGGGAATAGTACTTACTTGCTTTATCAGTATATGTGGAATAGCTGGGCTCTCAATTTTTGCTGAGGTCTGAAGAGAATTATTATGTAGATAAAAGTTCATGGAAGTGTGCTTTTTTTTGACTAAAAGCTTATTTGTATGTCATGCATTTTCTAATAATGTCTCCTCTTGAAGGTAGGTTTTACCTCAAGGCAGTATTTAGAAGCTATATCGTCAGCTTTTAATAGAGAGAAGAAATCAATAAACCATTCAAATCATTTAATATTCTCAGACTTATCAATGCAGACCAAAAGGTGGGAGGAAAATAACACTGACAATTTTTATGATCAACTTTTTTCACCTTAATGTAAACATAAAGTCCGAGACACATGGGGGGAAGTTCTAATATGGAGGTTCTAATATGCACAGGTTATATGTCTAATGTTATGACATGTTTTTTATCATTTAAATTTAAATACATTTTTAAATGTCATTTTTATACTCAGACCCATAAATTAGAAGTTCTTAATTTCCAAACATAGGGAATTTCAAGCTATCTATTATATTACTATTATTTTTTCATGGAGATGAGGTCTCACTACGTTGCCCAGGCTGGTCTCAAACTCTTGCACTCAAGTGATCCTCCTGCCTTGGCCTCCCAAAGTGCTGGGATTACAGGCATAAGCCACCATGCCTAAAAAGTTGTCTTTTTATTAATGATTTCTGGCACTATACCATATGTGGTGTCAAACCTCTGAAATATTAATTTTTACTTTATGGCCCAGTGTATGGTCTATTTTTGCAAATGTTTTATGTGTACTTAAAAACAATGTTTATTCCTCAGTTGTTGAAGGGAATGGTTTTCTATATATCAATGTTTCTTAAATTATCTTGCAGTAAAGAACAAGATTTTTTTAAATTTTAAATTTATCATAGACAAAAACTTTATAAAATACAATAAAAATAAATTACTAACAAATAGAATGGAAAAAGTCATAAAGTATAGGCTTAGATTTCTTATTATTAGATCCAAAAACATAAAATTGCTCTTGTTAAATGTCTATTAAGGTTTCTTTCACATATTTTGTTGTGGAAAAAATAATTTGTGGATCCGCACTAATCTGGTGCGTGAACCACCCTTTGAACAGCATTGCTTTGCATTTCTGTTGAGTCTGATTCGGTAATTGTGTTGTTTATATACACTAGATTCTCATTAATATTTTGTCATATTCTGTCAATTCCTGAAAGAGGTGTTTTAAAATCTTCTAATCCGATCATGGGTATGTTTATAAACTCCTTTCATTCTGTATGATTGTGTATCATATAAGTTCCAGCTGTTCTTAGGTACATAAATATTTAGAATTGCTTCTATTTCTGATATATTAAAATTTATCTTTACATAGTGAACCCTTTGTCTATAATAATGCTATTTCCTTAAATCTACTTTGTTATTAATATATCTAGAGTAGCATTCTTTTGGTCAGCCTTTTATGTATACTTATATTTAGGTGTGTGTATATATATTATATATATAGCCTTATAATAAATATATACATATACCTATATATATATAATGTGTATGTGTTTCACTTATGTTTTAGAAGTAAATTTTCTTAACTGCAAAAACTATTTTTAATACAATGCAATCTATTACTCTATATTTTAACTTCAGCATGTACTCCCTTCTATGTCTAACATATGATGTGTTTTCTATTTGTCCTGCTATGTTTCTTTTTTCCCCTTTATTCCTTCGGATAAATTTTTTAATTTTTTTAATTTTTTTATTTTTATTTTTGAGATGGAGTCTCGCTCTGTCACCCAGGCTGGAGTCCAATGGCACAATCTCGGCTCACTGCAACCTCCTCCTCCTGGGTTCAAGCAATTCTCCTACCTCAGCCTCCCGAGTAGCTGGGATTACAGGTACCTGCCACCACACCCAGCTGGTTTTTTGTATTTTTAGTAGAGATGGGGTTTCACCATGTTAGCCAGGATCCTTTGGATAAATTTTTATCTCCTTGTTTCCTCCTATTTATTTTCAAATCATATACTGTTTTAGTATTCTTTTAGTAGTTATCCCAGAAAGTACATTGTGCATTAATAACATTAAACTTATTCCAGTCTAATTTTAATCAGTAAATTTACCCTTTTCCCAGACCAGGCAAAGAATTTAGAATAACGTAAGTTGCCACCTCTGCTAATATGATTATGCATTTTAATTATCTGTCTGTAACTCTTTTTCTCTCTGTAACTAGCTATCACAAGATATTGTTTGTGATATAGTTTGGCTCTGTGTCCCCAGGCAAATCTCATCTCGAACTGTAACCCCCACGTGTTGAGGGAGGGACCTGGTGGGAGGTGACTGGTTCATGGGGCAGTTTCCTCCATAATGTTCCATGACAGTGAGAGACTTCTCACGAGATAGTTTAAAAGTCTGGCACTTCAAGTTTCCAGAGGCCTCCCCAGCTATGTGGAACTGTGAGTTAATTAAACCTCTTTTCTTTATAAATTACCCAGTCTCAGGCAGTTCTTTATGGCAGTGTGAAAACGGACTAATACAGTTTGTAAAGTCAAAACTTCTTTTGACTTTACTTATTTCATTTTCTCCTCATTCATGTCTGTATTTATGACCTTCCTTCTATTTCCCTCTAGCACAATTTTCCTTTTACTTGAAGAACACCCATTGGAATTTATTAATTGTAGGTCAGCGATAGTGAACTCATTTGTGTGTGTGTGTGTATGTGTGTTTGTATTTCATCTTCATGCTTGAAGACTAATACAGGTGTGTTTATTTTTTCCTTAACATATTGAAGATGATATTCTGCTGTTGTCATTTGACTTTAATTGCTGCTGTTAAATTATCCATTGTTAATTTGGTTGGTGAACTTTTGCAGATATATTTTTCTCCTCCTACTTGCTTTTAACATTTTCACTTTGGTTCTACTATTTTACTATGATGCATTTTTCTGTAAATTTTTTTCTATTTGCTTTGAGATCTATTGGGATTCTTGAACTGTGAATTGATTTTTTATAATTAGTCCTGGAAAGTTCTTAACCACACTTTTTTCAATAGCCGTCTCTTTCATTCTCTCTTATGGTCTTATGGGAATTGGATCATAGTTCACCTGATCTTCTGTATTTTCCATTTATCTGTGTCTCTGTATTTTCATCTTGATATTTTCTTTTCACCTCTTTAGTTCTAATTTTTTATTTAATAGCTTCTCATCTATTGATGTTTTTAAGGTTTAATATTTATCTGTGTTCCTTTTAAAAATACACTGTGTCAGTCGGGTGAGGTGGCTCCTGCCTGTAATCCCAGCACTTTGGGAGGCTGAGGCAGGCGGATCACGAGGTCAGGAGTTTGAGACCAGCCTGACAAACATGGTGAAACCCTGTTTCTACTAAAAATACAAAAATTAGCCGGGTGTGGTGGCATGCGCCTATAATCCCAGCTACTCAGGAGGCTGAGGCAGGAGAATCGCTTGAACCTGGGAGGCGGCGGTTACAGTGAGCTGAGATTGTGCCACTGCACTCCGGCGTGGGTGACAGGGTGAGACTCCATCTCAAAAAAAAGAAAAAAAAAGAAAAAAAAATACACTTTAGTAATTTCTGTTTTCAACACATACTTCTGGTAAAGCCAAGGCTAAAAATATTGGACCTGAATAGCTTTTTCTATTTGTTTCTGTCTCTGTGTCTGTGTGTATGTCTTTCTTTCCTTTTTTTGTCCTTTTTTACAGTCTTTATCATTTTTTTTCCATACTCAAAAGCTAAAGGCTTGGCCATTTCTTATTAATAAGAACTAAGTCATTGCTATTCACCCCTCCTCCCAGCTCAAACATTTGTGACAGCATACTGAATCCTACTTAACACATTTCTTTTCTTCTGTCTTTGCTTCTTAACTTTCCTTCTTTCTTTTCCTCCTTCCGTCCTTCACTAGAATTCTATTAGGCAGGCTCAAGATAGAAGAGAAGGCAGCATGATGGTGACCAACGTGCATACAAGGAGGCCATTAAAGCAAGAAAGCAGTTAGTACAATCAGAAGTTTGCCACATGATATCAAATATACTAGCAGTCAGGGTTCTCACTCAGAGATGAGAAATACAAAAATAAAAATGGAAAAGCTAGAATAAATCCTGTAGTTTAATAATAAAATTGAAGAAGTATAAATATATATACTATATATATTACATATAATTTATATATTAGTGTAATGTATACACATAGTATACATTTTAACTTCTTAGTTTTATTCTAGTCTCTCACTATATAATATTCATATATATGTTATAAATTATACAAATATATAATTATATAAATATATAGTTTATATATAAATATATATTTGTTATCATATATATGTATATTCGTTACTGTCCACTAAGGGAGACTAAGAGCAGTGACATCCCAGTAGCCATAAACATGTGTATCATACAGCTATTGGTTTCTATTCGATATTCTCCACTAAAGGAACCAGGGCTGCTTGGAAAATGGCCGACTTCAGGGCTTCAGTGGGGAAAAACAAGATGGACAAAAGTAATTTCCTGTGCCAGAAGGCAAGAAAGTGCTTAAAAAGTGAGCTTGTAGGAGTTCTCACTGGACAAATCTGGGACAATTTGATAATTAAAAGAAATATTTATAGTAACAGATTATAACCATGGTAATAAAATAGGAACCCACAAGTTTACGCTCCTATAAATGAATACATAATTCTACTTTAAAATAAAAAGTCAACTAATAAATGAGATCAATAGTATTATTTTAATTTAACAGCTGAGGAAACTGAAGCAAAATGAGGCTTCGTGAGGTTAATCATTTTTCCCACTGTCACAGAACTAGTAAGTGGTATATTCAGGACATCAACCCAAATCTGCCTGACTCTAGAGTCCAAGTTCTTAACCACTGTATTTAGTCTCTCATTTCTGATCTTCTGACTTTCAGACCAAGTCAAGACCTTATTATTATTATTATTTTTAGACAGAGTCTCGCTCTGTTGAGCAGGCTGGAGTGCAGTGGCACGATCTCGGCTTCACTGCAAGCTCCTCCTCCCAGGTTCAAGCGATTCTCCTGCCTCAGCCTTCTGAGTAGCTGGGATTACAAGTGCCCGCCACCATGCCCAGCTACTTTTTGTATTTTTGGTAGAGACAGAGTTTCACCATGTTAGTTAGGCTGGTCTCAAACACCTGACCTTGTGATTCGCCCGCCTTGGCCCAAAATGGCCCAAAATGCTGTGATTACAGGTGTAAGCCACTGCACCCCGCCCTCCTGGCCTTATTGTTGGCTTTCTCTGAGGGTTGGCAACCAGCCCAGTAGTTATAATTGCATAATGGAACTGTGAGTCCAGTGGCTATCACAAATGAATCTACCTTTCATCTTTTCCTGAAACTTTCCTTAGCATCCTACTCTGCTCCAGCTTCCCCACTTCTAATAGAAATGCTGTAGATGAACATTCATACTCATAACATTTCCCTGGTTTGGTTTTTGCTTTTAGAAATTGGAATTACTACTGATGTGATTTTGTTTTAAAGAGCTCAGTTAAACAAAACCTTCTTGTGAGAGGACCCAGTTAGCAGAAAGGAAATCCCTGTGCAACTCTCCCTTGACTCTGAAAGAGTAGAACCAGCCAGCAGTTCAGACAACAGAGCATATTTTGCAATAAACCGTAAGCTAGTTGTGTATAGGACACCAGATGCCAGCCAAACTCAACCTCTTCCCAGGTCTCCCATGCTAGAACTTTCCTTTCTAATTACAGTAAAAGGTTTGCAGGCACAGTAAAATTCAAATAAAATCAGACTTGTTAAAAGGAGGTTCGCTCTTGAAATAGGGCAAATTAGTTATAGTCTGAGTTTTTAATACCATTTGGCTGACTGGCTAAGACTTGGCTTCCACAGAGCATAATAGCACTGAGATTTAAGAAAAGGACCTTTCAATTTGACCACACAATCCCTATAACCAACAATTGACACATGGCCACATGTCCTTCTTCATGCCACAACTTGGCAATAGTCTGTGTTTTGTGCCCTGAAATACTGAAATTCTAAGCCAAATTCATGAGAGAATTAGTCATGGACTTTGCTTCTCTTTGACTTCACATGGCAAAGGTAAATCTGTGAATGTTTATAATCACAATTATGGGTTTGGCACATAATATTAATGATGTAGTATCTTATGCCTAGTTTCATAACATTACAAGGTAGAGTTAGCCAACAGCCACTAGGACTGGATTAAGGATCTCTGGGGTACTGGGGCATATAGTAATTTACCAGCTTTCCCTTCCATTCCCCTGACATAACAGATTATCCTTGAGGAAAAAATTATTCACTGTGAAATCAAACATAACTACAATTCAAGTGTAAACCACAAATCAAATATATGCTTCCATGGAATGTCCAATTTGAACATGAGAGATAAATAAATTAGAATGTGGAGTTTCCTTATGGAGTAAATATAAGCCTTTGACTTTTAATCTGGACTTGAATATTAGAAAGTAGCTACTTTAAATAAGTGTGATTGGTAAATTAAGGTGATATTCTTTCTTCAGTCCTGATGGGCAGGTTGCAGATAAGAGACCCAGATGATGATTTCTATCTCTTTTGTGTATGTTTATCTCCTGAGAGGATGCTATCATATACCAAGTAGGAATCCTTACTCTGCAAGTGTTTCTTATCTGTAACAACAGCAATGCTCTTCCTTAATTAGGTATTTTAGCCCCATTTTCATCACAGCTGCCACCACAATCATCTTCATCATTATCATCAATTAATACTGAGTGCTCATTGAATGATAAATACTAGGTTAAATAAAGGATACCTCATGTGGAGGAAAGTCCAGCAAAAATTCAAACGTAGTTATCAGAGAATCAGAATCAGAAAACTATGAACTTTTAAGACCCCTCCTTTTCCCAAAACACCCTTTATGAAACCTGTGACCTAAATCTTTGTTACAATTTGCTTGTGTCTTCATCTAGACCTCACGGGAAGTCTGACATTCCCCTACCAATATATCTTAGGATTCTTAATGGAGGTCTGTATGGACAAAGAAGGAATGCTTCCCCTTACCCTCTGTATCCCTGAAAATGAACTGACAAAAGGTGGATTAATAGGAGAAGAAGGCAGACAAATTTATTTTAATATGCATAGAACAGCAGAGTCCCAGAAGAATGGTTACCCTATAACCCAACGGGCTACTGATACTGATATACCCTTCTTCATAGGGGGGAAAGGAGATGTGGGAATGTGGTAACTTGAAGAATAGTAAATTATTTTTAGAGGGAAAATAAATGGGCCTAATGCTTAGACAATGATTAGTAAATAATTTTCTTTAACAATTGAATAGGACAAAAAGCAGACAATGGTTTGGGACAAAGTCTGTCTGAGCTCTAGGTGTGATGTATATTTTTCAGTCTCTTCATCTGTAATAAGCTTTAATCTTCTCTGGATAATGGAATTTCAGGGACAGCAATTATGTTCCTCTTTTGGAGGTGTAGTTTCTAAGTAAGTAAGGGAGCTTTATAGAATAGTTTCATCCTGTGCTTTTGGAGAGATAGAAGATTGAGAGAAGGGATATGGGGAAGGTCAGAGAGACCTTGGGGCTTCATCATGTCAAAGGGCAAATTTCACGGTTATGTTTTCTGAGCACCAACAGGACTTATGTCTCCTAGTCATTTCTGGCTCTGATTCTTTTCACCTCCTGCATACTGTCCCTTGTATTGTATCATATTGCGCCTTGGTAGACCCTGCTCCAAGTTTAGATCTTTATTTCCTCCAAAATTCCTCAAGATCAAAACAGATTTTTATCAAGGGTAGAAGTTAGGTGAGCAGGGATGGGGAGTTAAGGAGATATTGAGCACATCAAAACAGAAAATAACAAAAACTTAAAATTGAATATGATGAGGCTTTCAAATCCTTAAAAGTCTCTTGACAATATCTTCCATGAGGAGAGTCTTGTGGACCCTCTCTTCTCAGGTCCCAGCCTCCTGTATCTTCTGGCTTTCTACTCCTCTCTTAGCTCACCTTATCTGACTTCTAACCCTTCCTTCTAACTGCCCCTTCCATCTCTGGCTGCCAAACATTCAAACTTTATATTGTCTCATACTGAGTAAGTTATTTGTTATTCTCCTACATGTTCTGAACTATGTGTTTGGCATATTTTAAATAACCAAAAGACCAAGAGATGATGATTCTTCTAAGCAACAAAAGCTATCTGCTCTAAGAGATAATTTTAATATGATATTCTAATCATTGAATATAAATTTGTATGCACATCTACATAAATATACACACACGCTTTCCCCAGCATGTGCACATGCATGCACACACACATTTTCATTCCAAATGCAATAGGACATCTTTAGATTGGCCTGGCTCTCACTTCAAAACAACTGCTAAGTTTTACAAACCTCCCAAAAGACAGAATAATCCATTATGCAAATCATGTATTTAAATATACATTTAAAAAATATAGAGAAAATTTAATGGATAGATGGAGGGGGTGGTTTATATTTCATATCCGACACCAAACTTCCCCTCAGATTGTCTAAATAGTTTCCTCTCTCTCCAGCATCTTAATTCCTATGGCAGCTACCACTCCCTGTCTCTTTTGTCCTCACAGCCTCTTCTGTCTTATTTCCCTTCAGGTTTCGTCTCCTTCCTATATCTGCTCTTCTTTTCTTCCCTTACTAGGATCTTCTTTTCTAAGTGTTTCCATCCTTTTTATGCTGATCAGTAGAAGGTTTCTTCAATATGATTCACCACAAATCACCTTGCCCAGCATAACAAAAGACATGTATTTTTTTAAGCTACTGGCAAGGGGTTATAAATTCTGGCAATACTTTTTAGATTTTACATTTGTAACAGGAGAATGCACCATAATTTCAAATGTTCATGCCATTTGATCCAGCATTTACTCTTAGTAATTTATCCTTAAATATACCTTCACACAAGATGTTTGTATAAAGTGATGTAATCACCCAATGGGTTCATTTTGCCCACTGCCCAGATAGGGCCAATTTATCAAAACAGGGGAATTGCAATAGAGAAAGACTTTACTACAAGTAAAGCCAGCTAAACAGGAGACCAAAGTTTCATTATTACTCAGATTGGCCTCCTCCAAAATACAGAAGTTAGGATTTTTCAAGGATAGTTTGGTGGGCAGGGGGCTAGGGAAAGTGTGCTGCTGATTGGTTGGGGCTACAGTCATAGGGATGTGGAAAATGATTCACTGGGTCCACTTCTGGGTGGAGGTCACAGAGGAGTTGCTGGTCTATATGGGACCATCTAATTGTCAGAAATGCAAAAGCCTGAAAAGACATCTCAAAAGGCAAATCCTAGGTTCTGACAATTAGAGAAGTTGAAAATCTTGTGACCTCTGGAATAATGGCTGGTGATCATTTAACTACACCTACATCTTAGCAGAATTCAGGCCCCTCTCATCCTCCTAGTGGTGGCCAGTAGCTTAACAAAATACAAGTCTTTTGTTACGCTGAGCAAGGTGATTTGTGGTGAATCATATTGAAGAAACCTTCTACTGATCAGCATAAAAAGGATGGAAACACTTAGAAAAGAAGATCTTAGTAAGGGAAGAAAAGAAGAGCAGATATAGGAAGGAGATGAAACCTGAAGGGAAATAAGACAGAAGAGGCTGTGAGGACAAAATAGTGGAAAGGGCTATTAGCAATTAAATTATGAACTAAGTTTCTCCCAAAGTTAGCTTGGCCCCATCCAGGAATGACCAAGGGCAGTTTGGAGGTTAAAGGCAAGATGCAGTTGGATAGGACATATCTCTTTCACTGTCATAATTTTCTTACTGCTATAATTTTTGCAAAGGTGGTTTTGGTTATTATAGCCTTATTTCTAGCAGATAAGATGGGGGAAAACATGAAAGCCTATTAATAAGGGGCAGTTTAAGTAAATAATGCAGAGTCAATAAAATATACTCTGGATGTCATGCAGATGTCATAAAAAATTTCAGGAAAAAAAATGAGGGAAAAAATTTGGTATATAAATGAAAAGATTTCCAAGGTATATTATTAAACAAGAAATCTAGGCACAAGAGGGTTTAAATAGCATGCCACCACTGAAAATGTATATATTAATTTTTTTCTTTATATACAAAAAATTTTTCTGGAAGAGCAAGCAAGAAATTACTAACAATTGGTTAATGATGTAAGCTTGTTGGAACCTGTTTGGGGTTGATCTAATTCATGTGTATTAAACTCCATGCCCTAAAACCAGAGAAAATACCTTTTAGTTTCCTCCATGGAAAAAATGGACTATAGGATAGCATTTGAGAATAGTAAAAATTAATATATCTAAACTATTTTTATGAAGCAAACATATCATGTTAAAGCCTTAAAGTGCATAAAAAGAATAGTGCAGATCAACCTCTCTTGGAAATATTAAAATAAATCCCAAGTAATATATAATTAGAAAAACTCTAACAGTTCATGCAGAGAATTCATCTTTCTGACCAAGTAGAGTTTATTCCAGTGATGCAACAATAATGTTCCATATTAATAGATTAAAAGGGAAAATATCATCAAATCTCTGTAGGTGCTGACAAGGCAAAATTTTATATCAAGTCTTGATTTAGAAAATAAACTGAGATAAAAAAAGAAATATACAAACATTTTATATAAAATAGGAAAGATTAACATCTTGTAACAAAATGGAAATTGGTGTACATGTATTTCAACGAAGGTCAATGCCATGTCACATTAGATGTATTACCAGTAAAATCCAGAACACCACCAAGATGTTAAATATCATCACCATTATTTATGACCATTTTGGAGGCACTAGCCATAATAATAAAGCAGGAAAAAAAATAGGTAAACATTATTCAAATGGGGAAATACAAGGTAGAATTACCATTATTTTTAGATGTTATGATTATGCAAATGGAAAACCCCAAAGACTTAACAGAATGATATATTCCAAACAATGAGATAATACAGAAATGTAGATGAGTTAAAAAAAAAATTCCAAATCTACCACCTTCCGATACAGCAAAAACAACAAATTACAAGATATGGAAGAAAACATATCCAAATTACCAAAAAACCATAAAATATTTAAGGAAAAAACAAGACAAACAGAATCTATAATCTATAAAAGAAAAAATTTTAAATCATACTATGGAGCCAAAGGAAGACTTGAACAAAAGGAACAAATAGAATCTTTGGGAAGAGAAAGATTAAATATCATAAAGACACCATTTCTCCTTAAACTAAAATTGCACGTGTGATAAAATAAAAATAACTGATATTTAGAAGTAAATGCACTGAGTTTATAATCCATATAGAAAAAGAAACAAGAATGAATAACCAAGAAATTTCAAAATTAAAAGGAATTAAGAGAACTAGCTCTAACAGATACATCATATTACAAATGCCCACACATACACACATATATATTTAAAAGAATAAATGTCCAACTAATAGAGGGACAGATTAATGGGATAGAATAGAGAGTGTAGACACAGACCTGGTACATGTTAAAATTAAGTATATATAAAAAAGTTGGCATTAGTAGATTAGCAGAGAAAAGATGGATTTATTTAATAATTTATATTAATGCCCCTGATAAGCCATAGGGCAAAATTGGATCTCTAACTTATACCATATTCCAAAATAAATGCCAAATGAATCAAAGATTTGATCATGAAAATGAACAGAGAACTAAGAAAAAGAAACATGGAAGGTTTAAAAATTTTTTCAAAGTGGAAAATGCCTTTATAACTATGCCACAAAACCCAGAAACTACCAAAGGAAACCTGAGAAAATATACTTTCAAAACCTACTTATCTAAAAAAAGACACCATAATTAAGATCAAATATCAAATGAAACTGGGAAAATGCATCTAAAACACATGTCACAGGGAATATGATAAATTCTTATAAATATAAAGAGCTCCTATGATTTAGTTTTTAAAAGCCAATAGAAAAACTAGGCAAGGAGCATGAACAGATAGTTCTCAACAAAAGAGAAACAATTATCTTCAAAAATATGTAAAGAAAGCTCTTTCATAAACAGTGAAACATAAAATTTAAACCCTCAGATGACATTTATTTTTCACGTACAAGTTTGACAGAGATCAAACAAGCTGATTACATACTGTACCTATTTGGTGAAAGTGGCATTCTCATACAAACTTGGTAGAAGTATATATTGGTACAATATCTATAGAAGACAATCAGTATCTATTAAAATCAAAAATATTTATTTGCTTGACCCTGTAATTTTACTTCTGGGAACTTACCCTGAAGATACACACATATATAGGTACAATAATGTATGTATAAGAGTGACTGGTGTTGCATTGTCATTGACAAAAATACAAAAACAAAAAGTAAAAGAAACAATCAAAATCTCCATTAATAAAGGATTATCTGTTAATAAACCTTGATTCGTAAAAGATTAAGGTTATATAAATTATGGCAAATTAAAATGATACAAAACTCTTCAAGTGCAAAAAGGCATGAGTCAATTACATGCACTAAAACGAACAGATTTTCTTGAGAAAGGAATAAGTGAAAAAAAGGTACAAAAACCGAGTATGTTTATAAAATACAGAGCATGTTATATAAAAGTGTATAGTTATACATTGAGAATGTGTGTGGAAATACATAAGAAACTGGTAAGAGTTCTCCTTGCCCCTGGAAAGGAGAGCCAGGAAACTCACTTTTCACTATTTTGGGTTCTTGGAATTACCTATCATTTGCATGTTTTACCTATTTATAAATACAATTAAAAAAAAATTACCAGATGGAAAAGTGAGTCAGCTGTGGCCTGACTTGGTTGTTATAAAAGCAATCTGTTCAAGCCATTGTTGCCTCAGTTGAGTTATTTTGTATTTGGGAACATTTCATCCTTGTTTTAAATACATTTTTAAAACATTACATTACAATCCGACATTATACAATTTTATATATTATATATACAAACAAAAATTAGGCATAAATCAGTTATGATAATTAAAACTGGTAAAAATTGTAAAATCCTTTGAAGACCTCTAGAATTTTCTAAAGTAGAGACTTTAGTGTCACTGACATAAATTTCATGAAGGACAATCATGTAAGAACTCAACAACTATTTGCCAAAAGCTTTTGCCTGATAATTCAAGCAAAGCTATTTATTTAACTTTCAGCATAAAACCAGAGTAGTTTTCAATATGCCTTGAAATCCCACTGAGTCAAAGATGCTAAAGAGGTCAAGACTTCCAGGATTTCACCCATGCCACATGCAGACACTGCTCACTGAAAGTGATGTTAAAGATTATGAGAAAACTTAGACTCCAGTTGAAACCACACTACTGAAGAATCAGTAATTAATTCTTCGGAAAATATTTGCTATTGTGAGGAAAGTGTGTGATATGGTTTGGATCCATGCTCCCACCCAAATCTCAGGTTGAATTATAATCCCAGATGTTGGAAGTGGGGCATGGTGGGAAGTGATTGAATCATGGAGGTGGTTTCTTATGAATAGTTTAGCACCATCCCCCCCTTAGTACTGCACAGTGATAGAGTTCTCACGAGATCTGGTTGTTTAAAAGTGTATAGCACCTCTTCCCTCTGTCTCTTGTTGCTCTGGCCATGTGACCTGCCTGCTTCCCATTTGCCTTCTACCCTGATTGATAGTTTCCTGAGGCCTTCCCAGAAGCGGAGCAGATGGGAGCATCATGCTTCCTGTACAGCCTGTGGAATTGTGAACCAATTAAATCTCTTCTCTTTATAAATTACTCAGTCTCAGGTATTTCTTTATAGCAATGCAAAAACGGACTAATACAGCATGTGTTTAGGGTAACTTATTGTACACTACACAGTAATGTATTAGTGTGTTTTTTCTTCTAAAGTTAGTTATTACTTTAATGATGTATCATGTGTACGTTTATTACCAAGATTTAGTCTTTTCACAATGTATAAAAACTTCAAACCATCAGGTTGCACATGGGAAATACACATAATCTTATCTGTGAATTTTTCACTCCCCAGAAGCCTGCACAAAGAAGGCAGTGCTCTTCCATGGGTCACTTCTGATCCACTTGTAAGTCTTTTTCTTCTGCTGAATGCAGGTTTCTGGGTTGCTATGCACCCTCTGTATCTTTGGGGAAGGATCATGATCTCTAATTCTCTGAGCAGACATTGGCCTTATCCACTTAATCATTGAATGAATCCTTTCTCTTTCTCCTTGCATTTTCTTATCAGCTCCTGGACTCATCCCATCTTCTGACCCACACCCACTGCTCTCATGTCACCTCAGAGGTGGAAAATAGACCTCAAAACCTTAATAAGTAAAATCTTCAGAAAACCAGACTACTTGCTCCAACATTGTGAATAAAATGAAAAGGTGTTAGTGAGAGCTGTGCTACAGATGCAGTCAGACCAAGACGGTGCCAGCCAGGAGCAAAAGTGAATACGAAGAGGAAGAGAAATTGTGAAATACCTATACACATAGAGAAGGATTTCCCTTCAGTTTATTTCCTTACTCAATAATAATGTACTATCAGGTATTATCTGCTATTTTAACTCTTCCAGGAGTCCTAAAACTCACTCTCACTTCTAACAGAAATTTGTAGGAAAAGGATGTCAACTTAGATCAATTTTCCTTTATTTAGTTTCTGAATTTCTCCATTAAGTTCAACTACATAAAAAAGTAGAGCATTTTTGCTTTGATTGATGCCAGAGGCCTCAAATTCTGTATAACAATAACTTCCTTTTTAATGGTGTTCAGTGTCCTAAGATAACAAATCCCTTTTTAAGAAAATACTTAATGCAAAGGTGTCCCATGTTACCAGGAGTTAAGAATCTTTTAAAATATGTAATATTTATCTTCATTGAGACCTACTGAGCATTTATTTCCTGTTTAAAATGCCACACAGGAGAAAAACTTTAAAAAATGATGGTGGCATACAGATGGGGTTTTGGTGTGGATGTCCTTTCTGTTTGTTAGTTTTCCTTCTAACAGTCAGGACCCTCAGCTGCAGGTCTGTTGAAGTTTGCTGGAGGTCCACTCCAGACCCTGTTTGCCTGGGTATCAGCAGTGGAGGCTGCAGAACAGTGAATGTTGCTGAACAGCAATTGTTGCTGACTGATCATTCCTCTGGAAGTTTCGTCTCAGAGGGGTACCCGGCCGTGTGAGGTGCCAGTCTGCCCCTACTGGAGGGTGCTTCCCAGTTAGGCTACTCTGGAGTCAAATGCAAATCAAAACCACAATGAGATACCATCTCACACCAGTTAGAATGGTGATCATTAAAAAGTCAGGCAACAACAGGTGCTGGAGAGGAGGTGGAGAAATAGGAACAATTTTATACTGTTGGTGGGACTGTAAACTAGTTCAACCATTGTGGAAGACAGTGTGGCGATTCCTCAGGGATCTAGAACTAAAAATACCATTTGACCCAGCCATCCCATTACTGGGTATATACCCAAAGGATTATAAATCAGGCTGCTATAAAGACACATGCACACATATGTTTATTGCAGCACTATTCACAATAGCAAAGACTTGGAACCAACCCAAATGTCCAACAACAATAGACTGGATTAAGAAAATGTGGCACATATACACCATGGAATACTATGCAGCCACAAAAAATGATGAGTTCATGTCCTTTGTAGGGACATGGATGAAGCTGGAAACCATCATTCTCAGCAAACTATCGCAAGGACAAAAAACCAAACACCACATGTTCTCACTCATAGGTGGGAACTGAACAATGAGAACACTTGGACACAGGAAGGGGAACATCAAACACCAGGGCCTGTTGTGGGGTGGGAGAAGTGGGGAGGGATAGCATTAGGAGATATACCTAATGTAAATGACCAGTTAATGGGTGCAGCACACCAACATGACACATGTATACATATGTAACAAACCTGCACGTTGTGCACATGTACCCTAGAACTTAAAGTATAATAAAAACTATATATATAAAAACTTTAAAAAAGTATTTATAGGCTTAGACATTTCCCAGTATCTCAATATTTGATATGATATAGACTAGCATAAAAACATTTGTCTAATGCTGTTTTCATTTGAGTTTTGGACCCCATCTTTTTATGAAGATGCCCTAAGTGGTCTCTTGAAGGTAGAAGCAATTGATATTATTAGTTACCTTTTCCACTCTAGAGTGGTTAAAATCCGCAAAAGGGAAAACTAGAAAGTCTCTCCTGAACTCCAGACCTGGCTATCCACTGTCTACAAGGTATTTCCACCTGGTTGTGCCCCCGGGACTGTGACTCCCCAGGTCTTCCTCTGAAGCAAGCTTCTTCTGTCACCTCCTTTGCAAGAAGTGGCAACCATCTTGTTACTTAGACCAGAAACTCTGGTCTCATTTTTGACTCCTTCCTCTCTTTTCTATTAAATTAAAAAAAAAAAATCAGTCTTGTTTAAAACATTACAACACACACACACACACACACACACACCCCTGTCTCTTCCCAATGAGATGTTCATGATCAGACCATCAACTCAGCCCAATTAGCCATTTAGTTGCCCTCTCAATCTCTGGTCTTATCTTCTCTAAATTATTTTTGTGTTTAATAGTCATCTTTCTCTCTCTTTGAATTCATGCTTGCAAAAAAAAGCAATAATTTTTCTACATTCCAAATCACATCATGTAATTTCCCCACTCAAAATCTCTAATGCAACACATTGGCTTCTAGAGCTAAGGCAAAATCCTAGCAGGCTGAAGTCAAATGCGTCTATCTTCAGCCTCACATTTTATGCCTCTGATTTCCAGTCACATTCTACTACTTTAAGTCCCTTGAAATATTCCAAATGTTCTCCCCTTCCTCTGACCCTTTGCATATGCAGGTATTCCTGTTTAACTGTTTGTTACTCAATGTTCAGGTCTTAGCATGGATCCCACATCTTCCAAAAGGCTTTGCCAGATCCTCTCCATTACCACACCTCTGAGAATACTGGGTCAATGGGGCAATATTCCACTGATAGACTCCTGTAACCACCTATGTCACATGAAGTATTATCTGTATTTCAAATTTCCTCTTTCTTACTCTGAACCCCTCAGTAAATGAACAATTTGAACAGAGAATATATCTCCGAACCCAACAGAATTCCCACCACAAAGTAGCTATACCGTATTTGTTAGATGATTAAGTGAATGAGTGAATGAATGAAACTCAATGTCTCATAACCTCTAGTTGAAATCAATATCCTGAAACAAGTTCATGTCCCAATCAAGGACCTGAATGCCCTGGCCAGTTAGAAGCCCAGAGGAATTACAACCTCCTTCTCAATGACAGCACCAATCTTGACAGTCACCATACTGAGGAAAATATTTGTTCCCTGCTGCAAAGGAGTACATGGACAGTAAAAGCCAAGGACATGAAAGCTCCATAATGGAATCTTCCCTATTATCTCTGGAAATGCAATGCCACAAATTTGTGTGCAGTGATGAAAAAGCAATAAGCACATTTTCCTAGCAGAAGGAACTGTTTACAACAAAAGACATGAATGGATGAACGGGTATCCCTCCCTTCTTCCCTCCCTTCCTCCCTTCCTGGTTCAAGCGCACACACATAAACTCACAAACATACACTTACACATGACCATTTGCAGCCTCTGGTTGCAGAGGAGTAGAACAAACACACAAACGGGCAATATTTTACAAATACCTAAGGTGAGCTCTCAGTTCCATTAAATATTTATCAGCCAGCGCCTGTCCACCGAGTACTTTGTTATACTAATTTTTTTTTTTTGTCTGGAGTTAAACTGATGACCTTAGCCAAAGATAAAAAGGATTTATAGTGCAGATATATACAACACAGCATCCCAGAAACACCTATCCTCAACTCACCCTATTGACGTCAGATTAGAAAGGTGCTGCTAGGCTCAGATGCATTCTGAGCACCTGTCCGGTTCGCTTGGCATCACAGAAAAGAAAAAGATAGGAACAGATTTGACAACTGTGGTATAAATTATTTGGTCTTAAGGGCTGATACACCCCTAAAGAGAAAAGGAATTAGCCCCAGGCCAGGCTGACTGGGAGAAGTTCAAGTTTACTGACACTGCTCATTGGAGGAAGGACTGGGAAAGACATGGAGTATGTGTGGCTCCTCATTTTCTTAAGGCAGCTAAAGCCCCTAAATGTGGCACTGATAATAAGAGGATATATTGTCAATGATGTGTGTGGCTTTCCTTTCCTTCCCCCAGTTATTAAAGCTGTATTCAGTTGGAGACACATAGTAATTTGTTGAAAATCATGATTTGCTAAGAAACTCTCATAAAACCCCAGGAGCCCCTTATATTAGTAGAAGTGAAAAGAAAATAAATGTTTTTGACAAGGGAGTGTTCCTATCTAGAAAAGATGGTTGCAACGTCGATGGTTATTCAGGGAATCAAACTTATTTAAACACACTGTCTCTGATACTTAATAAATGTTATCGAGTGGCTTTTTGCAGCTAATAAAACTTGGTTTACATTCCACCCTGTGCCCCCTCTGATTCGCCTCCCTGGGCTCACTTAAAGTGCATTAAGAAGCAGCAAGCCAGATCAGGACGATTTGCTGCAAAACTTTTAAATAATTCATTTGTGCACCACTGCTTTCAGACTGTGTTTTCACAAACGCTGTAATGAGACAAGCTGTGAACTGTTTTACATGGGGAAAAAGGCAGCAAAGTCACTGTAAGGCACTTCCCATGCCTTATTTCCCTGAGATTCAAGACTAAACAGCAGAAACATTAGTGCTATTTACCTAGTCCCCATACATATGGCATCAACTAGGTCCCATTTATGCTTCTTCGTTAACTAGAATTAAAGGCATGCCATATTGGAGAGACTTAATTCCTGAGTTAATTTATAAAATTGATATAAGTCCAATCCAATTCCCAGAAAGTTATTTTCGGAGAGGAACTTCACAAAGTTATTTTAAAATTTCTCTGAATAAACAACTGAGCAAAAAATATCCACCAAATGTAAAATTTTTAAATGATGTGCACTTGAACTGTAAGATAATGAAGCATATTATAAAGCAATGGCATTTAAGAGTGTGGCACTAACCACAGAACACATAGGCAATCAGTGAAACAACCTGAAAAGTCTAGAAACAGGTGAAGAATATTTACACCTTCAAAACACAATAGAAGCAGAAGTGCAAACCAGTGAGAGAGAATTTTTTTTTTTTTAAGATGATTCAACATTTGGTTACTTATCTCATAAGAAATTGTATTCACAGAATTTGCCAATTTAAATTCCAAAGAGAGGCAGGGCGCAGTCGCTCGCATCTGTAATCCCAGCACTTTGGGAGGCTGAGACAGTCCTATCAATTGAGGTCAGGAGTTCGAGACCAGCCTGACCAACATGGTGAAACCCCAACTCTACTAAAAATACAGAAATTAGCCAGATGTGATGGTGCACACCTGTGGTCCCAGCTACTCAGGAGGCTGAGGCAGGAGAATCACTTGAACTGGGGAGGTAGAGGTTACAGTGAGCCTAGATTACGCCACTGCACTCCAGCCTGGGCAATAGAGTGAGTGAGACTCATCTCAAAAAATAAATAAAATAAATAACTCAATAAATAAATTCCAAAGAGAGGAATGCCTTGTGTCATAAGCAAAATCACAAAAGTTCTAAAAAAATTAAGTGAACATATATGTAATCTTGGAGAGGGGAAGATCATTCTAAGCATAACAACAAAGAGAGAAACCACAAATGAAGAGATTATATTACTGAGAAATATAAAAACAAACACCTGTACATAAAAACAGTATCAACAAAATTAAAAGGTAAATAACAAGTTATTTATTATTTATTAAAGGGTAAATAATTCTAAAAATATTTTAAAATTATAGAACAGGGTGTCTTATGGATTTCTTGCACATCAAAAATAACATTTTTTTGAAATGAGTACAAGATGGCACATGTATACATATGTAACAAACCTGCACGTTGTGCACATGTACCCTAAAACTTAAAGTATACTAATAATAAAATTAAAAAAAGATAAGATAGAAAATTTCCCATACATAAAATGCCAAGATACACTATTTTGTTTATTTATTTAATTTTGCCTGTCCCAATAGCAAGGATAAAAAGACTACATACTGCAAATATTGAGTAGGATGTGGGGAAAAAAAAAATCACCTTCTTATACTTTTTTGGTTTTTTAGATAGGGTCTCACTATGTCACTCAGGCTGGAATGCAGTGGTGGAATTATGGCTCACTTCAGCCTTGACCTCCTGGGCTCAAGCAATCTTCTCACCTCAGATCCCTAGTACCACGCCCAGCTAATATGTTTTTTGGTTTTAAGTAGAGACAAGGTCTCACTATGTTGCTCAGGCTACCTTCTTACACTTCTGATGAAAGTATTAGTTTTTCTTTTTTTCTATAGGGAATATTCTCAAATGACTGTGTGCTCCAAATATTTTTTTAAATATTTAAATGGGAAAGTTTTATTCTAGAAATTTATATAAGGAAGCAATTGGAGGAATTTGTAAATATGTATGAATAAAAAAGTTTATCAAGTTATTCATAATAGTAAAAACAAGGAAAACAAACTTATCTGAAAGCAGGGTACATACATACAACAGAATACTATATAGCTATTAATTTTTGGAAAAATATTAATAAATGGAAATATTCATACTATTTTAAAAATAAAAGGCTATACAACAGCATATAAAATATGCTACTAATTTCGTATAGATATATATGATATGCACACACATATGAAACTGACACATTGAGTATATAAGGACACAAAAAGAATGAAAGTAAAATGTGGGTAAAATTATGCTAGAGAACTGGTAAGAAAAATGAATCGAATATAGTTACGATGTCATACAAATTAGTCTTTAAAGGAAAAGCATCACTAAAGATTTTTTAAAAAGAGTTACCACATCTTTCTTCTTTTTTTAGCCTTTATTTTGAAATACTTCTAAACTCACAGAAGAAGGGCAAGAATACTAAAAAGAATTTGAGGATACTCTTCACTCAGATTCACACATTGATATCATTTGACCACATTTGCTTTATCATTATTTCTTTATAAATACACATTAGTATTTTTTTCTGAGCCACTTGACAGTAAGTTACACACAAGATGCCCCCTTACCCTTAAACCCATCAATGTGAATTTCCTAACAACAAAAACATTATTTCACATAATGCAGTGCAATGATTAAAATCAGAAAACTTATACTGATGTAACATTATGATATAATCTATGGTCCATATTAAAGTTTTGCCAATTGCCTCATAATGTCCTTTATAACAATTTTTTCCCTTGGCCCAAGATCTAATCCAGGATCATGTATTGCATTTAGCTGTCAAGTCTTTTTGGTTTCCTCTAATATGGGTACAGTTTCTTAGACTTACTTTGCCTTTTGTTATACTGACATTTGAAAAGAATATAGACAGTTATTCTGTAGACTATTCTTAAATTTGGGTATGTCTGATGTTTATGCATTTTTGGCAGGAATACCACATAAGTGATGTTGTCTTCTTCTCATTGAATCATATCAGGAAGCCCATGAGCCAACATCGTTCATAATAGTGGCCCAGTATTCCACTGTTTGGTGAACCATTTAAACCAATTTCCTACTGTAGCACATTTAGGTGGATCTCAACTTTTAAATATATGATAAACTATGCTGCAGTAAATATTCTTGAACACACATATTTGCATGGCTAATTTCCTTTGGGTAAACTCTACCGGTGAAACCACTGAAACAAAGGGTAAAGGGTAGGCATTTTTTTTTTTTTTTTTTGACGGGCTATTCATCACTTTAAGCATTTATCATTCCTTTGCATTACAAACTTTCCAACTATAAAGTTTTATTTTTAAATGTACAATAAATTATTGTAAGCCATAATCACTCTATTGTGCTATGAAATAATAGCTCTCATTCATTCTAACTAAATTTTTGTACCCATTTGCCCACTCCACCCCTACCCCTATCCCACTACCCTTCCCAGCCTCTGGTGACATTTATTCTATTCTCTATCTCCATGAGTTCAACTGTTTTTATTTTTAGCTCCCACGAATGAGTGAGAACATGCAAAGTTTATCTTTCTGTGCCTGACTTATTTCACTTACATAATGTCCTCCAGTTTCATCCATGTTGTGCAAGACAGGATCTCATTCTTTTTATGGCTGATTGGTACTCCATTGTGCATATGTGCCATATTTTCTTTATCCATTCATCAGTGGTTGGACACTGCAGTTGCAATCTTGGCTACTGTGAATAGTGCTGCAACAAACTTGGTAGTATAGATATTTCTTTGATATACTGATTTCCTTTCTTTTGGATACATACCTAGCAGTGAAATTGCTGGATCATATGATAGTTCTATTTTTAGGTTTTTGAGGAACTTCCATACTGTTCTCCATAGTGGTTATACTAATTTACACTCCCACCAACAGTGTACAAGGGTTCCCTTTACTCCTCATCCCTGGCAGCATTTGTTATTACCTGACTTTTGGATGCAAGCTATTTTAACTGGGCGAGAAGAAATTTGCCAAGAACGATGTCCTGGAGAGTTTCCCCAATGTTTTCTTGTAACAATTTCATGGTTTGGGGTCTTAGATTTAAGTCTTTAATCCATTTTGATTTTATTTTTGTATATAGTGAGAAATAGATGTCTGGTTTTTTCCTTCTGCCTATGGATATCCAGTTTTCCCAGCATCATTTATCAAAGAGACTGTCCTTTCCCCAATGTATGTTCTCAGCACCTTTCTTGAAAATGAGTCCACTGTAGATGGATGGATTTGTTTCTCCACTCTTTCATTGGTCTATGTGTCTGTTTTTATGCTAGCATCATGTTGTTTTGGTTACTATTGCTCTGTAATATAATTTGAAGTCAGGTAATGTGATTCCTCCAGTTTTGTTCTTGTTGCTCAGAATGGCTTTGGCTATTATGGTTCTTTTGTAGTTCCATATATATTTCAGGATTATTTTTTCTATTTCTGTGAAGAAACTTATTGGTATTTTGATAGAGGTTGCATTGAATTTATAATATTGCTTTGGATAATATGAACATTTTAAGACATATTGATTCTAAAATGTATTACTACATCTTGATAATATCCAAGTGAGCAGGAAGCTAACAATTCTCAACTTGTTTGCCCTTAACACAACTTCAAAACACATAAAAGAAAAATCAACAACACAAAGAGAAATTATAACTAAATTACTTGGTAAAATAAGATATATCAAGAAGACAAAAAATAAACTCACAAAATATTTTAAAAGTATAATTAATAAGTTTAATCTAATAGACACAAATAAAAATATTCCCATTCTCTCAACTACCCCTACTTGAGAATAATATAAATTCCAAGCATACTGTGACATTTATAAAAATTAACCACTTTATTGTCTTCAAAGCATGTCTAAATAATTTTTCAAGGACAGGTATCAGAAAAAACATTCTGTATCTGCAGATAGTGTAGTTTAGTTATTACCAATGAAAATATCTCTTTGGAATAACTATATACTTGCAAACTAAGAAAAAACCCTTTTACATAATTTATAAGTAAAAGCCAAATTATAGAGGGAATCAAAAGTACTCATGATCAAATAATAAGAAAGTGCTACTTATAAAAACCAATAGAATGAAACTAAAACAATACTTGGAGGAAAATGTATAACCTTAAATCAATGCAATGGAAAATAAGAAAGGCTTGGGAATATGGGAGCTAAATACTCAAAAAGTGAAAACCAAACAGAATTGATCCAGAGGAAATACAAAAGTGACAAACTATGAAGGCAGAAATGAATAAATTAGAAAACAAATGTATAACAGAAGAGTTAAATAAAAGTTTTTTAAAAAGACAAACCTCAAGAAAGACTGACTAAAATAGATATAATAGAGATTTCAAAAGATAGTAAAGGAAATAGTAGAAACAACTATACACCAGTAAAATTTTACCTGTAGTTAAATACATTGGAAGAAAAATACCAATTATTAAAGCTGTTAGTAAAGCAAGAAAAATAACTTAATTATCCTATAATTTCTAAAGGAACTGGTTCAATAGCTAAAAATCATCCCATGAATAAAACAGTGGATGTAGAGGGATTTTTAGGAACAGATATTAGTGAATATTTGCATAAAGTCCTTCAGAAAACAAAGAAATGCTCCCCAACAACTTATATGAGGTTACTGTAACAAGCCTCAAATATCAAAATTATAGGCCAATTTCACTCATTACCACAGATGCAAAAATTCTAAATAAATATATTTTCAAACCCAATCTAGGAATGTGTAAAAATTATCAAGTTGGTTTAGCTCAGTTGTGCTAAAAAAAAGGTGGGTTTAAAATTTCAAAGATCAATAGTATAATTAGTACATTCACAGATTAAAGGAGAAAAACCATATAATCAACTCAATATGAAGCAGGAATAGTGTTTTATAAAATACAACATTAGTTCATGATTTAAAAAACTCAAAAAATTAGAAATAGATAAGAATTTCTCTATCCTAATGAAAGATAGTTATAAAAGAAAAAGCATAGAAAACATCATTTGAGCAGCGAAAAATTAAAAGCAATTTTTAAAACATCAGAAACACATCGAGAATACGTACTATCATCACCTTTTTAGTTGCCATCTTACACAGGACAGTAAGACAAGAAAAAGACAAAATTATAATGATTGCAAAGAAAGAAAACTATCATTATTTGTAGGCAATAGGGTTCTTTATATGAAATCCCAAAAGAATGTATAGGAAAACTATTAGAAATAATAATGAAGCACATCTGTTAGGTAAAGATACAAAATTCAATGGACTAATCAACTCAAATATCCAACAACAGTAAAATAGACAAATTCTGCTATATCAAAATATAAAGAAGCACCATGCTAGGTCAGTTGTCTACTGGACTGCATCTCCCATCGGTTGAGGATTTCCCCGGGGAGTATAAGCTTCCTTCCCCCACAGTATTGGGTTTTTTGGGCTGTGCTTGTGCCTTGGCCAAGCACGTGGCTTCAGAAGAGACCGGGTTAGAAAGACAAGTGGTGCATTCTGGTAAGGGACGTAGCCTATTCCAGGTAATACCTCCTGTTGAAATCAGAGTTCAGCTGAGGGAATGAGATACTGGGCCTCAAAGGTGCCAGATACACTCATACTAAAGAATTTGAACTTTTCTTTTTTAGGCAATAGACTCTATTAAAAAGTTTAATGAGTGAGTGTCTGCTTTGTATAGCTGTGTGGGTAACAAGAATTCTTGGTAACTAATAGTTAAGGTAAAGAAGATTGAGGGAAACAGATATGGGGTTTAGTTTGTAGCATTGTGATTTGAGTTTCTGTGAGACATCATCAAACTGCAGCTTTTCATTTAGAAGTTTAAAATACCGTGTGCAACTCAGGGAAAGGCCCAGATCAAGAGGACTACCAGGGGCAGCAGAAACTGTGGAAGAAAAGATCACCTGGGGAAGAATGTGAAACAAAAAGAGAAGACCACAGAGCTCTCCAGAGCTCCAAAGTTTAAAGGGTGAGCAGAGGAAGAAGAACCAACAGAGGAGATGGGAAAAAATAATAAAGTAGAAAAATAACCAGGGAAAATAGGTCCAAGATCTGGGTGCAGACACTTTGATGAAAAGAACAGACAACAACATCAAATGCTGAAGGGAACCATGATAATGAGATCTCAGAAGAATTAATTAGATTCCATAGTTAAGGGATAACAGGTGACTGTGATAACAATAATTTCAGGAGAAAGCTTGTGATAAAAGCCAATGGGAACTCAAGTGAAATATAAGTCTAAGTAGGCAAGCACTAGTCACAGTTGCATTGAGGCTGGGAGATGAACTAAAAGATTGTGGGGAATCCAGGCAATAAATTAAGAAAACTTGGGCTAAGGCAGTGGCAGTGACGGTGAGAGAGCATGGACTACAAAGTTTTGAGGTACATATGTGAAGTATTTGGTGACTGAGTAGACTGTAGGACATAGGGCTGAACACAGCCAAGAAGAGAGACATGTTGAAGGTGTCCTGGAGAATTCTACCTAGCCTGTGAGACTGAGGGATAGATGAGTCATCAAACAGTCTTAGAATACATGAGATGGAACAATTTGGGGGAAAACATATGATTTCCATTTTGGAAATGGGATGTGTGAGATGGCTAACATGTGATAGTCTATTAGAAATATCTAGAAAACTCTTGGACTTATGAAGCTTAAACTTAGAAGAATAGAGATGAAAATACAGATTTGTAATTTATCTACATACGGAATAGTATATATGGCTTTCCACACAGGGAAGGGACTGTCCTACAAAGACTGAAGAATCCAGGCATGAAACATGATGGCAAAGGACCTGGGAGAAGGGATATGACAGAGAAAATTACCCAATTCTTTACCAAAGAGATTCTTCTGTTGTTACATGGGTAAAGGCCTGAAAGATTTCTGTCTTCTTTTAAACTAGGGTGGAAAGATTTGCAAGAAAAGTAGAAAAAGCCTGCCTTGAAAATTCTCCTACAGTTCCCAAATCTGTAGCTATAAATGAACTGCAAGATAGGGCAGACTTCATTCTGTAAACAAGAAATAGTTCTCAGACAAAAAAGACTTGCATTTGGCTCTAAAATGAACATTATGGGGCTTGATAAATTACTTTTTTTCTCCCTACTCCAAGATCTCTGGCTTTCTCTGCTTTTACACGTTGCCTCTGATTAGGGCTTTACATTAAATGTCTTTTTTTTTTTTTTTTTTTTTTGAGACGGAGTCTCGCTCTGTCCCCAAGCTGGAGTGCAGTGGCGCCATCTCGGCCCACGGCAAGCTCCGCCTCCAGAGTTCACGCCATTCTCCTGCCTCAGCCTCCCGAGTAGCTGGGACTACAGGCGCCTGCCACCGGGCCCGGCTAATTTTTTGTATTTTTAGTAGAGACGGGGTTTCACCGTATTAGCCAGGAAGGTCTCAATCTCCTGACCTCGTGACCCGCCCGCCTCGGCCTCCCAAAGTGCGGGGATTACAGGCATGAGCCACCGCGCCCGGCCCATTAAATGTCTTTTATACCCCACCTCACCCATGCTAACTTTCTTGAGCTACTTTTTATGAAGACAGCTTGGAATGTGATTTTCTGCTTCTCTTCCTTCAAAGGAAGAAATGTAGATTTGATTAGCCTGTTTGAAGCAGACACTAGATACATAGTGATGGGCTTGTATTCATCTCTTCCAGCTACCAAAATGAAATACCATAGACTTAAACAACAGAAATTAATTTTCTCACGGTTCTGCAGGCTAGGAGTCCATGATCAAGGTCTGGCAGGGTTGGTCTCTGGTAAGGGCTGCCTTTCTGGCTTGTAGACTGTGGCCTTCTTGCTGAGACCTCACATGGCCTTTCCTCTGTGGCTCTGAGAGCAGAGAGAGGAGAGGGAGACGGGAAGAGGGGAGGGGAGCGGGAGAGGAAGTCTCCTCCGGTGTTTCTTATAAAAGACTAATGCTATTGGCTCGGGATCCCACCCTCATGGCTGCATTGAACCTTAACTATCTCTTAAAGGTCCTACCTCCAAATACAGTTACATTAAGGGTTAAAGCTTCAACATATTAATTTTGGGTGAACACAGTTCAGCCAAGGTGAGCAAGAGCTCATCTTGCTGAGATAATTCAAGAGGCAGAAGAACCCAGCACCAAATGGCTGTGGGTCTTGAGTACCTGTTTAAGTTTTTCAGAGGATTATGGAGAGTCTCCTAAGAACTTAAAAGGCTGCTCGTTGACTTTATTCTTTTTTTTTTTGATATTTTAGACAGTTGTTCTTTGTAAACACTTTAAAGTTATGACAATACCCCATTTTTTAAAGTTAATGTGAATAAACATGTATTATTTACCAACATAATTAATTTGTACTGTAACTTTATGCAGGGCTGTCTCTCAATCACAGTGAACCCTCAACAATAACATGGAACATCTGTAAGGAGTATTTACATTGAAAGAATGCAAGAACATCAGCTTAAACTATAAAATCATTGAAAACTGAGCATGTCAGAGGACAAAGAACTTTTTGAAAAGGCTCTTTGAGCTTATGGCTACTCCCAGGGAAGAGTCCTACAAACCATATAAGCACTCCCTTGACACCCTGTCTGGTGGGAGGGTGGAGGCCATTGGACCCTAGTGGGAGGCTCAAATAAGAGGGCTGATATTGGCCACAGCTGTAACCCAGGCCTTGACCCTTGAATTCTGTCCCAATGCAGCTCTTCAGCATTTGTGATTAACCCCAAGAAGAGGAGGAAAGCACAAAAGGCTGAAAGATGGAAACAATTAAAGGAGTGCTGGAAGAGCCTGAAAGCACACAGCTCTCTCATTTGTGCTTTAACAATAAAGAATAAAGCCAGTGGGAAGAGAATTCTCTCCTCACCTTCATGCAGCAGCTGTGGGAGCAGACCCGGTGAGATTATATCAGTGTGGCTGAGGTCATGAGAGAAAAACGGGAATGTCGCTGCAGCCACTAGCATCAGGCAGTAGTGGAGGTCAGGAGTAATGAGAAGAGAGGAGAGGAAAGCCCCAGGAAGCAGCTAAGGGAGTTCTGAAGAGGTCTTTGAGAGTACTTGGGAGAGATCCCAGGAACCCTTGGAGAAGAACTGAAATGGTCAGAGTCATCAACATTTCCCCCAGTGGGCTATATGCCTGAGAGTGCTACAGTTACGGCACAGTGTGTTCAAGCTTCTTCCTTAGAATGGTAAGGGCAGGGTTCTAAGGTGTGCAGTTGCTTGTAGATTTTTAGAATGTCTGACTGCAATGTTGGTGCTAGTTCTAGTGCACGAATCTCAAGGAGGCAGGCCACATCCATTTAACTCTATGTCTACTGTACCTAAAAACACACCACATAGGCACAACAGTATAATCACTGAAGAGAATCTTTTTTTATTATTTTTTTATATTTTTTATTTTATTATTATACTTTAGGTTTTAGGGTACATGTGCACAATGTGCAGGTTTGTTACATATGTATCCATGTGCCATGTTGGTTTGCTGCACCCATTAACTCGTCATTTAGCATTAGGTATATCTCCTAATGCTGTCCCTCCTCCCTCCCCCCACCCCACAACAGTCCCTGGAGTGTGATGTTCCCCTTCCTGTGTCCATGAGTTCTCATTGTTCAATTCCCACCTATGAGTGAGAACATGCGGTGTTTGGTTTTTTGTCCTTGTGATAGTTTACTGAGAATGATGTTTTCCAGTTTCATCCATGTCCCTACAAAGGACGTGAACTCATCATTTTTTATGGCTGCATAGTATTCCATGGTGTATATGTGCCACATTTTCTTAATCCAGTCTATCGTTGTTGGACATTTGGGTTGGTTCCAAGTCTTTGCTATTGTGAATAGTGCCGCAATAAACATACGTGTGCATGTGTCTTTATAGCAGCATGATTTATAGTCCTTTGGGTATATACCCAGTAATCTTTTTATAGCCTGAGCTAATCAATGGTGGCCAGGTTGCGACTCTTGAAGACCATAGAAGCAGAGAATGATGTGATTCAACAGCTGGAGCATGAAAGATCTTGCTATTCATATGAATGCAATGGTCTCCTGTGTACATACACACACACACACACACACACACACACACAGAGAAGTGCGCACAAAGGTAAAGGTCCATTCTTCCTTCCTTAACTGCATCTCCCTCCTACCCATTCCCCAACCCCCAACACACACACAAGCTCTGATTTAGAGCATCTGTTCTTTCAAGCTTAACTTTTATTTTCACTTTAACTTTAAATCACTTGGATGTACATGTTGGGATAAGGAGAGATCCTTATATATATTTGGGAATGGTCAAGGAAGGAGCAAGTTGAGTCACAGTATGATGTGCCCCAGTCCCAACACCTCACTGATCCGCTTCCCATCCCAGCAGAAGAATATGTCTTTGTGCAGATAAAACATTGGCTAAACCTTCCAAGTCAGGATTCAGTTTGGTTTCCAGTGTGGGAAAGTATCCACAGTTAACCCCAGTGGATTTTTCCTGAGCAGGAGAGGGAAAATACAATAGAAAATGAATATATAGACATCTCTTGGTGCACTAGTCTAAAAATGGTCATGATTGGAGCTTAGCCTGCAAGCTGCATCAGCTGCTTTACCTCAACTTTTTGCCCTTTCCCAACATGCACATATTTATAACCTGGGCTTCCCAAACAGATTACTCTGTATTTCCGCCATCTGGTTTATGGTGTTTTTTTTTTTCTTTTTACATACTACAGGCAGCCAAACGGTAAAGCCAGTAGGATTCTTGTTTGAGCAAAAGCAACTCTGGCAGAGTGTTGTAAAATAACAGCACATTAGCTACTTGGAAGCAGTAGCACGGCTCTAGAGACTTCAAGAATGCTGGAAGACTTTAAGAGGGGTTAATTAGGGGATGAGATTGGACTCCATTGTAAGTTTGGCAGAATATTGAAATGTTGTCTTCATAAGTATGGGGAGAATTTTACCAAAAAGTAAAAGGTGAAATGTTTCAATTTTGCCTTCATTTTATGACTGTGTCTCCATTGAAGAGAAATGGCTTGGTTTCATTTGTGTACAGACCTAGTTATTGTATCTTTGTTACTTCCATTTCTATCAGCAAATAGAATCAAGACAACATTAAAACAGGTGTCCCTCGTTCAGTGAAAGGTTCCATTAAAGCTTGTGTTGCAGCAACACTTTTGTTAAGTGAATCCTATGACACTGTTCAATTCCACTGTAAATGTCAGAGATTCAGTCTGTAGGAAGAGCATCTGTCCCTGAATAGAATGAAATCATAGGTCAGAATATTGAAAGCGTCGTCAAAACACTTACATAAAAGAACAAATTATATCTGTCAGAAAACATAATATTATTCAATATATGATTAAAAGTATTCTACACTCAGATTACAGTATACAAAATAGAAATACAGGCAGTGGGAAACTCTGGAAGCAGTCTTATCTTCCTCATCCTGAGATACAGGTTCAACTAATGCTAAGAAATCAATTTCTAATGATCAGAATTCTTGGTTAGAATGTTTCAGTTTGTTCTAACAGCTTCCAATTACTTTAGAGTTTCTGACCTGATATTCTAGGTAATTTTATGGGGGTTATGGGGATGAGGTGGAGTGCATTTTTTCTAGACTTTTATGGTAATCCATCTGGATATCTTTTTTTGTATCCTTATACTAGAGGATCAAAGAGGAGAGTGTACAAAGCAATATTGAAAGCATTCATTCTCTCTTTCACTGGGGAGTTCGACTCTGGCGTTTGCAGAAACAGCTGTCATTCAACAAATGGTTTTGAAGCATGGTTTGGGCAATGGATGGTACATTTTGTGACTTTTCTTATCTTAACTCAAAGTTTGCTTCATTTAGCTGATAGTGTCTGTCTGCCTTAAGGCTACACAATGCACAATGCATAACTGACATGCCATGCTTATCTGTTGTGCATTGAACTTAAAAAAATTTTTGAACACTAACTAGATCAATTCATTCATTCACTCATTCATTCATTCATTTATTAATACAGAGATCAGATACAAGATTACTGCCCTAAAGATGTCCTTAGTGCCAGGAAAAGTTCTGAGTCTCTTTAAAATGCTGAGCATGGCATGCACTCTCTGTCATTTAATCAACAATCCTTACAACACAGGAATTTTTATTTTTTTTTAACTTTTAGGTTCAGGGGTACATGTGCAGGTTTTTTATATAGGTAAACTTTTGTCACGTGCATTTGTTATACAGATTATTTTGTCCCCCAGGTACTAAGCCTAGTACCCAATAGTTGTATTTTCCAACCCTCTTCCTCTTCCCACCATCCACTCTCATGTAGATCCCAGTGTCTGTTGTTCCCTCCTTTAAGTCCATGTGTTCACATATTTAGCTCCTACTCATAAGTAATAACAACAATGTAGGAATTATTATCCTCAGTTTACAAATGTAGAAACTGAGATTCAGAGGACATATACAATTTTCCCAAGGTTACATTGTCATTAGGTTGCAATCTGGATTTAAACTTAGGGTTCTCTGATGCAAAAAAAAAAAAAAAAAACCATTTACTTCCACTTCAACACCATACTGACTCTTAGCAGTGTTAAGAATGAGATAATCAAATTACGATGATAGAGTAGGATTGGTAAGTATTGTAACCTTAAGAGTATGCTGTTCTCAGCATGAATATAAATCTTAATTCATGAATTCCTTAAGTTTAGAAGTCTGGCAGGCAACTGTTCTATAAAGGAGGGGGAGACCAGTACTATTTAACATAAATTTCCAGCAGTTAGCAACCCCTTGATAACGTATTTACTGACAGTTGGAGATCTTGCTGACATTAGTTTTATAGGATAAAATCTATGTGGGATCCATCATGTCGCTGCCATCTGCACGAATTTGGAGAGCAAGGGAAGATGACAGGGAGAAGGCCAACTTAAAATATCTCCCCCTGGCCAGTTTTAGAGTACAGGTGAGGTACAGGGGAAAGTGAAGAATTGGGAATGAAACACTTTAAGCTTTCTCTTTCTCTCTCCTTCCCTGGACCAATTCTAGCCCCCATACATTAGAGGGAGAATAAAGAAATTCAGCAGACAAAGAGAAAGAAAATGAAGAGTGGTAAAGTGTTGGTAAGTGACAAACAGGGTAGGAAAACTTTCAGAAAATGCTTTCTACTCACTAAGAAATGGTGGAATAAAATGAAGCCCTCAAAAAATGCCTGGAATAATGATTCTTAATTTTTTGATGAATGTTAAAGTTTTGGATGGGGAAAATTTCCTCCCTAACATAAGTGACCGTAGGCAGAAAAGTACATAAAGTACAGAGGCACTCCACTGAGTGAATGTGTTGCACCTAAGACAGCTTCCAGGGTAATTGGAAGCAACATTCAAATATGGTTTTAAGGTGTCCTGCCATCAACTTCTTTAGCTTATAGTTCACTCTGGCTGAGTCCTCATGGAATCCCTTAGAGGGGTAGCTCAAGTTCCTGGTTGGGCCTGTGGTCTCTAGGGTCTAAAGGGGACCAAGACACACTGATTTCTTTTGGAAATCTATCACACCTTCTCACTTATTCTCAGATATAGAACCTAGATTTGATCTCTGTCATACTGATAAAAGACATAGTGAGATAAACAGAGATTTTATGAGAACTTTTATAAGCAAACTTGGGAAACATTCAGCACACAGAGTATGAATTTCCAGAAATATCATCTATGTGTTTTTATGATGATGATGTATATTGCTGAAGAGGAGTAAATGTATTGGTTTGTTTTAGTTTGGAGGCCATGGAGTACTCAGAGGTAATCTATGGAGATAGTTATTCGGTTGGAAATAAGGCTTTTGAGAGAAGACTACTTGTATGCAGTGAGAAAAGGAGAAGACTAAAAGCCAACTTAGTAATATTCCTGTAAATGATGGGTGATCACTATGAAGATGTGTTTGTTTCTGTTTCAAATCTATTGAAGTTGTCATCTTCTTTAAGTGAAAGTAAAGGTTAGAGCACAGTTCTAGGCATCAGCTGAGAGAGAAGTATATCAGAGTAAGTTCCCTCCCTGTCCTTTTTTCTTTACTTATGAATCTTAACTTTGTAGAATAAAAATTTGTGCCAAAATGAAAACACAGATAAGCACTAGGGAAGAATTAGAGGGAAATGAGACACAAAATGCAGGTAACTCAGGGAAAAGTTCTTTAGAGGAAAGGATACTGAGATAGGGATGGCCACCTGTGCAGTCTTCTTTTCTTTCTGAGAACACAGCCACAACCATGCTTCCCAGCCTCCCTTGCAGCTACATTCACCACACGACAGAGTCTAAGCAATTGCACCCAAGTGGAAGTAACAGAAACCACTTCCAGGCATGGTCCTTGAAAATCTTCCACACACACTGCTCTAAGCCCTTCTGGGTGACTAGAATGAAAAAGAACTTGTGTTGAAGGTGAAAGAGCCCCAGTCAGCCTGGCTAGTGAGCCACCATGTGTTTCTTCAGATGGAGGAAAATCACCATCAATGAGAAACATCTGCCTTGACTGTTATTTGAGCAAGAAATAATTTATTGTTTCAGTCACTCTGCGGTTCAAGTTCCATTTGTGTCAGCAGCTGTACACCTAAGAGTCACTAAAAACAGTTTTTTGTTAATTTTTGGAAGAGGGGCTGTACATGAGAACATGTATATAATATTTAATTGCGTTTTGTAAATTAAAGAAACCAAATAAACTGCTAAAAACTCCTTCTTCAGAGGTCTCTAACATGTCTTTCCTGTGTCTGTACTTGTTGAAAGGGGACCTCTTAAAAGAGGACAGAAATGGGTGCACACACTGTTCCAGGTTCCCACAGCACTACAATTTCATGATCCCGTGACAGTTTGGGCCATAGCATGAGCTGTTTTGATTTCTAAAAGGGAGCTGGAAGATTTATGTCTTTCCTGTTGGGGAAATTCTCCTGATTTATGACTACCATGTTTGCAGGTACTAAATCATACTGAAGTATACTAAATATTTTGTTTTTTAATTTTGGTTGAGCAGGGTGCTGGTCATCCAAGTTAATGACTGTTCATGGGTGGTGTGAATTCTGAGAGGCACTTGTGGTGGGCATATGTTATTTAAATGGTAGAGGCAAATTGATAGTTGCTGTGTCCCATGTGAGAGCCAGGCAGTCCAGCAACTGCCAGTGCACTCACTCTATGACCATAAACTTGAATTGTTATGATTGTTGGTAACAGTTGTACTTTAAGCCACGAAGAAGAGTTATTTTAAAATGATGATCCATGTTGTTCCCTAATCACTATTTTTTTTTTATTATTTATTTTTATTTTTTTTTTGAGACGGAGTCTCGCTCTGTCGCCCAGGCTGGAGTGCAGTGGCACAATCTCGGCTCACTGCAAGCTCCGCCTCCTGGGTTCACGCCATTCTCCTGCCTCAGCCTCTCCGAGTAGCTGGGACTACAGGCGCCCGCCACCACGCCCGGCTAATTTTTTTGTATTTTTAGTAGAGACGGGGTTTCACCGTGGTCTCGATCTCCTGACCTCGTGATCCGCCCGCCTCGGCCTCCCAAAGTGCTGGGATTACAAGCGTGAGCCACTATTTTTAAAGGCCTTAATGCTTCTACAATATCATTGTTAGAGCTAACTCACGTCCATGTAACTTATGGAAATGTTTCCAGACCACATTAATATTTATCTACATAACCATCAGAGTAAATTCATTTATTATTTGAACATCTTTGCTGTCAGCTAGTTAAAGCTAATTGTTTACTTTTCTTTTTGAAAAATATCATCCCATGGTTACCACCGTGTTGTTTTCACATGGGTAAAACATCCTCTGCAGTCAATCATTTATCAATTAAAATATTTTTAACCAATTTAGCAGATTTTGCTTTACTCTCAGAATAATGTTAGGTACCAGAAGTGTGGGGAAGAAAGGAGGTGTATATGACATGGTTTCTACAGTCTTAAGAGAGACATACTTTAATATGATAAGAAATATTGAACATGATGAGAAACATTCACAAACAGGGCAGTATTTCATATTTGATTTGCTCAAGAGGTCTTGGCATTGAATCATGTTCCTGAGACTTTGTAGTTGTATAATACTGAACAAGTCATTTGACTCATGTGGGCTCAGGTTCCCCAGTTCTTCAAAACAATTATGATACTACAAACCTCCCAAGACTGTTGTCAGATTAAGGAGCAGATCACCTAGTATGGTCATAACATCAGTTCTGGGAGAACTAGAAAGTGGTCCCCAGTTATCAGTAGGTTGAGCCAGCATTGGATGAGGAGTCCCCACAGACAAGGAAAGGCTTAGAGAACAACAGGTTATCAAGGAGGAATTACAAAATACAAAGCCAACAGGACTCTGAATTCACAAGTGTAGGTGATGGCCAAATAGGTCTAAGTAATAAGATCATGAAACTGGAAGTGTGGTGATTTGAACATGGTTCTGTAGTATCTTGTTCTGTGTTTCTTGGTGGTCTCCTATGTATCAGCTGTGGCCCTAGAACAAGAGAGGTGTTCAACTCATATCTGGCTTAGGAGGACACTAGAAAACCTACCACTGATTGCTCATTTCTCTGAATTGAGTAATAGTTTTTGGATCACTAGGTTTAATAATGTACTTATCACCTGACTTATTTGTTTATTGTATATTGTCTTACTAGGTTTCAAGTTCCATGAGAATAGGAATTTTTTGGTTTTCACTGAAAAATCCCTACTGTTAAGAACTGTGACAGTATAGGTGTTTGATATTAATTTGCATAAATGAATAAATTAAATAAATAATTGAGTATCCACTATGGGCAAACCATAGTGTTTAGCCCTGAGTCACCTACAAAGATGATTAAGCCAAGGACCCCGTCAAGAGATGGGCTCTGTTTAGTCTAAGCCAATTATCCAATGTTTCTGCTTGTAATTGATTGAGAGGTGGGTTGAATTAAGATAACTTTGGCCAGTAAGTTAGTCTTCCAGTAGCATTTGAGAAATAAAATTCTGCATGCTTAAAAGAAATCCGAGAGAAATCTCTGTGTATCTCTCTCTCTCTCCTTTTCCTCATCTTAGCCTTTGGTGGCAGTGATCATCTTAAGACCATAAGACAAAACCAACACAGGGAGGAAGGTGGGAACTAAGAGAATAGAGGAGAACTGGAGGAAGAAGGCATTTCACCTGATACCCAACCCAATTCTGGACTTTCAATTATGTGAGCCCTTGAAAATCCTTATTTAAGCTATAGGGAGTTGGTTTGTGCTACTTCAGCCAAAGCATCATACTTATTAAAATTCCTTCCATAGAGTTGAATAAAAAGCATATGTGATCATAAACAAAGTAGTCTTTCAAAAGATTCTATACCAAGAGGCATTATCCAATGCTTCCCCAGATAGAGGAAGATGGAACAAAATCCAGATTGGCTAAATTCAGAATACAACCCAAATCTTTCTACTTTTGCCAAGAAGCTAAGAAAAAAAAAACCATACAGAAAACCTGTTATATGGAATATCTTATACTCTTTGTGACTCTAAGTAACTGATGTGCAGGTAGTAGTAGTACTAATATTTTGTATGCACCCAATTATCAAGTTGGTCTTTAAAAGGTGCTATGATGGTTAGTGAAATAGCTGACCTGGGCATCCAACAGCATAGCCTTCATTTTCTTGCCTCATAGGCCTTTCCATGGCCCTTCTATGTATGGGTAGAAAAGGGCACAAGAAGAAGATGTGCTTCAAATGGATCACTTCTAGTGCTAGATATTATCATGGGTAAAAAGTTCATGAGGGAGGAATTTAAAACTCCTGATTAATGGAGAGTATTTAAAATTTAAATAATATATATGCCACTACCACTCCCACTCTCACCCCAGTGCTCTCTGGACACCTTCTCTGCTTATGTTCTTACTAGTATTTATTTTCTTAATATACGTGCTGTAGTTGTGTCATTGTTATTTTCTATATTCCTCTACTAAATTGTAAGCTCCATAAGGACACGGATTGTTTTTGTCTGGTTCACTACTAACCTCTAGCACCTAGAAGAGTGTCTGATACATAGAACTATATAACATTTATTTTAAAGATAGGTAAATTATTTTTTTATTTGCACAATTACAAGACATTTTATAAACTCAGTTTTAAATCAAAAATCGAAACTTGAAAAAGCATATTTTCTGGTATCTCCTTTTAGTTAGTAAATAATTTTTAAGCATAAATTTACTGATTTTAAAATGTGAATCCACTCTGAAAACATTTAACTAGGGAAAGACTATATTAAGGAACATGTAGATTCACTCAATCCGGGAGTGAAAAGAGAATTTGGAGATGTTTTTAAGCCACAGACTTACCCTAAACACCGTGAAATTATAAAGGTGTATTATTTTTAGATGCACTTTTAAGTATAGATGAAGCATCCTATATTCAATCTAGGATCACATATCAGTAAATTTTGAAAGTGCTTCATTCAAAAAATGCTCAGTGCTTTCAAATTTTTTCCTGGAAGAAATATGAGACAAAAGTATTCCAACTTCTAGGTTAATGCACAATGGACTGAAAGCATGCACTCATGTTTGTTCTTCTTCTTTGGGTGGTTACTTCTTTGCCTGCAAAAGTTACATTCCCTTTCCTAAGCTGCAGGCACTTTCTTGGTTCCTTACCCCTCTTATTTCCAGTTATGTGAGAAGATGTTATGGTCCAGTGATCTGCAGAATGCTAACAAGTGTTGAACAAGTGTGGAATCCATATGATTCCTTCAGTCCATTATTTCTCCTAGAATGAAGTATCCAGTTTCTTTCAATAAATACCATTGGCTCCTTGTTCAAGGAGGTGCTCATGAGTAAAACTCTCTACTGCATGGCTCACAATCAAAGGGAGCTTGTTAAATAGGTCATCAAAAGGCTTTCCCAGCTAGATGGCTGGAGTGCCATACTTACTTAGCAGAAGCTCGTAGTCAACCAGGGTGTTTATTCACTGAAAGTCAGGCTTTTGTATTATGAAACTTCTAGCAAATTTGATAAGCAGTAAATTGCAGATCTATCACTTCATCCCCCCAGGAAATGTGTATGGATGAAATCAGCAGAATACTGCCTCTCTGTGATTTATGGCCCACTTTTGACCACCTCTTATCAGGTTCCCACAAGCCCTTTTCTGATGCAGCTCATGTCTGAATGACAATAGACAAACCAGTGCCATTATGCACCAAAATCTCTCTCTGCATTCTAGACACCAAGATTACATCTGGGGTATTGATTTATTGCTGCCTTTCCCCCCAACAGGGACCAGTTTGTTCAGCCTGAACAAGATCGACTATTATTAAACGGAGCCAACAACTCTATGTGAACTTGGTAATAAAATAATCATTTACTCCCACCTTGTAACAAACTGGGCATATAAGGAAATGCATGCGTTTAAATATTTAGGCTGTTTATTTGTCTCTGCTTGTCTCTTTTTTAAGTATGCAAAGTAAGATAAAACAGGCCTTTGGAGATAGGGAATCTTTGCAGTGTCTTGGATGTTGAAACACAATGTGCTTCTTTTTATGAACCACACTGAAATGATTACAAATCTCTGCTTCGGTGTGTATTTCTGAAACACCTACTGTATGTGTAGCAATGAGGTTTTATGACAGCTTTAACAGTTTTTGCAAAATTTATATGTTCTACCAGTACATCATTTTGGGGAGCGATATAAATTTTACAGCACATCAGAGTTTTATATCACCTACAAACGCCTGATGTAGGATTCACATTAAGTAGGCCCCACATCCACCCACAGTTTTCTATTCTTTAGGGTATTTATGTTTGCCAGGCAAAAGAGACTTCAACTCTTTTCTCTTTACAAATGATCATTCCTCCTCCCTCGTTACCTTTCAGTTTAACATCATTCGGTCTGACTATTTGTCTATGGGAGATTCACCCATGCTCTCATTAATTTACATAGCAGACAATCTCTGCACTATTTCTGCTTTCTAGCTCCCACGTATAGGGAGGATGGTGTTTCTGGAGCCACCAAAGACTTGAGTGAGGTAAATGAAAATCAAAGAAGGGAATCTTTATGCCTCTTACTTTCTGAACTCCCAGTTGGTTTTTGTGTTGTGACAAGTGGCTGTGGAACACAATACTTAAAATCATAACTGCCTTAAGAAATCCAAGCATGTTATTGCAAAGTCTGTGGGAAAATTCTGGGACCATGATTCCAAAGATTTAGATTCACTGAGATTAGGAAAAGGGCAAGCTAATTCAGAATCAAAGTTGTAACTGAACCTTTGTTGAAGATCTTAGCAGTAAGCCACCTTATGAAAAATGTCTGCCACACCAGTTCCCTGGCTCAGTAATCTCTGTCTTTAACATTTCCCAATCCTATCATGCCTGAATTTTGGCAGTTTCTCATCTCATAATGAATGGGGAAGAAAGGGAGGGTTGGAAGGAATAGTGGGCTTATATAGTTTGTCTGTTTTACTGAAAAGCCATTCTTATTGCCTACCCCCACCCCTCACCTCACTCTCTCAAAAAAATTCTGCTCAATCTACTTGGATTGAGAGGACTGGGCTTGAAACCTCAACCTATAGCAGCAGATATGTGGCTCAAGTCTAGCCAGTTGATTTTCCTTGTGCCCATGGAATCATAATCTTTGCCATTCACATGGTTCAGGGCTGCCAGTGGCCATCTGGAGGCCACATAGGAAAAGCCTGTCTGAGACTGAAACCTAAAAGAGCCCAGAAATGGATACAAAGCGCTAAGACTTCCACTGAACCTCTGAATGCAGCATGCCTAAAGCCTACTCCACTTTTTAGACTATTTATTTAGGACATCCCAATAAATGTCCCCTCTTGACTTAAGCCAATGAATACGAGGAGCAGGATAAATGCCAACACCTGAGGAGTGAATTCCCATAAACCACATTATACTTTGGAAACCTCATGCGTATGCTTTTTACACAACATACAAGGTCATTTGTCTCTTTATAAGCTGTGCTATGGCCATTCATGAGTTATGACATTGTGAAACAAGAAGTAAAAAAGCATAGGATTCTACTAAAAGTGTTGCTCCATCCTGATGGCAATTTCTGTTTTAGCCAGCCCAGGAGACCACCAGCCTGGACCAAGATAAGACCAGAGGCATCTAGATTTAACCCCCAAGCAATAGGGAGCCAAGATAAGTATTTGAGCAAAAGAGTCACAATTGCAGATTTGCTTTCTAAGAAGCTAAGACTGCAAATCTGTAAAAGAGGGTTGACAATAGAAAGAGATTTGTGCAAGGAACAGGTCTCAAACCAAGTAGAGAGATGATGCTGGCCTTAGCTGAGGGAGTGGAAAGAAAGGGGGACGAGAGAACTAGTCTTGAGAAAGTTTCAGAACTCAGCAATTAAACAAGTAGATATGGGAATGGAGGTATCAGAATTTCTAGTAAAAAGACAGAAAGGTAGTGATGATGTTAATCATCCCGTGAGAGAGGAGAAGCACGTATTGGGCAGGTGGAAGGAGGAAAGGATGGTAGTTTTCTAAGGCAACTCACCTTTGATGGTAGGTTTACTGTCTTTAGGAGAACCAGGTGAAGATGTCCAGTGATCAGTTTGCAATGTGGGTCTGGAAGTGTAGAGAGATATGATGGCTGAAGACATTAATGGTAGGTGACATCAGCATGGCATGGCAGTCCAGTCATGGGGATGAATTCATTCACTTATAGAAAACATGCATGGGGAGCCATGGAGGGAAAAGGGGCAGACACCCAGGAGCCACTGACATTTAAGGGGTGGATTCAATCTGAGGATACAATGAAGGAGACCAAGCAGGAGCAATCAGAGGCCAGGCAGGAGAACCAGGAGAAAGTATGTCCTCAGGGCTTAAAATGGAGAGCATATTCACAAACAGGAGAGTAGTCTACGATCATCGAATTTACAAATGTGACAATATCACCGAGTTTCTCAATTTACTTACAAATGAGTAAGTTACAAACAACCCCAAAAACACATCTGCTGGAGGGGCCATATGGGAAACGGCATTACTATAAAACTGGCTTTTTGGAGGAAAAACGTCCCTGCCCAGTGACAGCAACACAGCTGAAGATGTATTCAACATCATCCAGCAAATGTCATCATGCCCTTCCCACTTTAGAATGTTCTTTTTCCTTCCCATCCAAATGTGATCAACCCTTATGGACCATGGTCTGCTTCTCACCACTCAATCCCTGTTCTTCTCATGCCCACACACATGTCCTCTCTGCAACACTACCCCCACCTGTACATTAGTGTGGACACTTGTTACATGCCACACACTCTTCCATGCACTTTGCATATATACCTGTGTATTTAACCTTCCCTAAGACTCTGTGATGGAGGTACTATTATTACTTTCATTTTGTACCTGAAGTCACTGAGATGCTGAGATGTTAAGCAACCTTTCCAAGTTCCCACAGCGGAATGTTGGAATGTCAGAGCCAGGGTTTGGCTCCTATTATACATTGATCTGTTTTTGTGTGTGCACATGTTTGTGTTATGTTGTGTTATATGGGAACTTTCAGTGTATCTTGCAAACCCTTTGAAGATATTGCCATGATCTTACACTTTAAAATCTTCTTTGCCTTCAGTAATAATAGCTACTGTTTATTAAATACTTTCTAGGTTCACAAACTTATGCTAAGTACAAGCATTCCATTTATTCTAGTCAACCCCAATGATGTGGATAGGATTATTTTTATTTCTCTTTTACAAATGGGGGATTTGGAGTTTGGAGAGATGAAGTAACTTACTCAAGGTCACCAGTTAGTTGGTGGTACACCTTGGATTTAGACTCACATCAGTGCTAACCTCTATACCATATTCCCTCACAGACAGTTGCTTATATGCAGTAGCCTCAATAAATGAAGAACTTACTGATTGACTGTAATCATATATGTGACTGCAGGGGTGCAAACTCACTCCTTGAATGCAGAATTCATCCTGCTTGCTGGCCTGTCCTGGTTCCCTTCTACTTTCCATCTAGTGGAAAACTTCTGAGTATGGCTATCATCACATTTTAGATTCAAAGCTACAGTGGAAGCTCAATTATCCAAACAAATCAGGGCTCAAAGGTACTCAGGCATGCAGTGGGTTTGACTGACATAGTTTGAAGATTTAAAAAAAAGAAATAGAACAATGAAAGAAATGTTCAATTTCAGCATGTCAAGGCATAAAAGATAAAGGAAATTGGCTTTAGGGAGTCATTTGAATAATGGGACAGTTCAGATAAAGGATGTTCAGATTACCGAGTTTGCACTGTACTTAATCTACCATAGAGAGAGCTGCACTCTCGAGCATTTGCTTTGGCAGTAGGCACCTGCTCTCAACATTCAGTTCAACCATACTCCCTTCTCCAATTTCCTTATCTCATCTCCATACCATGGATCGTCTCAAATGCTTTTTGTCACTTTGCAGATGAGGAAATCCTTTAAGTTATGCTTTTTGTGGAATGCTGTTATACAGTAGCCAAAAATAAAATCCATTGCACCTGATCTCCTTTTCCAGGTTGAGACCACATTGTTACTTTCTTTCAATAGAAGCCCTAGGAATAGTCACAGCAAGAATAGTAGGTGGTTTGCCAAGTGCCATCTCAATACCTCAGTCTCCCATTGGACGATTTGCCTGAAGCACTGTCCAGATGGTTGATCTGACCCAGATCTATCATGGTGTGGTGAAAGAGAATGAGGAAGGAGGTGCCTTGGCTTTCCCAATGTAGAAGGCAGAGGTTCTATTCATTCATGCCATATACTGCTCCATTTTTGAGGCATGGAATGCACCATACTTATGGTAACAGAAGAAAGTTGATCAAGGGGGAATTTGACCAGCCCTCAGTTGGTGGATTATTTGGACTATGTAGGAGAGATGCTTTTAGCATAAAATCACTTGTTAGTGGGAAATGTCTGGTTGTCTAGTGAATATTCCAACTTCGGGATTTGAATAGTTCATCTCCTGACATCCAAATGAAATGGAATGGCTGAAACCTAGGAAATTAAAAAAAGACCCTAGAAAAGAAAAAAAGGAAAAAATCTCAAAGATGAGCCAAAGAGTCAGGGGATGGCAGGCAGGTGGGGAAAGTCCAAACAAATGAGGATTATTCTCTATTCATCTCAGTAATGGTGGCTAATGGAGGTTCCTGGAAACTTAGGTCATAGAATTCACCCACAAACACTGAGGAACGAGAGGAGTCATTTTTATGTCTCCACCTCCACCCTGCTTTTTGCAGATTCTTTGGCTGAAAAGACATGACAGGAATTTGAAATAAGAGTCTATTTTATAAAACTTTGGAGACTCCATAGGCATGCCACAATAGCAATAATAGGAATGTTTAGTAACATAACCAGTATTTGATACAATGACAAATGTCAGCCCAACTTTCCTTTATCAATATTTCATACAGGCTTACCTAGAGCAGTGCCATTCCACACCTACTTCGATACAGACAAACATGCTCAGTACCTCCACTCCCAGCCCAACTCCCCACCTGAGCTCTACATACAATGACACAGGTTTCTGGAGTTAGATATTACACTGTTAAAACCTTTTTTTAAAATGAGAATGAGTATTGGCATTTTGTACAAGACTTCAGCTTCATAGTCTGAGCTGTGTTCCTTGGCTATTCTTTTTTTTAACTTTTATTTTAGGTTCGAGGGTACATTTGAAGGTTTGTTACATAGGTAAACACATGTCACAGTGGTTTGTTGTATATATTATTTAATCACCCAGGTATTACGCCCAGTGTCCAATAGTTATCTTTTCTGCTCCTCCTCCCACCCTCCCTCCTCATTAGACCCCGGTGTCGGTTTTCCCTTCGTGTTCATAAATTATTTTCATTTAGCTCCCACTTACAAGTAAAAACATGCAGTATTTGATTTTCTGTTCCTGTGTTAGTTTGCTAAGGATAATAGCCTTTAGCTCCTTCCATGTTCCTGCAAAAGATACGATCTTGATCTTTTTTATGTCTGCATAGTATTCCATGGTGTATATGTACCACATTTTCTTTATCCAATCTGCCATTGATGGGCATTTAGGTTGACTCTATGTCTTTCCTGTTGTGAATAGTGCTGCACGTGCATGTGTCATTATGGTAGAATAATTTGTATTCCTCTGGGTATATACCCAGTAATGAGATTACTGGGTCAAATGGTGCTTCTGCTTTTAGCTTCTTGAGGAATCACTATACTGCTTTCCACAATGATTGAACTAATTTACACTTCCACCAACAATGTATAAGTGTTCACTTTTCTCTACAACCTCACCAGCATCTGTTATTTTTTACTTTAATAATAACCATCTGACTGCTGTGTGATGATACCTCATTGTGGTTTTGATTTGCATTTCTCTAATGATCAGTGATATTAAGCTTTTGTAATGTTTGTTGGCCACATGTATGTCTTCTTTTGGCAAGTGTCTGTTCATGTCCTTTGCCCACTTTCTTTTTTTTTTTTTTTGAGACGGAGTCTCGCTCTGTCACCCAGGCTGGAGTGCAGTGGCGCGATCTCGGCTCACTGCAAGCTCCGCCTCCCGAGTTCCCGCCATTCTCCTGCCTCAGCCTCTCCGAGTAGCTGGGACTACAGGCGCCCGCCACCACGCCCGGCTAATTTTTTTGTATTTTTAGTAGAGACGGGGTTTCGCTGTGGTCTCGATCTCCTGACCTCGTGATCCGCCCGCCTCGGCCTCCCAAAGTGCTGGGATTACAAGCGTGAGCCACCGCGCCCGGCCCCTTTGCCCACTTTTTAATGGTGTTGTTTTTCTCTTATAAATTTAAGTTCCTTATAGATACTGCATATTAGACATTTGTCAGATGCATAGTTTGCAAAAATTTTTTCCAATGCTGTAGGTTGTCTGTTTACTCTATTGACAGTTTCTTTTGCAGTGCAGAAGGCCTTTAGTTTAATTAGATCCTATTTTTTAATTTTTGCTTTTGTTGCAATTGCTTCTGCTGTCTTTGTCATGAAATCTTTGCCAGTTCCTTTGCCCAGGATGGTATTGCCTAAGTTATCTTCTGGGGTGTTTATAGTTTTGGGTTTTACATTTAAGTCTTTAATCTGTCTTGAGTTGACTTTTGTGTATGGTGTAAAGAAGGGGTCCAGCTTCAATTTTCTGCATATGGCTAGCCAGTTATCCAGGCACCATTTATTGAATAGGAAGTCTTTTCCTTATTGCTAGTTTTTGTCAGCTTTGTTAAAGATCAGATGATCGTAGATGTACAGCCTTATTTCTGGGCTCTCTATTCTGTTCCACTGATCTATGTGCCTGTTTTTGTACCAGAACCATGCTGTTTTGGTTACTGCAGCCTTGCAGTATAGTTTGAAGCCAGGTAATTTGATGCCTCCAGCTTTGTTCTTATTGCTTAAAATTGCCTTGGCTATTTGGGCTCTTTTTTGGTTTCATGTGAATTTTAAAATTTTTTATAGTTCTGTGAAGAAAGTCCTTGTTAGTTTGATAGGAATAGCATTGAATCTATTAATTGCTTTGGGCAGTATAGCCATTTTAATGATATAGATACTTCCTATTCATGAGCATGGGATGTCTTTCCATTTGTTTGTGTCATGTCCGATTTCTTTGAGCAGTGTTTTATAATTCTCATTGTAGAGATCTTTCATCTCCCTGATTAGCTGTATTCCTAGGTATTTTATCTTGATACCAAAACCTAGCAGAGACGCAAGAAAAAAAGAAAACTTCAGGCCAATATTCTTGATGAATATCCGTGCAAAAATCCTCAGAACAAACAAACAAAAAAACTTGCCAACTGAATCTGGCAGCACACCAAAAAGCTAATCCACCATGATCAAGTAGGCTTCATCCCTGGGATGCAAGATTGGTTCAACATACGCAAATCAATAAATGTGATTCATCACATAAACAGAACTAAAGACAAAAACCACAGGATTATCTAAATAGTTGCAGAAAAAGTTTTTGAAAAAAGTCAATACCCCTTGGTGTTAAAAACTCTCGGTAACTAGTTACTAAAGGAACATACCTCAAAATAGTAAAAGCCATCTATGAAAAACCCACAGCCAACATTCTACTGAATGGGCAAAAGCTGGAAACAGTCCTAATGAAAACTGGCACAAGACAAGGTTGTCCTCTCTCCACCACTTCTATTCAACATAATACTGGAAGTCCTAGCCAGAGCAATCAGGCAAGAGAAAGAAATAAAGGGCATCCAAATAGGAAGAGATGAAGTTAAACTATCTGTGTTTGCAGATGACATGATTACATATCTAGAAAACCCCACAGTCTTGGCTGAAAAGCTCCTCCAGCTGATAAACAATTCAACAAAGTTGCAGGATACAAAATCAATGTACAGAAATAACTTATATTCCTATACACCAACAACAGTCAAATAAGATCAGAAAGGCAATCCCTTTCACAATTTTTACTCTCTACTCCATTTAATACTTCTTCACAGAAAAATAAAAAGAGAGGAGAGGAGAGGAAAGGAGAGAAGGGGGGAGGGGAGGGGAAGAGGAAGGGGAAGGGAGGGGAGGGGAGGGGAGGGGAGGAGAGGAGAGGAGAGGAGAGAAGAGGAGAGAGGAGAGGAGAGGAGAGGAGAGGAGAGGAGAGGAGAGGAGAGGAGAGGAGAGGAGAGGAGAGGAGAGGAGAGGAGAGGAGAGGAGAGGAAAGGAAAGGAGAGGAGAGGAGCAAAAATAACTGACCATGGAGTTTGCTCTGCACAAAGCCAGAGGGCTGTGGCTTCATACTCAGATAGTCAGCTTTTCTGCTTTCTCTTCCGTTTAGAGAGATTGATAGATTTGTTGTTAGATATTCAAATCCCTTAATGTAATTCCAAAGCTTCTTTTGATTCTTTGTGTTACCAAAGGTGAGATCTTGAGCAGAGATTGCTCTTTTATTTAGGAAAGCATGTTAATGGTTGTTTTGGTTATGAAAAACTCTGCATAGCAAATAAATAGGAATTGGGGAATGTGAAAAGCATAAGAGAAAAGAGGCGGGGTTCTGTGGTCCTGGAGAAATGAGAAGAGTCGGAAATAAAGGTGAGTAGCTGCAGCAACATTGCAGTGTGTCAGACAGCTGATTCCTAGGAGAAATGGCCAGTCATGAAAAAACAGAGAATTAACTTCAGGAATAGTAATATCTGCTGTTATCCTTCATGCCGTGAAATAAGCTCCCTTTGTTATTGAAAATTTATTTTCTATAATAGGGTGTGTTACTGACATCTTGGGGAGTTAATAGATGGAATGTGCCTGCTATTAAGATAAGACAGGGAAGGAAATTGTGGCTTCCACAGGTCACACTCGCTTTGAGGCTAGCAGAGTACCAGCAGCATCACTTTGGGGAAAAACAGCAGTCCTGAATTTCTAGGGGGTTTCCAGCAGCCACATTCTCTGAAACCCAATGTAATCAGGCAGTGAGAACAGAGCAGCGTTCCTATGTAACCTGAGTCCAGGAAGAAATGCAAAATAAACTCCTTTTTCCCTAAATGTAAAGGAAGATGGGATGATGGAATGACGGAGCAGTAGGCTAGATACTAATATATGTGGCTTCGGACAAACCAGATGGCAGATAATTGAGTTGTAATTCATTCAATAAGTGTTTATTGAGCACCTGTTATGTGGTAGGCACTGTGCCAGATGCTAGGGATATAAAATACAATTACACAGATAGTATCCTCAACAAATGTACATGTAGAGAAGAAGACAAGCACAAGAAGACAAGCAATCACCCAACAGTGAGATGAATAGGATGATGAGGATGACGTTCATAACAGCTAGCACTTCTCAAGTGCTTGCTGTATGCTTGGCACCAAGCTCAGTGCCTTTCATGTTCTGTAACATTTACTGTTCGCAAGAATTCGACACAAAAAATCTCTTCAGTAGCCCTGTCTTATGCACTTAATCTAACATTTTTGCCCAAGTTCATAATGCTTATATACTTCTTAATTATGGTATTGAAACCTTATAGTCTTATTCCAGGGCCTGTCCTTTTCATGGGGAGTTATCAGACTTTAGGGGAGGAGCAGGTGAATCAGTTGGTCATGATGGCTCTAAAGAAAGAGAACTGGTAATATTTGAACTGATGTTAAAATATGAGTAATAGCTTCATAAAATATGTTGAGGAATGGGAGTGGGGAAAGGATGTATATGCAAGTTGCAAGCAGTGGACTAATCTGTGCTGCTTCTGGAGATATTCACAGCATGTCTGGCTGAGGGTGCTTTAGTTTAGCTGAAGTATAAGGATGAAGGTGGGAGTGTGGCATGGGAGGGAAAGTGGGGACCTATCGGAAATGAGCCTAGAAAACTAAGCAGTTTCTAATTGTGATGGCCCTGGTGAGCCAAGCCAAGGAGTTTGAAATATAAAGGCTTGAGGTCCATAGAAACATCTTCAGGAGCAGGGTGACCTAATCAGATTGTGTTAGAAGGTGTCACTCTGGCAGCACGAGAAAGATGGGAGTGGTTTGAGTGAAAGTGAGACAGTCCAGTTAGGAAGGTGATACTCACATTGATTTGATCCACTTGGTCACTCAAGAAATGAGACAGAAGGCTGTTGAAGAGAAAGCAAGCAAGTAAACCAAGAAGACAACTACAGACAGTGATTCACAAAGAGCCTCACAGTTCATGGGTGCCTTTATATCCTTCCTTTAAAACTCCAAAAACCAGATCAATAAGCTCCTAGGAAATTACAGCATTGGATGTCATCCTTGAAGCACAACTTGGGACCTGGCTTCCCTCTTGGCATGTCTCTTTATTGTTCCAACAGACCCACTCTTGAGCCTAGTCACAGAAAATGACCTTGGCAACTGCAGTGCAGATGTTAATAGTATATACTTGGGATCGACTTCTTTCATTGAAATCCTGTGCCTACTCCTTACTATCTCTACACTTCTTCTTGGGCAGGTTTCTATAAAACATCCCTGTCCTTCGGTTTTCTTATCTATAAAAAGGGGTTGATAACAGTACCCACTTTGTAAGATTGCTGAGGATTTCATGAACTAAAAATACAATTTATTGCATTGAGAAGACTGCCCAGTAGATGGAAGAAAAAAAAAAAAGAGCAATTAGTTTCCAGGTAACCACGGACCTGATTTCTGCCAAGCAGAAAAGCTGACTGTCTGAATCTGAAGCCAAGGCCCTCTGGCATGAGAAAACACTTCCCAAGAGTTCTTCAGGCTCTCCAGCCCTCTTGCTGAGCCCTCTGCACTCTTCTTTAGAAGAATAAGAAGTTATCCCATGGCCTCAGTGTGCTGGTGATTCAGATACCTTCTCATCACTGACAAGTCCCAGGCTCCTGAACCAAATCCACAGAGCCTCCTTTTTCCATTAAGCTGAATAGTCGGTCTAAATACCAACTCATTTTGATCAGAAAGGTTGGACAAATTGAAGTCTGATTCTAGATGTGTCTTGTGCAATGGGAGATTGTCATTTGGGTTATCAAATTCCCTGATGCCTTCCTTTGGCTAATAAATAGAATAAGGGAGGACCTCTAATTGGAAAGATCAATCCTATTTTGTGACATCCTAATTTATTTGACAGTTTTGGACTTGCCGTCATCTATAGTTCAGAGAATCTTGGATTGAATGGGTGAAAAAAAGAGTTGAGTTTGAAGTCCTGAAAGGAAAATATTGAGGACTTTTAGTTATAAAGTCTCCAGGTGCAGGCAAGGAGTCCAGAGACCTGGAATGGAAATCCCTCAGTATCATTACATCTATGCAGGGACCTTTCAAGTCCATCAGGACTACTGTTTCTCTTCACCAACTAACAATCTTCTCAGGAGTAAGTCCAATCTCCAGCTATGGCTGGGGCACCCTAACCCTTGAAGGTCCCAAACCTCCTCCAACCTAATCTTATACCCTTGAGATCTCCAACACCTCCATGGCTATTATTTCACTAGAGGATTTAACAGGGACAACTTAGCTCTGTACCTATTTCTCCAGGATCTGGGTTCTATCAGAAATCAATGACATTACTTGTCACTGACAAATAGTCAATGAAGTTTGAAGAGGGTATAACATGATCAGTGCCTACAAGCAGAAGTAGTTATTAACTAGATATTTAAGGACATTTCAAGAAGAGAAAATGGCAGGAACAAAGTTGTAGAAACCAGAAGAAGGAAGGAAGGTATATATTAGCTATGGAATAAAGTTAAGCTGTTTTCATGAAGAGAAAACATTGGGGTGATTCAAACAAGTTAGCAATGTATTTCTTTCTATGTCCAGAAGTAGGTGGGCAGTCTGAAGCCAGTAGACATTTCTGCTCTGTGAGGTCACCAGGGGTGCAGACTCCATCTTTCTTTGCTTGCTATTTGCCAGCAATCACCAGCTCTAGGGCTCTGACCCAGCCCACAGGTAGGGAGACAGAGAAGTAGAACATAGGTGATTTTTTCTTTAAATGGCACATCTGAGAAACTGTTCACATCACTTCCATTCACATCCCGTTTGCTGAATTAATCACACCAAATTTTACTGAAGGCTGAGAAATATAGTTGCTAAGTGGGCCACCACAGCCAGTTAAAACTCAAGGGATTTTATTATGGAAAGGAGGAAAGAAAGTATGTATTGTCAGGGACAATTACTATCTGCTGCAGTGTTGGAGGAATCCTGTGTAACTCTTGCCCAATGTATGGAGGAGTAGCAGGAAATGAAGTTTCGTAGTTTGTCTGGTCTCAGGTAAGGACAGCATGTTCTGTAATCCAGGCAGAGGGAGCAGAATATGCAAAAAGATAGAGGTGTACCAGTTAAAAATGAATACAGAACTTATTATTATTATTATGTTAGTCCTGTGGAAACTTCTGACACAATGGCTTCACAGAAGTTAAGAAACATTCACACTGGGACAAAGGACACCACGGTTCTATTTTAAGTAGAGTTGGCATAGAGAGATTGTCAGCTCTCTGCTCCTGTATTATATTCCATTAGAGGTAATTGGTTATAAAAGACACCTGATTAGAATAATTTATGTAAATTCCTGTTGGAGTAGAAGGAAACTCCACTTAAGTCAAAAAGAAACAAAGGATATGTTATATGACATGTGACATAATGTGTATTGGTCATTATATCACTAGAAAGCAAGACATGTTATTAATTATAGTACACAAATCTGTATTTAAATTATCATTTGGGTCAAATTGGGCTGAGATAACTATACTATGGAGTTGCAGGAGTGAAAGCTGAAAGCAGGAGGAGATGGTAAGATGGATGGGATGTGAATTGTGCAATGGATGTGCTTTGTAATGTACTTTTTGTTTTTCCACAGCAAACATAGATTTTATACCTAATGCCATATTATATCAAGGTGTAAGCTAATTATCTAACCCTAGAAAATCCAACTCTTGTCAAAGAGCCATGATTATGGTCTTTGGAGGTCTCCAGATGCTCTTGTTTAAGAAGACCATCACCTCTGAAGTTTCCCTAGTAATTAGATGGTACATCCTTGTAAAAGGAACTGCAATTAGGAAAAAACAGCTTGATGCTGCTGGTGATCATGGTGCCTCAATCAAGTGCACTGCCACAGTTGGAGTAACAGCCTTCTTGTTGACCAAAGACATTTCCTGGACATGGTGATGCTTGAGAATAATTTGAACTTTCCTCCTGTTAAGTAAGGTCCTACTGGAAGATTAGCTAGCAAGTGACAATTGGGAAGGATTAGTGACAGATTTTTAGCTTCATACCCAGAAGACCAGCTGCTCCATGGTGACCCTGCTTTGGCAAGCTCCACTGGCAGCTGGTTAAATGTGTTGCTTTTGGCAAGTACCCACCAGCTGTTCCCACCTGTGGTCACATGCAGGATCTGTCACTTATGCTTATTAGATCTGTAAATCTGATGGATAATCTGACCTGTTACAAAGATCCTCACACACGGTGTATGAGTACCAAATATAGTGAATCTCCTTTCAGTGTGTGATTATTTTACACACAGCTTTTTATTTGCTTTCTCTCATACCCACACAACCAGACAGTGCTTGATCAAGAGACTAATTAATTGGAGAAGTCATTCCGCTCTAGGATAGCAAATACATAAGACATCAGAACATGGTCCACCACTGAGAATGTGTCCCTGCTCGAAACCATTAATTCATGAACCCATTACATTTATTCCCTCATTGCTTACCTTATTTCTCTGCATGGCAGTTGAAGTCATATAACTTGTCATGTGAAAGAGTTACGTAAGGCACAGAGCATGAAATACTCAGAGAAGTCACCTTATTAATTAGATTCTCACTTCATAGGGTCGTAAAAATTAGAAGTGTAGAGGATCTACAACATGAGGTCATTTTTGCCCATCTTCCTCCTCTCTGCCTTCTGCCCAGATGGGATTATTTCCTATTGTATTTACTAGTTCTTTGTCCACTTAAGCAGGATATAGATTAAATATGGCACTTTCTCAGTGGTCCATCCAGTGTTATCACAAAAGGTCCCAAAGTAATTGACACTACCTCCCTTGAACTTGTGTGATGAATCCTCACTCAGTGGCCTTTCCACTATAAATACAGGACCTGTCCCAGCTGACATGCTTGTATTATTGGACAGAGTTTAATCTTAGCATTATACAGGCCCACATTTTTCCTCCGCCAAACGCTATTTGCAGTTCTGTCCCAGATGTAACAACCTAATCAAAACAGAATTTCATAGAGCACTACACAGAGGATTGGTTTCTAGGGGACTGTGCAACAGGTATCTGTATGTTTACTGCCTTCTTTTATGAAATTTGATACAATGCAATTGGCAGAGTGCACATTGAATACTGGGACTCAACTCATAAGTAATGAATTGTAAATAATAAGGCTTAACGATAGCCAGAAACATTTTTATGCACTCAAATGCCAGTATTCTCAACTATAACATCGCTGATGTTAAATTAACACAGCACATTTCTACCTTTCTCCATTGTCTTTCTTAGAGATGTATATTATCAGCTGAATTGCATCCCTAACAACAAATGCTGCCATGTTTAGTGTGCAAAAGAGAAAGCTTTCAATGATCAACAGAAACAGGAAATCCATTCAGAGCACTCTGCCACAGAAATGGTCAAAGAACAAAAAAGTCTGTTAGAAATGACAGAAATTGAGAAATTTTGGGGTGAAATAGTTTTTGGAAACCGTCTTCTTAGAAAACATGGATTAAGAACATACTTTATAATTATAAAAATGTTACCTAAAAGTAAAAAAAAAAAAAAATTGGACACAGATTTAAATATTTGGCCTGTCACAGGCTGGTGGTATAAAAGCACATTGAAATCTTTGATCCTTCTGAGCCTCATTATCTTCATTTGTCAAATTAGGGTCTACAACACCTACAGGCATACCTTGTTATCTTGCACTTTACTTTATCGTACTTCACAGGTATTGCATTTTTTACAGATTGAAGGTTTGAGGCTCCCCTGCGTCGGCAAGTCCACTGCTGCCATTTTTCCAACAGCTTGGCTCACTTTGTGCTTCTATGTCCCATTTTGGTAATTCTCACAATATGCCAAACTTTTTCATTATTATTACATCTGTTATTGTGATCTGTGAGTAGTGATCTTTGATGTTACCATTGTAATTGCTTTGGAGTGCCATGAACCACACTCATATAAGATTCCGAACTTAACTGATCAGTGTTGTGTGTTCTGACTGCTCCACCAACTAGCCATTCCCCTGTCTCTGTCCCTCTCCTTGGTCCTCCCTATACCCTGAGACACAAGAATATTGAAATTAAGCTAATTAATAACTGTATGATGGCCTGTGGGTATTCAAGTGAAAGGAAGAGTTAGATATCTCTCATTTCAAATCAAAAGCTAGAAATGATTAAGCTTAGTGAGGAAGACATACTGAAAGTTGAGATAGGCCGGAATCTAGGCCTCTTGTGCCATTTATCCAAGTTGTGAATGCAAAGGAAGAGTTCATGAAGGAAACTAAGTATTACTTCAGTGAACACATAAGAAAGTGAAACAGCCTTATTGCTAACATGGAGAAAATTTTAGTGGTCTGTATAGAAGATCAAACCAGCCCACATTTCCTTAAGTCAAGCCTAATCCAGACCGAGGCCATAATTCTCTTCAATTCTATGAAGGCTATGAGAGGTGAGGAAGCTGCAGAAGAAAAGTTTGAAGCAAGCAGATGTTGGCTCATGAGGTTTAAGGAAAGAAGCCATCTCCATAACATTAAAGTACAAGGTGGAGAAGCAAGTGCTGATGGAGAAGCTGCAGTAAGTTATCCAGATCTAGCTATAGCCACTGATGGAGGTGGGTACACTAAACAACAGATTTTCAGTGTAGACAAAACAACCTTCTAGTGGAAGATGATGCCATCTAAGAGTTTCATAACCAGAGAGGAGAAGTCAATGCCTGGCTTTAAAGCTTCAAAGGACAAGCTGACTCTTGTTAGGAGCTTACGCAGCTAGTGAGTTTCAGTCAAAAGCAATGCTCATTTGCCATTCTGAACATCGTAAGTTGCTTAAGAATTATGCTCAATTTACTCTGCCTGTACAGAGTACATTGTTTTTAAAAATGGAACAACAAAGTCTGGATACCAGTACATCTCTTTACAGCATGGTTTATTGAATATTTTAAGCTCACTGTTGAGACCTACTGCTTAGAAAGAAAGATTCCTTTCAAAAGAGTACTGTTCACTGACAATGCACCTGGTCACCCAAGAGCTCTGATGGAGATGTACAAGGAGGTGAATGTTGTTTTCATGCCTGCTAACACAACACCATTCTGCAGCCCACAGATCAAGGAGTAATTTTAACTTTCAATTCTTATTATTTAGAAAATACATTTTGGAAGGCTATAGCTGCAATAGTGATTCCTTTGATGGATCTGAGCAAAGTCAATTAAAAAGTTTCTGGAAAGAATTCACCATCCTAGATGTCATTAAGAACATCCATGATTGATTCATGGGAGGATATTAAAATATGAACATTAGCAGGAGTTTGGGAGAAGTTGATTCCAACCCTTGTGGATGACTTTGAGGGGTTCAAGATGTCAGTGGAGGAAGTTACTGCAGATGTGGAAATAGCAAGAGATTTAGCAATGACGTCTGAAGATGTGGCTGAATTGCTGCAATCTCATGGTAAAATTTAAATGGATTTAAAATTGCTTCTTATGGATGAGCAAAGAAAATGATTTTGTGGGATTGAATTGACTCCTAGTGAAGATGCTGTGAACGTTGGTCAAATTGCAATAAAACTTTAGAATATTACATACACTTAGTTGATAAAGCAACAGCAGAGTTTGAGAAGATTGACTCCAATTTTGAAAGAAGTTTGACTGGAGGTAAGTACTATCAAATAGCATTGCATTTAACAGAGAAGTATTTTGTAAAAGGAAGAGTCAATTGATGTAGAAAACTTAATTGTTCTCTTATTTTAAGAAGTTGCCACAGCCACCCAAGCCTTCAGCCACCACCACCTAAGTTCACAGCTATGCATAATAAAACAAAACCCTCCACCAGAAAAAAGTTTATGACTGTCTGAAGGGTCAGATGGTCATTAGCATTTTTTAGCAATTAAGTATTTTTAAATTAAGGTATATGTACTTTTTATATATTATATATCTAAAATGCATATATGTATATATGCATAATATATGTTTATTACAATATTTGCTTTATAGTAGTGGTCTGAAATCAAACCTGCAAGGTGTGCCTGTACCATCAAACTCCAAGGCATGCCTGTACCTTCAATTCTCATCTTTAAGATAGCATTTTAAAGAATCAAGTTTGATGCTGTAACAGCAAGAACTATTTAAATGGTAAAAAAAAAAAAAGTAAATAAATGTAAAGTATTATTAGCATTCTTATCATTAACAACATCTCATCCAACTTCTTCATTTTATAAGTGTAGAAACTGAGGCTCAAATATAGTAGAACATTCATTCAGAGCACCAGATGCTACACACTAAAGCTAAGCCAATAAACAAAGTCTGTCATTGCCCACTGGGTGCACTTTCCTTTACGTAACACAGAAGATTCACAATATTCAAATTTCCTTGAAGATAAGTGCATGGCGAAAGTGTGATACACTCTTCCAAAAAAAAAATCTAACGGTGCTCTTGTACCCTGCTGCCTCTATCATTTTAGCATTTCTATAAAATATTATACATGCAAACTGGGATATAACAATTAGTTAATTGAGTCTTTGTAGCAGATGGTGAAAGTTTATGAATTGAATCAATTAATGAATAAATAAAAATAAACTGTTGCTCTCATTAGTGTCCCTAAAAATATGTAAATAGCATATATTTATTTTCATAGTTCACAGATGGAGGTATGGAGGCCCCCAGAGACTCTGTTTGCTCCTGGGTAGGTGAATAGTAGACAGACACTCGATCTAAAAAGAAATTTCAAAAGGCTGTCATTAATTTTTCTTCTTCTTATCCAGGTCAAAACTGAGTAGAGACTGTTTACAATCTTTTCTTCCTGTCTCCTTATCTATCTACCATTTCATAATCCAATTTGGCCTTGGCACAGAACAAGTTGCACAAGCTGTGAGCAACCTGGATAACACTCAATTCTCTGTCCTTCTCTTTCTGAAAGGTCTCACAATTAGAGGGCTAGAGGCAAAAAAAGAGACTGGGGCTTTGGAACAAGTGCCTGAGAGGATAAAATGAAATCTTCCATTGTGCAAAGCACAGGTAATAGTCTAAATGGTCCCATTTTTGGTAGAGATTTTGTGCAGAAGGAAGAGGAGGGAGATCGTTGAGTTGTTTGTGCCTTGGCATGCCTTTTTTTTTCTTTTTTAATTATACTTTGCTATCCCTTTTCCACCCCCTCACCCCATGACAGGCCCTGGTGTGTGATGTTCCCCACCCTGTGTCCAAGTGTTCTCATTGTTCAGTTCCCACCTATGAGTGTGGCTTGGCATTTCTAACAATCCTAACATCTGGAGAGGTTTGTCTCTGTCCAAGAGCAGCCCTGGAAACACCCCCACAGCTATGCCTGTCCCTTAGGCCACCACGGTGGTACCAGTGTAGAGTTAGAACCTCCAGAACATTTTGTGAGACAGGCTCATGCTACGCCGTATTTCATTGATGGTTAGCACTGCATTAAAATGTCATTTCGGGCAATTAATATTTTATTTATAAACACATAAATATTTATTATAAATGACTAAATAGCAGCTCATGAGAAAACAAATCTATTACATTTGTATTAAAACATCTTCGGATGCTTAATTATAGGAATATTTAGACAAATCATTAAAAATTTATGCTAACTTCCTTGAAAAGTCTGTGACAAACCCAATTCTTCCCCCATTTAGCTGAGGGTGCAAATTTGATAGGATAACACACAAAAAAAATGAAAGAAAAATCCATCCCAATTTCCCCTCTCTAGTAGTTAGATAGATCCTGTCTTTGTACCAAAGAAGCCAAAAGGCATTTTAAAATATTTTCTTAAAAATTGTCAGAAAAGGGTCAGGTGTGGTGGCTCATGCCTGTAATCCCAGCACTTTGGGAGGCCGAGGCAGGCGGATCACGAGGTCAGGAGATCGAGACCATCCTTGCTAACACGGTGAAACCCTGTCTTTACTAAAACTACAGAAAAGATTAGCTGGGCATGGTGGTGGACGCCTGTAGTCCCAGCTACTCCAGAGGCTGAGGCAGGAGAATGGTGTGAACTTGGAAGGCGGAGCTTGCTGTGAGCCAAGATCGCGTCACTGCACTCAAGCCTGGGCGACTGAGTGAGACTCCATCTCAAAATAAATAAATAAATAAATAAATAAATAAATAAATAAATAAATAAATATTGTCAGAAAAGACCAGGTGTGGTGGCCCACACCTGTAGTCCCAGCTACTGAGGTGGGAAGATCCTTTGAGCCCAAATGGTTGAGGCTGCAGTGACTATGATCCTACCACTGCACTCCAGCCTGGGAAACAGAATGAGAATTTGTCTCTAAAAAGAAAAAAAATGTCAGAACAGATGGACTCATTTTGGATAAATGTTCCAGGCTTACCTGGAATCAAAATTTATCATGTCCCTAAATGTATCTGATTAAGAATCTTCAGCTTCTTCAGCTATTTTAATCAGTTCCCAAACATGTAATCCGCAGTCCTATTTTTCAGCCAGGAAGAAAAATGGTTATTGCCTGCATTGATTTGTTGTAGGGTATATCACCTTACCCTACTCTGTTCTGAAAATATAATTAAAACATTCTATTTTGAGAGTAGTAGTTCACCAATGTATAAGAATCTAAGTTTACATTTTCCTCTTTTATGAATCTTAAGTTTAGGGGGAAAAGAAAGTAAATGGGACGACATCTCCTTACCTGGCTGTGACTGATTTCTTTCTGTTGAGAAGCAGGGCAATTTCCATAAATCATATATTTTCACCTCAATTACCACACTGTTTAATTGGACTTTATTTAACCTTCTTCTAGTATTTGCGTTATAACTATGACATAAATACCCTGTAAGACTTGCACACATATGGAGCTTTAAAAGTGAAATGACCAATTTGAAAGGAAAGTTACAATCCCTTCATACATTTCAAAGAATTGCTCTTTGAACATTCTGTTGTTGTTGCAACATGTCTCTCAGTTATGCTTAGTTTAATTGCTGTTGGCTTTTAGTACAAGACAAGTTCACTCCACTACATTACGGAGTGGTTTGAAACAGCATCATAATCCATAAGGGTTATCTTGTAAATTTTAAGACCATCCAACCCTGTTAGCTGCTTTTAATGATCTGAAATATATTTTTGAAAACTGGCATTATTATTTGTAGTGGAAAATATCATATAATGTAAAAAAGATGCCCTGGATATTTTGCGTAATCAAATCAAGATATAGAGATGGGTGAGCATTGTGGAATAGAAATGAGAAATCTGGAAAGATATGCTGGATAGTGATCTCTGATGGGCAGAGCTTTGAAATAAAATCCTAATAACCTCAGGAAATCATTTTAAAGACTTTCAGAAAAAAAAAAAAAAAAGACATACAAGAACAGCTAGTTCTTTGCCTGGCATCTTTTCCCCTCAAAGCCCCAGTAAACAATCTCAAGTGCAGTTAAGATGTTAACAACATTATTTTGAAATATTTGCCATAAGGTCATACACCATGGTGAATCATACCCTAGAAGTGAGCAATAGGATATTATTAAAAGACACAGCCTTTACATATCTAATCCCAGTTAACCACTTGTAACCTGGTTACAAATGCAAATTTGAACCACTTGTCCAATTTTCTTTCTTTCTTATACAAACAAAATCACCATCCAGTATTGATATAATTCTCCAAGCAATGAGACCTATTGACCTATTCTAAAAACATCTAAGCGTCATTCCATGAAAATTGTGATGTTTAGTTTGTTTCTCTGGTTGGGGGTCTGCTTTTTATTTTGTTTTACCCCAGAAGCAGTGACTATTTTTGGAATTTAGCTTTTGATTCTCCCTTTAATCCCACCCAGAATGCAGTGCTTGTAAACTGTACCAGTGTGTCACCTAACCTCTATTTATTACATCTTATGCTTTAAATATCACCTCTGACAAACAAAAGAAAAGCAAATGTCCCTAAATTTCCTGAAGGGCTGAAACATCAAGCCCGGATTATTATTGTTTATGTCTCAGCTTTAGCAGCTCCAGTGTCTCCATGGTCTGCTGTGTGCTGGGCTGGCAATGATGGATGGCCATTACGGCAGCTTATTGGAAATGGCTTGATTTATAACCTGTTCTCCTGCCTCAGTCTAATGGCTTCATTTCTTTCCTCCAGTGCGTGATGCCACAGCCAAGGTCATTGCGCCAATGGCCTTTTGTTGTTAGTCTGCTGATGACCAGTGTGCCCAAGAGTCAGCATGGGGAGGGGTGAAGGGGGATAGGACACAGGAGGGGGTGAGAAGCCTGGGGGTGGGGAATCGCCAACCTTTACATTTTAATTTTTTTTTATCTCGGCCCCTGATAACTGCAGTAGAACAGTAGATTAAATGCTGTCTTCTATTTGCTTCCCGTGCTTGCCAGACAAGGAGCTGCTTTATGATCCTCAGTGGAGAAGTCTATTACTCACCTCTACTTTAAATGACCAACATCAAATATATACAGCTCCCATTAAAGCTGCGATCAATAAAAATGCCATTAAGATAGTAAAAGTTGCTGATATTAGTGAAGCCCCCAAACAAAATATTTGATTTTCTTTCAGGTTGTTAGTGAGATGGAATACGAACATATAAGTGAAAGGAGAACTGGCCATGCCTATGGTCAATAATTTATCTCAGAGATTCATTCAGCCTCTCATCCAATATTTCCCTCCTGTCTATTGATTCCCCATCATTATTTGTCATAAGCTGTCCTAACTCAAGGAGAAAATATGCCTTGCTGGTCCAAGGGGAGTCATACCTGGAGAAATAGAAAGGAATTTCATTAAAAGCGAGAAAGAACTGCTGTGGCTTTGAGAAACTCCAAGAGCAAGTTGCCAAGACTTTTGTTAGAGTCCTAAAGCAAAGTTGTAAGCAGCTCAGCAACATTGCACATGGATGTCGGGAAAGCTGGACTGAGGTTGTTCTGATTGTGGTTCAGAGGAAATCAAAGGCCTTTTCTGCATGAGATTTGAACTTCCCAAAAGTGTGTTTGTTGGGGGGCGGGGGGAGGGGGCAGGGAGTGTTTTCTTTCATATTTTCTCTTCCCCTGGAATGTTTCAGTTGATCGTTCCCAACGAGGCTCTTACGAGTACTAGAGGGAAGTCAAGGGCTGTACCTTAATAAAGAGTATACAAGTTTATGCCAATATCATTAAGTCAAACTGGAACCTTAATGGTATAAGCATAACTTTGGAAATAGAATTAATTTTTAAAAACATGGATATTTGCTTAAGGGCAAGTTAAAAAAAAATGAGCTATATTTTATTTTAATAGGAAACATGTTTCTGATGTAGCATTTAATGGTAATATTTGAAATTGGTTTTGAACAATGGCTTGAAAGCTTGATACCTCTCCAAAGGTCCATGATAAAGAAATGTATAAGTTAAATCTACTTGGAGTTGGCTAATTCTTGCCAACAGATGGTCTTATTACAATTTTCTCAAATCTTAAGTCAGTTTTGTCTGGAACATGAATTCATAGCATTTTAAAACTGAAAGAGATCTTGAGGAATACCTAGTCCCGTTTCTCTATTTAATAATAAGAATGCTACTGTTACTACTGATAATATTAATCTAATACTTACCCTGTGGCAGACATTACATTAAGCTACTTACATCCTCATAACACCTGTATTAAGTGGGTGGAAGTCCAATTTTATAGAAGCATAAAAAGGTTAAATAACCTGCCCAAGATCATATAGTGCATAGTGGTGGCATGAAGACTCACACCCAGCTCTGTTAGATTTCACAGCTAATCCTAAATGAAATATTTAAAATCAACCGGGTGAGCCTGACCAATTCACCTAATCTCAATAATGGGATGCCCTAAATTGGAGAGTATACCAAGAAAACTGTTTGGTGGTAATTCTGAAAATACTTTTATTGGCTGGGCATGGTGGCTCACACCTGTAATCCCAGCACTTTGGGAGGCCAAGGCCGGACAGAGGGATTGCTTGAGCCCAGGAGTTTGCAGCCAGCCTGGGCAACATAGTGGGATCTTGCCTGTATATGTGTGTGTGTGTGTGTGTGTGTGTATACACAAATCCAGTCATGGTGGTGTGTGCCTGTAGTCTCAGCTGCTGGGAAGTAGTCTTAGCTGCTGGGAAGGCTGAAGTGGAAGGATCACTTGAGCCCAGGAGTTCCAGGCTGCGCAGAATTGTGAAAATGCCACTGCACTCCAGCCTGTGTGACAGAGTGAGTGAGACCTTGTGTCAAAAACAACAACAACAACAACAACAACAAAAAAACCTTTCATCAAAAGATTCAATAATGAGGATTTTTACTTTGAATTATCCATAAAAATAAAAAACCCAGAATCACATATTAGTTCTAAAAATGTTTCCCTTTTACTTCCTTGTAAATAAATTAAAAATATCAGTAACCATAACTCCAAATGTCAGAGCCTACCCTATACCTAGGTGCATTAACTGCTAATAATAGAGATGAAAATTATAATTTGCTTAGATATTTGTTAACTTCTACGTTTGATTTACGTTTTAGTTAATAAATGAAAAATTATAAATGATATCTATTCCTTTTGATATTTAACTTGCGATCCATGGGGCTATATTGTTTTCTGTGGCTTCAGATCAAAACTTTGAATAAACCCCTCAAATCTCCCTCTAAATGCTTGACCAAAATTTATTTCTGGAGTAAAAATAAATATGACCTTGTTTGAATTTAGATCATCAGGAAATGAGGCTATCTCAGGGGCAAGAGGCAGAAAGCCTTATGCAACATATACAGAACCAGTTTTACCACTCATTCTAAACAAACTTGGGAGTTTTTAACTATCTACTAACCAATCAGTTATAGAGTACTTACCTAAATTGATCAGGTAACGAGTATTAGTGATCTCTCAATTTAGTCATATTGTCCGTGTGACTGAATTGAGTAATTAGTAAACTATTGTCAAGAAATCACTCTGGGCCAGAGGGGCTGATGACCATGTACGGAAACCTACGTGCCCCAGCCTCATTCAATATGACATTTAATGTATGGCATAGGTACTATGTCTATTATGATATTGTGTGGATATGAAGACCAGTTTGGAGATGAATGTCATTTAGTTTCAAAATGTTTACAGAAGAAAGGAAAGATAAAAAGAAATATAGCAAAGAAGAAAGGGGTGAGCAAAAAGCAAAGAAGGAAGTGGAGAAAGAATAAAGGAAGGAAGGAAGGGAGGAAGGGAGGAAGGGAAGAAGGGAGGAAGGGGGGAAGTGGGGGAGGGAAGGTGGAAAGGAAGGAAGGAGGGAAGGGAGGGAGGGGAGAAGGGAGAGAAGGAATATAAGGAAATGATTCTGGTATAACTATAATAAATTCAAGTTTTCAGCTTTGAGTTTCACATGAGTGAGTCAGCTTTTCACAGATGAAAAATCTCTCTTCCATGAGAAGGAAGAAATGATGTGCTTCTAAGTTAATCCTGCTCTTTCCCCTTCTGGAAACTCAAAGCTCATCATTTGTTCCAGTAACAGAGGGATAAAAACATTATTGAAGTGAGCAGTAATGGGAGAAAATTAGTACTTAAATCTTGGTGTGATCTGCTCCTTGCTTCACTTTCTCATGAAAGACAGTTCTGCCAGGTGACCTGCTGAAGCTCAGAACTTCCAGTCTTCGAGATTTGTCAGCCATTTCTAGTGTTTGAGAAGCTCCTTCCTCAAATTCATTTTCTACACTTCAGAGCACTTTACAATTTATAAAACATTTTCATACTCATGACTTCAGTTTTTATTTTTATAGCAATCTTGTCCAAGGTAGGCAGGGAAGATGTAATTATTCTGATCTGATGGATGAGGACATGTTGCCCAGGAGTTGTTAGGGTCACATGGACAGCAGAGAACCAGGATCACTGCTTTTCTATAGAAGTTTAAATTGTGTCTTTCAGAGGATGCTATTCCTGCATGGAACTTCCAGCTGGTCTTTATATTAGTCCTGCAATGCCTCTCCCTCATCTATTGCAAGAGCACCCCTTGTTTCTATTATTTTCCTCCATCTGCCTCAGCTATAATTAGCTCACACTTGATCTGGGTAGTGGGTGTTGCTTCCACCATGATTGCTGGGTGACACATCGCGAAAGGAGCTATTTCCCCAGCTCTTAGGAAGACTCTTCACTGACAGGTCTCTGCTGGCAACTCTCTTGGGGAACCGCTTCTGCCGAAAGGCAGAGCTAACTGGCCTGCTTCTATGACCTCATCGCTGCAGCCATAGGCTTCACTTTCCCACAGAATCTTGAAGAGTCTTGGCTCCTAAAATCAAAGCTTTTCTCCACAGTTCTTGTTGTTTACTATCTGAATCATTTTTAAATGAATAGTTCAGTAGTGTGAAGTATAGTCACATTGTTGTGCAACAGATGTTCAGAACTTTGTCATCTTCTAAAACTGAAACTCTGTACCCATTAAACAATAACTCCCTCTCACTCCAGCCCCTGGTAACCGCCATTCTATTTTGTTTCTATGAATTTGACGACTTTAGATATCTATATAAGTGCAATCATACAAGATTTGTCCTTTTGTGACTGGCTTATTTTACTTAGCATAATGGCCTCAAGGTTCATCCGTATTGTAGCTTGTGACAGGATTTTTTTATTAAGGTTGATTAAGGTTGAATAATGTTCCATTTTGTGTGTGTGTGTATGTGTGTGTCTGTGTGTGTGTATATATATATATATATATATATATATATAATATTATATATATAACATTTTGTTTATTTTTTATCTACCGTTGTTGTAGAATTTGGGTTGCTTTTCCTCTTGGCTACTGTGAATAAGGCTGCTATAAACATGGGTGTACAGGTATCTTTTCCAGGCTCTGTTTTCCATTCTTTTTTATATACACTCAGAAGGGTAATTGTTGGAGCATATGGTAGTTCTATTTTTAATTTTTTGAGAAACTGTTATGCTGTTTTCCATAGCATCACTTTACAATCCCACCAACAGGGCACAAGGGTCCCAATTTCTCCACATCCTCACATCTTTGCCAACACTTTTTATTTTCTGGTTTTTTTTTTTTTCAGGAGCCATTCTAAGGGGTGTGAGGTGTTACCTCATTGTGGTTTTAATTTGCATTTCTCCAATTATTAGTGATGTTGAGCATCTTTTCATATGCTGTTGGCCATTTGTATTATCATTGTTGGAGAAATGTTTATTCAATTCCTTTGCTCAGTTTTAATTAGGTTGTTTGTTGCTGTTGTTGTAGAATTATATATGATTTGCATATATTTTCTCCCATTCATAGTTTGCCTTTTTACTCTGTTAATTGTGTCTTTTGGTGCACAGCAGTTTTAAAGTTTGATATAGTCTCACTTCTCTATTTTTGCTTTTGTTGCCTGTGCTATTGGTGTCATATCCAAGAAATTATTGTTATATCCAATATTATGAAGTTCTTCTTCTATGTTTTCTTCTAGGAATTTTATAGTTTTTTATTTTAATGTTTAGGTCTTTAATCCATTTAGAGTTAATATTTTGCTTATGGTGTAAAATAAAGGTCTAATTTCACTTGCTTGCATGTGGATGTCCAGTTTTCCCAGGGCCATTTGTTGCAGATTGTCCTCTCACCCATTCTTTCTCACCCTTAACACTGCTGTGAATGGCCTTTATTTTCTACTTCATGCCATTTGGCTCTCTTCTTCCTAGAAAAAAACCTTTCTCAATCCCGCTTAAACTTATTTACTGGATTGCATTGGTCTGGATTATCAGATGTCTCTATAATTAGGTTGGCTGTGCCAATAACTATCTTCACGGATATCCTGAATTTGTTTTGTATAAAGTAGAAATAGGCAGATGACATTGGTAGTGGATCGGTGAGAAATCTGCAATAAAACTCAAATGTGCAAGATATGCCACATTTGTTTTTCTTTTCCTCAAATTACAAATACTGGATTTGCCCCCCGTCCTTTACAATTTCTGGCAAATTCAAACTCCGGATTATCTGAGGTGGGGACTCTGCTTCTCTAAAATTCTGGAGACTAACATGGTTCTCAAATAGAGTAAAAAGGACTGTCTTGTCTCCAGTCCAACATGGTAGCCACAATATCTCTCCTATTCAAGTGCATGAGGGGCCTTGAAGGCAAGAGCCTCTGTTGATTTTATGCCAAACTTGATCATGGAGCTATTTATTGGTTTTGAACATAAAAAATAGAAGTTACTATTTCTAGAGGACTCACTATGTGCCAGGCATTGTCCTAAATATCTTCCATGAATTCACTCATTTAATTCTCCCATGTACTCCATCAGATTTTTAAAAAATCATTGCTACCGCACAGATAACTAAACCAAGGCAAAAAGAATTAAGTAGAACAAGGCCCAGTGGTCCCACAATGGTGAGTTGGGATTTGAACCAAGGCAGACTGGCTTAGAGTCTATACTGTTCATCAGAGCACTTGATGTTCTTCATTCCAACACTTCATTTCCTCCCAAGAAAGTCTAGAGGCCCTGCCAGCTGTAGGTGGCTCTACTGAGGAATGGGGCAGAGGTCTCGCTTCTCAAAGAAAGTATCTGCTTTCTTTGGGTGGAGATAGGGGTAGAATCTTCTCCATCTTTCTCTCTTGATCTTCAGTTCTCCCTTTCCCTTGCTTTTGTCATCTTTGGTTTTCTATATGCCACGAGGAGTTCAGGCATGTAGAAAACCAAAGGCAACAAGAATTTTCTTACAGCAACTTCTCTCTGATGGGAATAAAAATTCCCCCCAATCAGCAGAGCAGAAAGGCCTACTTACCTACTTGGGAAAGGAGCAAGGGAGAATATACAGGATTGGGTCTCAAACTAACAGCTCCATGTATTTTCCACTCAATTCATTATAAATCCTTCCCACCAAGGACCTTTGCTAATGTCCTGGCAGTCTTGGGACTGGTCCCTTATGTTTGTTTATTCGTAAAAGACAACATATAATTCTTCTCAGCCAGAGACTTCTCCTTGAAGCATTCCATGGAATGAACAGTACTGGAGTTTTCCCACGGTTTTCAAATCACTAATGGAAGGAGCAGTCCTGGCTGGGTCAGGTCCGAGTGGAGCGCCCACTTGAACAGTGAGAGACTGGATGCTGCCATGTGTCATCAGAACAATGGTTGTCGGAGTACACTGCTTTACCTGTTGTGCCGACCACATGATTTCTGTTGGCTCTTGTGAAATATAGGCAGTGTAGACTGAAAGAAAGTAGCAAGGAGGCCCCATACAATATCATGGAGTCAAGAAATGCATGTCTGGAGGGTTGAGAAATAGGTGCTGTCAGGGCCAAAACAAGCTTGGTCTCTGTGTTCCCTGTTTTCTCTCCCTACATCCCTCTCCATTAATCACCCACACATTCATCAAACTGGTTAAAAATACCTCCAGAAAATTTAAACCAAATTTTTAACCCTAATGAGTTAACATAACATTTATTAAGGAGGCATAAATACCTTTCAAACAAAAGTCATTGGCCAGAATTTGGCTGACTGGAGAGATTGAAACAAAATTGTTCAGCCTTTCAATTGAGATTGTCACCTTATAGGTGGGATAAGTAGAATTTTAACAGTAAATGCAGGATACAGATCTGTGATGTGTGTGGCTTTTGTAACTCTCTACTTGCCACCAGCTTATCAATGACAATTACATATCCTGCCAGTTTATGGTAAATACAAACCTGATGAGGTAATGCACACATTTAATTAATGAGCCTATAATGAATAAAGCATTGGCAATTGTAGGCTAGAAGGAAAATGGGTTTGAAATAAGAAGTACAAGCCATTTACTAAGCTAGGGTTTGAGAAGTAGATATGGCATATTTTCAGAGCATAAATGCATTACCACTGATGCAATTACCCAGAAAAATTAAGCCAAACAAAAGCTTCCGTTTTGAGAGGCATAGAATCTTAAAGAGCCAGCAATCCATTCAATAAGGTTCAAGAAGTCCTGAACAAAGAACAAGTGACTGTTGTCATTTTGGATTCGTTACCTTGGATATACTTTTCTCTTTACATAGAACTCAACACAATTTGAGAAGTAAGGGTGGTATTTGATAGGGCCTTATAAAGCCAAATGTCTGAGCCTTTTTACACACTGGTTTTGATTAGGGAGTTACAGCTACTAGTTTTATGTTCTTTCTGGCTGGCAAATGAAAGAAAAGCCTTGTAGAAGAATAATGCATTCAAGATCTCTAGACACTTGGCAAACACCAACACCATAATCTTTACAGCACCTGTAGCATAAAAAGCATTTGAGACCTTAGGAAGTGAGTCATCAAACATTAAATAGGGAGGATAAACCTAGTTCAGTGACCTTGTTCAGCACAGAGTGAGAGCAAAGTCATCCTCTCACTCAGGTTGTTAAAAATGTCCTCTGGATGAGAGAAAATTAGACACCCCACCTCCAACCCAAGATAGAAACAACATTAAAGAGGGTCTCACATTTCCTAACCTTTTGGAAGGAGGTACAGACATGTTGTGACCTGATGTTAAGCCTTCCAGTGATCTTGGCAACTGGAAATGCAAAACCTTCTACTTACCCATCAGCGATCAAAGACCGCGAGGCTACTGAATGTATCTTGAGTGACTTGGTAGAACACTGGATATTAGAAGACATTATAATTCTGCGACATAAAGAATGGTGGTTGAAAACTTAGCCTCTATAGACAGGATTTAAATCCTGAGTCTTGTCCTTGATAACTGCCTGAACTTGGGCAAATACTTAATCGCTTTAAGCCTCAGTTTCCTCATATGTAAAAAAGGGCCTTTCTCTTAGGGCAGTGGTTCTCAATGGAGGCAAATTTTTCCTCCAAGGGATTTTGACAATATCTGGACACACTTTGGGTTTCCACAACTGGAGGTGGGGATGAGGAGGATACTGGCATCCAGTGGATAGAGGCCAGAGATGCTACTAGATATCCTACAGTGCACAGGGTAGCCTCCACAACAGATAATCATCAGTCCCCAAATGTGTGCCAAGGCTGAAAAGCCCTACCTTAGGGTTGTTTTAATAATTTAACACAATAATCCATGTAGAAGCTATTTAAAAAGTATCAGTATCATAATAAGTCTTCTATTCATATTATATATTGTCTTCTATACATATATATATTCTTCTATTCATATATATATTCTCTTCATAAGAGACTAGTCTATGTACATATGTGTGTGTGTGTGTATATATATAATTTACACACACACACACGATTGGCTGTATCTGCAGGTTTCACATATGCAAATACTATGCATTTTATGTAAGGAAATTGAGCATCCTCAGATTTTGGTAACTCTGTGAGTGCACGCGTGTGTGTGTGTATGTTTCCTGGAACCAATCCCCTGTGGATACCGAGGGATGACTGTAATTTGTAAGCAACATAAATAATTTGCACTGTAAATTCACTACTTGTTGTGCATACACTAATCTCAGGATGCTGCTCTGAGGAACAAAATGGTACTCAAGCTGCAATAGTCCTAACATGAGCAATGCTGGGGAGAGCCTGCAGAATCCAAGGCTGCATTTCCTGCTAGAGATGATTTTCAGAATAAGTGGTGAGAGAAGCAGCAGTAGTAGTCATGCTGCAACCCATTCATTCTGTCCTCTGGGTGCTTCCCAGGGAAGAGAGAGTGCTGCTCTCTCTAGGCTGCAGCTTAACTGGCCTATTTCATGGCTGGACAAACACAGTCACCTCAGCCTCTTTTATATCCTTGACTAAACTGTAAGTATTCAACAGTGTGACAGAAAGCAAAGGTGGAGTGCTTCTTCCAGTGCAGGGTTTAAAAAGAGGACTGCCTTCCAGCCCGGGTGGCCTCAGCCCCTAGGGAGGCCAATAGTGGAGCCAGGAGCCTCCCCAGGCCCATAGAACCCTGCTGTCGAGAGGAGCATTTCTCTGGATCTACTTTCCACCAGACTTCATTCCCAGCCCTTGGTGAGATCTAATTCTGGGCAGCAGTATTGTCAGGCTCAGTGGGTGTTGCTAGTGAAGGGGGCATTTCTGCAGAGCTACAGTTCCCCCAATAGCCTTTCCAGTCCTTGACGGAGCCTAAAGTCGTGCAAATCTCCTGAAGTGCAGAGAGTGCTGCTGTTGAGGGAGGCATTTGTGTGGAGCCTCCAAGATTCCCTTCCCAGCCATAGTGGGGGCCTAAAGGCAAACACTCAGTCTCTGAAGGTTCTCAGAGACTGCAGATCTCTGAAGAGATGACTGCTATTGTGGGGTGCCTTATCCTTGGTGAAAAATAAATTCCAACAAATCTCCTCAGGTCCAGAGAGTGCTGCTGTCTGTCATGGGGTGCGTTTCAGTAAAGTCGTTGCCTTCCAAGGGTCCTTCCCAGTCTTTTATGAGGTTCAGAGGATGGCAAATCTCAAGTTTGGGTACATTTGTGCACCTCCAAACTGCCTCTAATTCATCTTTCCAAATCTTTGTGGAGGCCTCATATCCAGCACCAAGTCTTCTCACATTTGGAGGGCACTGATATTGAAGAAGAGATTCCTTAGAAGCTGCTTCCTATGAGATATTCTTTTCAGTCATTTGGGGAGGCCTGAAGACAAGCAAGAAGGCTCCTCAGGTTTAGAGAGTGGTTGTGAAAAGTACAGTGGGTTCAAGGAGCAGCTGACTCCCAGACATTTTGTCCAGGTCTTGGGGACGCCTGGACATCAGCCAAAATCACCTCAGTGTCAGAAAGCTCTTCTGAAGATGAAAGAGTTCTGAAGAGTGGCTGCCTCCCAGACCCTCTTATGAGACCTTGGAAAACCCTGAAGATTGGCAACAGGTCTTGTCAAGTCCTGTAAGTACTATGCTGAGAGAAGCAGGTTTGAAAACAATCCTGGTATCTGGTCCCCTCCAAGAGGCCCAGCTTCTCTAAATAAAGCCAAGAAACCCAGCCAGGTGAAGGCTCCCAAGACCTCATTAAGGGTATGTTAATACTTGCTACAAAACCCGTGAAGTTTACCATTTCTTCTGCCTGGAAAAAAAAATCCATTTCTAAGTTCTCTATGGAGGAGCTCCATAGGAGAAGTCACCCAATACTCATAAAGCCAGAACTGCTTGACCAAAGAGAATGCCGTGGAAGATGTTAGTCTGAGTTAACCCAACCAAAGAACCCCAAAGTTCTTGGAAGTGATGATCAAAATAACAACAGCTATTTGAGCTCACTCACCATTGGGCCTCATGTTGAAAGCCTTTTCAGAGTCTTACTGAAAAGAATCCCTTCCTTGCAGAAGTACAAAAGGGAGAAACAAAATGATTTTATTAAGCTGTCTTCACGCCTCTTGTACCCAATGGTATCATCCTTAGCTAAAGAAGGATGAGTCAAAAGAAAGATTGTCCAGGGGGTCTCCTAAACACCCCAAATAAGTTCACCACAGTATCTGATTTGGCAGAGAAGCAACTAGTCTGTACCAAATCTGAAGGTATACCCAAGAAGCAACCCATGTAGAAGATCCCTGAAAAGGCTCCTAAACTCCAGGCAAATAATGCCATCTCAGTCAGTGGATGGGCATGGTAAGGCAACCCTTGGTTTTCAATACTCTTATGTCAGGCCAGGCTCCTTCTAACAAGTGCCTTTTGTACCCTACTCATGACTCTCTTCCTGCCTTAGATGGGTAACAGCTGATGGGGAGTGATTTTCTCACTTTTTTCATCCTATCCAAATTGTACCAAGTATATCTCAAGTTCTTCTTCCTCCAGGGGTATTTACCAGATATTTAAGTCAGCATTTCTTAATCTTTTCACATGCATCAGAATTGCCTGGAAGACTTGCTAAAATATACGTTGCTGGACCTCACTCCCAGAGTTTCTGATTTATCAGGTCTGGGATAAGGCCAAGAATTTAAACATTTCTCAAAACCCCCCAAAAAAATTTAACAAAAAGCAAAAAGGCCGAGCACGGTAGCTCATGCCTGTAATCCTAGCAATTTTGGAGGCCAAGGCAGGAGGATAACTTGAGCCCAGGAGTTCAGGAACAGCCTGGACAACATACTGAGACCCTGTATCAAAAAAGAAAAGAAGGAAAAAAAGAATTTGAATATTTCTTATAAGTTCCCAGTGGATACTTGCATTGCTGATTCAGAGACCACACTTTGAAAACCAGTGCTTTAAAGCCAGCACTGGACTCACCAGTTCCTGGCTAATAATTTTGATTATTATGGTTGTGTCCCTTAATACATGGTCTATGAAACATCTGCATCAGAATCATATACACACTTTTTGAAAAACAGGCAAGCAAATTTCTGCTCTCCACTAAGACCTCCTGAATCAAGCTCCTACTATACTTTTAGCAGGTTTTCCTCAGTGATTTTGATGCACTGTGAAATCTGAAAATTACTGATATGTGCCTTAAGTATTGGCAGAAAATGTATTGTTTTTATATGGTTAATCCATGTAATATATACTTTATCAGATTTGGAACTTTATTAAGTCCTGCCCAGTATAAGATAGTGTATTTGAAAATATTTTTAAACTTTAAATTAATAGGCTTGTATTATTATTATTGTTATTATTGATATATCTTTCCAAAGAAAAGGTAATCAACTTGAGGTCAGTTTCTTTGTATATTTTTGTTGCCTCCAAGACCTAGCAGAAAACTGATAACAAACTCAACAAACACTTGTTCACAGGAAATAAATACATGCGTACATATGTCTGTGTGACATAAAAGGAATTCATTGGAAAGAAGCTAAATTTGGAAGCAGTGTAATAAGTTCATGGAGCTGTCCAAAGAACCCAGATTTCCATGCACCTAGGAGAAGCAGTCTTTTTGAGCAAGAAGCAGTTTTCTTTGCAGTTTCCTAGGAGAAAATCTCTTTCCAAAAGTCTTGTGAAGAGGGCTGCTTACCAAGCCAAAGCTACATGCTCAGAAACCCTTGAACAAAAGGCAAATGGCTCACAAATAGTTTAGGAAATCAGATGTTTGAGGTGAAAGATGTTCTCTTACCTGAAATTCTGTCCAAAAATATGTTGAGTAGGTATGTAGTTTTGCAGAGATCCAAAAGAAAGTGATCACCATTGAATCCATCCTATGTAGTTCGAAGTTTTGCATCAGTTTGGGAGCTTTCAGTCACAGGTGATAGATCAAGAATGCTTAAACAGAAAAAGGAACTATTATTTCACAAAATAAAAAATCTAAAGTCAAGTCAGTTCCAAGGAAAATTTAGTAGCTTGACAATCCTCAACAACACAGACATTTTCCTCATCTACTTTGCCATGTTCAGGGTATTGGGGAGCTCTCCTTTCCTGGTAACAAGTTGACTGTGGTAGTTTCAAGAATTATGCTTTGACGTGGTCCCATCCAGAGCATAAAAGGATGTTTTCACATGCACATATTTTTATTACCAAGAAAAAAATCTTTTCCAGAAGCCCCTCAGCATACCTCAGGGCCCATTGGCCAGGGAGGGGTCACAAATCCATGCATAAACCAATCACATGATAACAAGTCCTTGCTTGGGTTGGGAAGGAGACCATTTTCCAGCACACACATGTGGCTGGGCAGAGGCACTTTCTAAAACTGAAGCTCTTCCAGCAAGGAAAAAATGAAGCAATGGGAATGGCAATTGGGTAAATGACTAACAGTGCCTGCCAAATTGGTCTTCAAGTGATGTAGGTCTAAGATGTTGAATTTAAACGTTGCATTTGACATTTGCAGTAGAGTCTCAGAAACTATCCCTTGAATATTTAGCAGCACTGTCACTAGGTAAACATCAACAACTAATTTCAGCTCTCTAGGCATGTTCTTATCTAAAAAATGACAATAAACGTAAGAGCACCAACCCCAACCACACTAGCTGACATTTAATGCCACTTTAATGAGCTCATACTATGTGCTAGGGACTGTGCATTGTCATTTAGTCCTCACCACAGAACTATGAGATAGTAACTGTTGAAACTCTCATTTTACAGACAAGGAAAGTGACCTTTAGAGATATTACAATACTTACCCAAAGTTGCACAGCCAGCCTTCAGCCTAGAAACCACAAATAAGTGCTCCTGAGGGGCTATTTGCAGTCATCTCTGCCTCGGGACAGGTTTGGAAACACTGGGAAAATAGGTTGCAGTTTGTTTAGCTGAAATCTGAAATAATAGGGGTTAAAGGAGAAAAGAAGATGAAAGAGTCATGGAATTAGGAGATAAATGGAAAAGATGTAGACATTTGTGATCAGATTAGGTTTGCAGATAAAATACAGGCATCCAGTGAAATTTGAATGTAAAATAAACAGTGAATGGTATTTCAGAAAAAGTATGTCCTAAATATTGCATGGGACTTATACTAAAGTATTATTTGTTTATCTGAATTGAAATTTCACTGGGTGTCCTGATTTTCTTAAAACTGACAATCCTAGATAGAATGGATGATGACTAGTGGGTGGATAGGTGGGAGGATAGGGGAGGGATGGGATGAATAGGGGTGTGTGTGTGTGTGTGTGTGTGTGTGTGTGTGTGTATCTTTCTTGGAGATAGACCAGCAGGGGAAGGCAGTGGCATATGATGAGAGTTTAGAGAAGATAGTCTAACCTAGAGAACAAAATATTTGCTGCCAAGGAGATGAGAACCTGAACATTTGCTTTGTTTACAAAGTCATTGATTACAGCAATGACTCACTGTGTGACCTTTGATAAATTACAACTTCTTTGTTATACAGGGTTCTGTATTAATACAGGTGAGATAACAGTATCTACCTTATTTTCACAGGACATGAAAACAAGGTCACTTGAGCATTGCTTAAAATCCCAGGATTGAAGGAGGGGCAGGGGATTGTATTTTTGTTATATTATGTCCATGAGAAGGAAGAATCCAGAAAGCTCTGTTAAGCTTGGAAATCTTTTCTAATTTCTTTGGAAAATGCTCACTAAATAATGATTCCAACTCAATGCTGGATGCACTGATTACAACCTACACTTTGTTTTCAAGCCTTAATTCACATACCTGGATAGTTCCCTTGTTAGCTGAGTGCATTGCCCTCTAACTGAATCAGCAGAAATTAGCAAATTCAGACATCAGCGGTTTCTTTCCTGTGTTTAACAGGAAGCCTAATGCAACCTAGTTTTCCCAGGATTTATTTTTTTCACAAGTGCCAGAGCAGCACAACACCACAGGGATCTGAGCTGTGAGCATGTGCTGATAAAAGCTGGTTTCCTTTTGTGGTTGCCTTTTCATTGAATTGGCAAATAAATCGGCTTCTAATTATCTTTGGAGGTAGAAGTCTATTCCATTTCACTAGGCCTGTGTATTTTGCAAATAAAATGAATACAACCCAAGAAACAAGAACAGTGGAGGGTGATAGGGTTAGCACTTTCACTGATATTCTCAGAGGCCTTGGAAACACCCTCCTACAAGTAATCACACGGCCAGGGCCAAAGTAAAAGCACAGTGCCAGTGGGTGAAAACAGGGGACAGTCCCCACAGAGGGCACAAGTTGAGAAGATTCCTCCAGGTGGCAAAGGAGGGCAGGAAAGGAGGTGAATTTCATGACCCCAGATTGTAGACAGGGAACCCCAGACCACCGCCTAATTTATTCCACCTTGTGATCAGTGGAATAAAAATTATGAAATAATTATGTCTTCTTGATCATTTGCAAAAGATTTCCTTAAATGATAGCTCATTTTGTATTTATTGCAATGATAAGGAAATTGAAGCTCATAGAGGTGAAATGATTTACTCTAATGTGTATACGAGGCAATATTCAAAATCAGGTCTACTGAAAGCAAGGCCAGGAATTCTTCCACCATGTCCGACAGTACTTGCCATGTGGTGTGAATTAATACCTGCCAAAATGTGACCTTCCTCCTCATACATACAGCTGTTGAAATTCCCACCATAGTGGGAATTTCCACTTTGTGGGTTAGAGAAGGAAGGAAACAAAATTATATATTGTATAAACCACGTTAGGTAGTGACAGAGAAAGAAAATAAGGACCAATTCTTTCTGGAGATTTCATCCTGGTTGTCAAACTTGGAAAGCCAAGTTGGGAAGCACAATTGATTGGTATTCATTCATTCATTCATTCATTCATTCAACAAGTGTAAATTAAGCTTTTATATGCCAGACACTGTGCAAGGCCTTGTATATTCAGTGGTGTGTGAAAGAGCCATGCCATGGGTGAGCAACACGGTGAGGAAAAAGAAGAAAGTGAAAGCATGAGTATCTCATCACTGATTGTGGAAAGTGCTGTGGAAGACAATGACAGGACTTGAAATTATCCCAACACATAGAAACGATAAACACTCGAGGTAATGGATGTCGTAAATATCCCGACTTGATGATTACACATTCCATGCATGTAACAAAATATCACATCTACCCCATGAATTGTACAAATATTATGTATCAATGAAAAACAAATTTAGAAACGATAAAACACAGGGATGGCTTCTCCAGTTTAGAGCAGACCATTCTAAGGCAGTGATCTGAAAAATGAGAAGGAACCCTGCAGGGGAATACTGGGCAGAAAGCATATGAGGCTCTGATGGTGAGAGAGCACCATTCCTTCCAGGAGCTGAAAGAAGGCCCCTGAACTTGAAATGAGGTGAAGGGGAATGAGAGGGCAGTAAAGGGTGCAATAGCAGGCAGGTGCCTGAAGGACTGGCCTGGACTGTTCTGTGTGCCCAACAGCAACTGGCGGGCCTGGCCTCTGGGTGGAAAGAAGACCCATCAGAAGGGCAGGAAACACCAAAAAGATTGAGGTGAACTTCAGCTTGCCGAGTTCTCAGGTCTGCAATTCCAGGTGCATGCGGTGTGTCTGCCACTTCCATAGGTAAGTTATTCCCCCATGTTAAATTCTGTGTCTGCCACTAACCCTACCCACAGTGCCTAATACCACCACCATACTCACCTTAGTAAATGGACTTCAGTTCCACATGGGAACAGGGGAGAAGGAAACCTAAGCTGCCAACTAGGTTCACAGAAAATATTTTCCCAAGCTCCAACAGAGACTCTGCAGTAAACTGAAAGGTTTCTGGCCAAGTCCTAGCCACCTCTGAAAGCCGTTATCATGTGCAAATCCCACTTTCTCCCATTGTCCTGTTTGCTGTTTGTGGCTGAGTAAGCACCGAATCTGGGCAGCAGATCGTTGGGAGTAACTGATTAACAGCCGCTGCTGTAGAACTTGAGAGTTTTGTTTTCCACAACCTGAAAGTGTGCTTGCTTTATGATTTTTTAATTACAGTGTAAATATTGCAGCCCCATAAACCTCTCGATTTATAGCTGACAGGTGTGAAAGTTTGCACTTGCTGTAAAAGGCCCCAAGTCTTCTGTTCTCTCCAGCCCCTGTTTCCCACCCCTTTCTCAGTCTATCCTGGCAGCTGGCTATTTGGAGGCGCTTACTTTACCTGCTGTCATACAAGGGCAGCAAACAGCAAAATCTCTAAGTGGAGAGCTTATTCTCTGATTTCCTCCCAATCTCTTTTTTGGGACCTCTTTTTCCCTGTTCCTTTTTTCTCTTCTATTTCCCCAAACCACTGTGTGACCTCAGCCTGGTTAAGAACTTTCCACTATGACTCCCCTGTCCCAAGTCACACCTCGTGTTCTGATTTTCCTTCTGAATATATCAACATGGTCTGTGCTCCAAGTCCCTTAAACTGCTAAGAAAGAGGAATTCCTTTAAATATTTATTCGTGTCTTCATTTATTCCACATATATGATTGAGTGTGGCTATGTTACGCATATTGGTCCAAGTGCCAGAGAGGCAGCAGCAAACATACCAAAGTCATTGCTGATATGAAATACATTCTAGAAGAGAGAGATACAAAATACACTCAGGACCAAATAAGTTAAAAATTTCATTTCAGGCCAGGCCCAGTGGCTCACACCTGTAATCCTAGCACTTTGGGAGGCCGAGGCGGGCGAACCACCTGAGGTCAGGAGTTCAAGACCAGCTTGACCAGCATGGTGAAACACCATCTCAACTAATAATACAAAAAAATCAGCCGGGTGTGGTGGTGCATGCCTGTAATCCCAGCTATTCAGGAAGGCTGAGGCAAGAGAATCACCTGAATCCGGGAGGTGGAGGATGCAGTGAGCCAAGATCGTGCCATTGTACTCCAGCCTGGGCAACAAGAATGAAACTCCATCTCAAAAAAAAAAAAAAAAAAAATCATTTCAAACTCTGATGGGTGCTATGGAGAAGATAAAATTAGGATATGTGGAAAAGAATGATTGGAAGTGGCTTTGGCCAGAAGGACAGGAGATTAGGTTATGTTCTCCAACTTCCCGGCACATGGCCCCTCACTTCTGTTTCTTTTGGAAGCCTGGCTTCATTTTTTTTTTTTTGTTCTCATGCCATGTTGACTCCTATCCACATGACCGTAAATGACCACCCCATCTCTGTCTTTACATTGACTCAGGATGAGCAGTCAACAAAAACTAATTGTCCTCCCTGGGTCCTATTTTTAGAAATTAGAATCTAATTGATGCAGCATGGGTTAGGTTCCATCTTGGTAAAAATCAGCCTTGAGCAACCAGCTGTGTCACCTATGAGTATGGCCTAGATCTTCAGTGCTACAGGCAGAGGAGTGTTTAACCTAGAGAGAAGAAGAGAACAGGCTAGAAAATACATGCCAATCTATCCCTGCCATAGCAAGATTCTGTGTTAGTTATGGGAAAGCAGAAAAGAAAAGAGAAAATAAACACGAGATTTGGTCATTTTCTTCAAATAACTTGCAGTCTAATGGAGATATTATGATATACATACACAAAATATTGCAATAATAAATAGTGCTTCTTATAAACATCAAGGACATTAAGTGTTACAAGAACCCAGAACAGGAGACAGTGAATGTTACAATAAATTAGTGGGGAGGTCAGATAATGCTTCGGATGAAAAGTAGATTCTACAAACCTAAGCATAAAAGGGGGGAAACACCCAGAAGCAGGTTTGTTTATGGTTTTCTCAGAGACATTAAGAAGAACCGGAGGGAATTCGTAGTAGTCATTAGAAAAGTAACTGACTAGTAATCTTGCTTACAGATAGCTGGTGTTTTGTAGACCTAGTCAGGGAAGAAATGATTGAGTCTTGAACTGAAAAGAACTGCTAAAAAGAAATAATGAGATTTTTAGGTTCAACGTGTGCTAATAAGCTGAACTAAATAAAGTAACTATCCTTGTAAGCTCAGAATTTAAAACCTGGTCATCTAGAGAAAACACCTGAAATAAAATTCCATAGCTATTTAATGTACTCTCACGGGCCTCCAGAGAACAAAGCAATGTTGCTTTTCAAAGTATTTTGAATTTTAAGATTTTTCAATTCCTGTAGTCATTTCCAGTCACTTCATGTCTAGGGAAATTGCTCTTAGGTTGGTAACAACACCCATTGGACACCTGTGGCAATTATTAATAATGGCCTCTTTTACTCAAATTGGTGTTCCAGTTTGGATGATTAATTGAAGATTATCTTACTCCTAGGCCAAGTTGGATTAAAGAAATTATGTTTATTATTATTTTACTTTCTTGTATCTTTCAATGAAGAGATGAGAAAGCACAATTTTAAAAACTGTCTGAGGTAAAAGTTTCTAGGTGACTTGGAAGTTAAGAGATTAAGTCACTTGGAAGGTTCTAGGGAACAGCAACTCCGTATAGACTTTTAAAGTATTACAAAACTCTTCATGTGTTATTATGCTTTCTCTGATTCTAACTCTGTTAGGCAAACAATCCAATCTTAATTCTTAAGTTTATATTTCCATGACAAAAAAAAGGGGGACCGGAATGCATTGTGGGTTTTTGGTATAATGAACAGTTATTACTATCTTTGGCAAGAAGAAACGTATTTTTTTGACAGCAAAAAATTTTTTTGATTGAGCAAGGTATTTTCAGCTTTTCAAATACTAAAATGAAAAAATAAATGAGCAAAGGATTTGTGTGTCATTCAACAGAGTTTTAGTGTCAGCCGTAACAGTTCTTAGTGGAAAAATGTTTAATACCTTCTACTTAATCAAAACTAAATTCCTCATAAATGACTATTTGATAAAAAGCAAGAAATGCCTATTAGTAACTTATCCTACAATGTGAAATTGCCCTCCTGACCCCCAAACCCTAAAAAATGAAGCAAAGCTGATTGAGAATATTCTGAGTGTGGTATTAGAGTTTTGATAAACACAATAAAATCTCAAATATCAAATTGCTCAGCCAAAAAGACAATTGGATAATCTTGGACAAGTTGATCCTCACTGATTATTTTTCCCCAGAAGCTTAAGTGTGAATAAAATGTTCTGGCATTTCACTCTCTCATCAGTTTTACATACTGGGGTTTTCAAGTTTCTCATATCCTTCTATTCTATTATTATCCTCCTTTATCTTTCTTAGAGTCTGTGCCGGGAATTACTCATGCATAAAGATTATGTGAGAAGACTTCATCTCTAGTGCTTTTTTCTAATTGTCAAATTTACAGTAAAAGGGATAATAACTATTGAGTACTGATTGATCTATGTTTTCATAAATGCTCTGGCAATTTCTAGGTACCAGGAGCAATCATAGTGTAGGTTGCAGTAGTTGACTGCCTTAATTATCAGCCAGAGGTTTTCCAAACTTTCTCCCCAAAATATAAAATCTTAGCAGATATAATTCCCTTGATTTTGATAATGGAGGGCAGAAAAAACTGTGCCTCATTGAAAATGCAAAGCTAGCATTCAATTGAGATAATTTCTTTATTCTCTTTATTGATTTAAACTCTCTCTGCCTCTTTGTGGCATAGGCCAATCCTTAGGTTAAAGTTGACAGTGTAGCATAATGGTTAGGAGTACATAGTTAGAGTCACACTGTCTAGGTTTTAAATCCCAGCTCTGCTCTTGCTAGCTGAGTAAATTAGGACAGATTTTTGTGTTTGTTTTGGTTTTGGTTTTAACATCTCTTGGTCCCAATTCTCCTCATTTGTAAAACAGTATCAATAGCACCCCTCCCAGTGGGTTAAATACACAGTAAACATCAGCACAGAGCCTGACAGAGAGTAAAACCTTAATAAAATGTTACCCTATTATGTGAAAAATATAACTAGAGGATAAACGGAGAGCTTAGATAATCGGCCTGTTAATAATCATGGACGATGCATTTCTGCTCCAGCAGATATTGGTATCTGCTGCCATCCTCTTTTTTAATTCCTGACACATTCTCCAGTTACAAGCTTAAAGTTCTCTATCTTTTTGGCACAGACCGAACACCATTCCCTGAGGAGGCAGTTAATTCATTCAGGCCAATAGAAAGCAATCATTACAAGCAATTCAAAGTTCCCTTTGGACTTCCTCTGGGATGAGGATACAACCACTTCTTTATTATTTCCTAAAGAAAGGGTGACATTAACCCGGGTAACATATTAAGATTGACCCCAAATCAGTAGGAAATGTTTTCACTGAGTCACATTTCTGACCATTATAGTGATTACAGAAAGATTTCAGATACCATTCCTGATGGCTTACTTTATCATGAATCTACCAGATAATACTGGTTCATGGTACCAAGGGTTCTTCAATTTCCACATTCCAGGATTTCATTTTGCAAGGTGTGTTTTTTGATCCATTGACATTCATTTGCTAACTCAGTTATCCACAGATAACCACTTTTATCTACCAATCAAGTGGAATGGCAAACAAATCTGAATCTATTAACACTGAAACTCCATCTGGCAAATTCCGTCCCAATATGTTACTGGCAGATATCTGATTTTTACAAGCATTTCAAGGCTTAAGTCAGTTTTATACTTAGATTTCTTAAAATGTTGCTCCAATTACCAAGAGGACCAGTCACGGTTCTGAGCATATTTTCCTTTGTAGATACAACATTTATTGAAAATTAAGAGAAATCCATATTTTAATTTATGAAATAACAGTGGGTAGTTTTGGCAAACATTTTCTCTCAGCTTTTGAGGATACTCCCTTATTACAACTGCTCATCTCTACAATCTCTTTGGATGCCTCTCTGAGCAGCCAAATCTTCACATCCCTCTTAGATAAAAACCAGTTTTCTAGATAATCCAGGTAAGGCCTTGGTGAAAACTACCCTCCACAAACTGAAGTGGTCACAGTGTCCATTTGCCATCATTTTGCACAAGACCTATTGAAACTTCCTTCAAAATCATGCTTTATCTATTCTATTTTGAAAATAGGTTTCTTTCCTAAGGGATTTTCAAAGAGACTCTAGCCATTGAAAATATGAATGCTATTCTTCTCCTACCCTTCTGAGTCCTATTCAACAGAATCAAGAGTTTGGGCTGAAATATAAATTAATATGTCTAAAAAGATTAGTTACAAGATTCCCTATATGAGTATCGATCACACATTTGGGATCATTGAGATAGTATGTAGAAGATACTATTTTCAACATGTCTTTATTTCATTAAGAAAGGAGATAGTTGTAAAGTGATCAAGTATTCCTGTTCAATTTTCATGAAATCATTGGTAAAAAGGAGCAGAATACATTTAAACAAACATCTTGGGATTTTCTATTTCTAAGCAAAAAGAAAGTTTTGCATTAGTTTTTTAAAATCTTGCTGCTGGCTGCCAGAAAAGTCACTTGATATGATACAGTTGCTACCAGTAATAAGATTGTGCATGAGAAACCCCATTTTTGGCATTACACTAGAGATGAAAAGTAGAGCAAGAGAAAAAAATCACCTTTGTCAGACAGAAGGTTAGACGTATTAAAATAAAATCTTAATGGAACCAAAGTGAAAACCTGTATCATGTCCAAGGTTTCTGGTGGGAAAGTTTCAGCAGTGATGAATTATTTCCCAAATGATGTAATTAATGGGGAATGTAGCATTTCACAATAGAAACAATGAAGTTTTGACAGACCCAGAAGAACAGAGGAATATTCTTCACATCAACTCAAAGTGGTCAAGGTTTGTATTTGTTTGTTTGCTTTAAATACTTAATCTACTCCATCAATCTGGGAACATCCCAGGAAGAAAACAATGCAGGGTTTAAATAGTTAACTGAATGCAATAAATGGGATCACCTCAATCTCCTAAATTGAATTTATTAGATGAAATGACCTTTCCTTTTGTTACATCAGTACATACCATGAAAAATAACCCAATTCAATACACTGTTTCTCTGAATTTCATTGAGATAAACCCAAAACACTTGCTACTTCTACTTCATTACTTCCCATTCACTGCACAAATCCTTTGCATTTATTTTCAAACCCAACTCTGGTTGGAAATTCCTTCTGTCAAGGTTATTAATTTCTTCCATGTGGCCAAAGATAGTGGTAATCTTTCATTCTCATCCTATTCTACATCTCAGTTGCATTCAACACATTTGATCATTTCTTTTTTCTGGAAGCATATGTTCTTTTGTCTTGTCTGACTCATTTCTCTTGGTTTCCTTTATATTTATTAGGTTGCTCTAACTTAAGCTCCTTTTCTCACTCCTGCTTCTCCTCTATGCTGTTCTAAGTGCTCATAGATCCAGGATCAGTACTGGCCCCCGTATCTTCATTTATGCAAAGTCTCTATGTAAATTCATCCAGTTCCATGACTTTATCTGTATGCTATCAACTCTCAACTTTAGTTTCCAGTCCTGATTACTCCCTTGAATTCCAGGCTCATATATCCAGCTTCCTTCTTGATATATCCAGTTGCATATTAATAAGGACTGTGACATTTTCAAAGCATATCTTGATTTCCACACAATCCCTGCCCAGTTACCTCTTAAAATGCCCACTCATACTCTACATTCTCAAATGTGTTTCTGTCCTTAGTGTTTCTACATTCTCAAATGTGTTTCTGTACAGTCCAGTGAAGACTGTACTATCTATTCAGTGGCTTAAGCCAAAGCCTTGAAAGTAATACTTCTATCACATCCTCCTCACTGATTTGGCCCACCATGATCCTAATGCAAACCATCATCATATCTTTTCTAATCCACTGCAATAGCCTGTTAAATGATGTTCCTGTTTTTAATTTTAACATCCCTAGAGCATTCAAAATGCTCTATTTTAATGTAAGTTAGATAGTTACTCCTCTGCCTAAAAATCCTTCTGAGCTCATTATGAATGCTGCTTTCTGATGTGCTTAGCCCACTTTACTCCCCCTGCCCTTATTGTCTTCGTAGCATTATCATTACCAGAAATTACTGTGATTATTTTTAGAAGACTGTATGACCTTAAGGCAGAGAAGGTACAATTCTGTCTTACTGACCATTATATCTAAGTATCTGGTACATGATAGATACTGAATACATTTTGAAAAATTTTCAAAAACATAGTTTTTATTCTATGAAGAATATAGTTTGGAAATATTCATAAAGCAAAAATTGTTTCAAAGCACATAGGGATTTAACCAGAGTAAGATGCGACCACTCCTTTTCAAAAAGTGATAGATCAAGAGAACGAAAGTAATGTGTAGATAATATCAATAAAAATAAAATTAAGACTGCATATTTTAAAATACTCGTGATAAATTATAAAAATTGACAATATTGTAGGCTACAATGGAAATCCCAAAGGATTCCAATCAGCAGAAATAATATAAGGTACATTTTAACAAAAAATAAATAGCTAATACAAAAAAAAATACTGCTGAGATTTTAAAAATATTATTTTATTTAATTTTGGGGTTAAAAAATCAAAAATAAACATAATGTAAAAGCTACTTAGATGTGAATGAAATGAGAACACTGCATAGAAAAACTGAGCATTATATCCAAAGCAGTAATCAAAAGAAAATTAATAACCACAAGTACATTTATTAGAAAATGCTTGGAACCAGAAATAAAGAGGGAGCATAATAAAACAGGAGAGAATGAATCTGAAAACAAAATTCAAGTCAATACAATTGATACATAAAACCAAGATCTAGTTCTAATAAAAGAGCAACAAAATAGCCACCCTCTGTCAAAGCTTATAAAAATATAGAAAAAAATATAAATAAAAACTATTAGAACTAAAAAAGGAGCCATAGATATAGATAGAAAGGATAGTTTAAAATTATAAGATAATATTATATATAATTTTATATAAGAAATTCTAGATGAAATACATAATTTTATAGGAAAATGTGAATTTTTTAAAGTAAAAGATACATGAATAGATCAATAATTTTATGAGACATTTGCCTGCAAAGAAAAGAGATCAGATGCAGATGGTTTTATAAATAACTTAATCAAACATTCAAGCAACAGAAAATAATTTATATTTTCCTGTTATTTATATTTTCCTATAACCTTGTAAAAGAAGAAAACTAATTGCCTAATACATGGCCAATATAGCCTTGATATTACAATTAAAAAAAAAAAACAGAGCACAAACAATAACTATGCACACAAAAACTTTAAATAAGATAAAATTCATAGTCATCTATTAGAAAGAAGAATGCATCATGATCAAGTAATGTTTAGTAATGTAACAATAGTTCAGCACTAGGAAATCCATGCATATAATAAATCTGTTAATATATTTTAGAAATAAATACATGATTATTTTAATAATTTAGAAAAAGCATTGTTCAACCAACATTCTTGATTTTAAAACACTTATAATAAACTCAATTGCCATTAGATGTTTACTCAGCATCATGGTAGAGGGCTTAATGTATGCAGCAAGAAGAAAAGAAAAGCAATAAGACATGTGTATATATTAGAAGAAGAGAATAAACTGTCATTGTCACCTACTTAGAAAATCTAAGTGTTTAAAAATAAATCAAATAATTCACTATCTAAAGAGAATAAGTGGGAAAAAATGTCCATGTTTATTTTAATAAATATAGAAAGATAATTTGGCAAGATTCAACACGTGTTTATGCCAACATCCTTAGAAAATTCAAGATATCTGATAAAAGTCACTATGAAAATTCTACAGATAATTTCTTGTTTGATGGTAAGATATTAAATGCTTTCGCTCTAAGATTGGTAATAAAGAAGAATGTCTACTTACAACTTCTATTCAAATGGATATTCTACCGCTTCTAGGCCTTTTGGCTAAAATCAAGTGCAAATGGAAGTTCTAGCCATTGCAATAATGCAAAGAAAAAATATGACAAAAGCTATAAAGATTTAAAAGAAAGAAGAAAGATTTTTTCTATTTGCAGTTGTTATGATTGTTTTTGTAGAAAATCCTTAAAAAATATACAAAACAACTTCAATAAGTGAATTTCATTAGTTTATAGTATACAAGGTAAATATACAATATTCAATTGAATTTTTATATAGTTTTAGCTAACCATTGAAAAATTAAATTAAAAATTTATTTACAATAGTGTTTATAAAATATTTGAGAATCAATATAACAAAATATGTGCATTATCTCTACAAGGAAAAATACAACATGGAAAGAAATTAAAGCAGCTTAATAAGTGAAGAGATATACCATGTTCATAAAGTAAAAAATTTAAATGTTATTATGATGCCAATTCTTTACAAATTTATCTATAGATTCAATGCAATTTCAAGTGTAAACCCAGTAGTCTTTTCTGTAGAAATTGAACTGATTTTAAATTTTATACTGAACTGGAAAGGACCTAGACTATCCAAAACAATTTTGAAAAGTAGTTTAGTTGTAGGATTTACATGACTCAATTTCAAAACTTTCTGCAAAATTACAATAATTAAAACAGTGACTGGCATAAGGATCAACACATAAATAAATGGAATGGAAGAAGAAACCCAGAATATGTTCACACATACCTTGTCATTTGATTTGTGACAAAGTTATGCAATGAGAAAACTAATTCTATCAAATGATGCTGGAGTAACTATCAATATTGTTTTGAAAAAGGAACTTGAAAAAAAAATTAAAAAAAAAAAGAGAAAGGAACTTGATACCTACTTCAGTGAATACACAAAAATTAATTCAAGATGCATATACATCTAAAAATAAAAGCTAAACTTATAAATCTTTGGGAGTAAAGCATAGAATAATATCTTCATGACTTGGGGCTACTAAAAGTTTTCATAAACAAATAACAGAAAATCTTAATACAATAGAAAAAAGTAACATAATAGACTTTATCAAAATTAACAATGTCTGTTTATCAAAAGATATGAAATAAATAAATATGCGACTACAGGCTGGGAGAAGAAATATTTGCAAAATATATCTAAAAAATGTCTGGAATCTGTGATATACAAGGAACTCTTATAACTGAATAGTAAAAAACAAAATTCAATATGATTCTTTAAATGCAAAATATTTGAACAGGTGCTTTACAAAAGATGGTATATAAATAGCCAAAAACACACGAAAAACTGCTTCAATTTTATCATTAAACAGACGGTAAGTGAAATAATATTTACACAAAAATTGGATAGTGTATAATTCCATTTATAAAATTTTTATAATAGGATAAGTTAATTGATGGAGGAAAAATTCAGAATAGTGGTTGCCTTTGAGAAGGTGAGAGCACAGATTGACTAGAAAAAGGAATAAGGGAATTTTCTGGCTAATGGGCTTTCGTTGCCATGTTTGTACATTTCCCAAAACTCAGTGAAGACTCACTTAAGATTTGTGCGTTTCATTGTAAGTAAATTACTTTTAAAAGAAAAATGTACAAAAATATAAAGCTCTAGTTAATACTGAGAATGCTGAAGCATGTAGAAAATGTATTGATGTCTATGGTTTACTTAGAAATGTTTCAAAATCTGAAGTATATTATTAGATGAAAAACATTGATATATGAACAAATATGTGACAAAGCAAATATAGTACAATGTCAATGGTAGAATCTAGATATTTTGTATATAGATGGTAGCTGTACAATTCACCTTGACTATCTACTTGAAAATTTTATAATAAAAAATACATAAAATATATAATATGTAATAAAAATTATTTTAAAATATCTAAAAAGAGTACATTGAAAATGATTATATCTCATAAAATAATCCAGAAGGTAGCTGAATAAAACATAAATATACAAAAAAAGTCTTCTAGTAAATGTAATAGAAAACTCTGATTTAATTCATAATAATAACAAAGCTATAAGACTCAACTTGTAATAGCCACAAAATCCATAAGACTCAATTAATACTAGTAACAAAAGGTAAAATGTAATAGAAGCATATTTGACAAGAAATGTGTGAAAATGATATGACAAAAATTATAATGCTTTCCTCAACTGGAAAATTTCTGACCTGACTGCAAAGAGACATCCCATACACCTGTGTGTAAAACAAATTCATATAAATATTATAGGATAGAAATTTTACTGACACTAATATAATTCAATGCAATCCTGATGAAAAAAATCTAATGGAACATGAAAAAGTGACTGTAAAATGTAGTTGGAAGAGCAAAAAGATTGAAATAATAAAGCAAATTTGGAATAAGAAAGAAAAATCTAAGGGAAAACACTTTGGCATGTTAAAATAAATTATAACATGTCAGTAATTTTCAAAAATGTTGATTTGCCAAATTATTGAGAAAAAATAGGGAGCCAAGAAACTTTTATAAATATGACAATATAACAGAAATTATTTTAAATTAGGAGGCATATAATTTAGTAAAAGTCTTGGAGCAATTACATATCTATTGAGACTGTAACAGTGTTCAGCCCCTATAATACATACTGAATTGATGAAGTTTCTGATAAACATAATGCAAAATGATAAACTTGGAAGAAGAAGGTAAAGGAGAACATTTTATCTTATTTTGGTAGATTATATCTTCAAGAAAACGTAAAGATCATAAGCCATAAAAGATAAAATTGACAATATTGACTGTGCATAAAGTAAAAATATCTTTAAATAAATACATATCCTAAACAAAGATAAAAACAAAGGATAGAGCAAGGGAATTATCTATGGCATAGATAATGTAAATAGGGTACAGATAGATGAGGCACACGAGTAAAGCTATTTATGGTATATGTAGCCAGTTTGTTTGTTTGTTTGTTTGAGATGGAGTTTCGCTCTTGTCACCCAGGCTGGAGAGCAATGGTGTGATATCGGCTCACTGCAACCTCTGCCTCCCGGGTTCAAGCGATTCTCCTCCCCCAGCCTCCCGAGTGGCTGGGATTACAGGCCCACCAAGCCCAGATAATTTTTGTATTTTTAGTAGAGATGGGGTTTCACCATGTTGGCCAGGCTGGTCTCAAACTCTTGACCTCAGGTGATCCACCTGCCTTGGCCTTCCAAAGCGCTGGCATTACAAGCATGAGCCACCGCACCCGGCCATGTAGCCAGTTTTTACCCTTAATATTTCAGAGGTTCTTTCAAATTAATAAGAAGACAAACAAACCAATAGAAAAAAAATAAGTGAAAGCTATGAATTAGTAATTCATAAAAGAAAAAATACAAATAAGGAATAAACAGGAAAAATGCTAAATACTATTTTACAACAAATAATAAAATCATAAAATACACATCATAAAAATACACATTGGAATGACAACAGAATGTTTTTAGTCGGTAAAAATGAAAATAATATTTCAAATAGATTTTATAATGACTAATGTTAGGTAGAGAGTGAAGAAATAATATCTTTCATACACTGGTGGTAGAAGTAAACAGAAGCTCTGGAGGGAGATTTTGTAGATCTATCAAATTTTAAAGTATTCTTTTAATCATCAGCACCAGGTCTAGGCATACATCCATACATATACAAGTAAATAAAGAGTAATGTGCAAGTATGTTTATTGCAGTGTTTTTGATAATATCAAAAATGGAGAAAACCTATATTTGCAACTATTAGAAATGGTTAAATCAATGGTATATTCACAATATGAAATATTATGTACAAATTAAAAGTTTATATACTTACATGAAAAGAGATCCATTACTCATTGTTGATTAGAAAACAGATTACTTGTAAAACTGATATGTATCTGATTATTTACCTTTGTTTAAGAAACTGTATGCTTTTAAACTATGTTGAAAATGGTCCAGAAATATAAAAGCTAAGGTCTTAATAGTAATTTCCTGTGGGGAAAATATTTATTTGAGAAGTTTAAAGAGAGATAATACTTTCATGTTTTCATATCTCTTTCTGTAGGCTTATACATTCCTCCCCTCTTACACACACACATTCTTTTTTTAATTTTTTTTATTATACTCTAAGTTCTAGGGTACATGTGCACAACGTGCAGGTTTGTTACATATGTATACATGTGCCATGTTGGTGTGCTGCACCCATTAACTCGTCATTTACATTAGGTATATCTCCTAATGCTATCCCTCCCCACTTCCCCCACCCCACGACAGGCCCTGGTGTGTGATGTTCCCCTTCCTGTGTCTAAGTGTTCTCATTGTTCAATTCCTACCTATGAGTGAGAACATGCGGTGTTTGGTTTTTTGTCCTTGTGATAGTTTGCTGAGAATGATGGTTTCCAGCTTCATCCATGTCCCTACAAAGGGACATTGAGCATTTTTTATGTGATTTTTGGCTGCGTGCATGTCTTCTTTTGAAAATCATCTGTTCATGTCTTTTGCCCACTTTTTAATGGGGTTGTTTGATTTTTTCTTGTAAATTTGTTTAAGTTCCATATAGATTCTGGATATTAGACCTTTGTCAAATGCATAGTTTGCAAATATTTTCTCCTATTCTGTAGGTTATCTACTTATTCTATTGATAGTTTCTTTTGCTGTGCAGAAGCTCTTTAATTATGTACCATTTATCAATTTTTGTTTTCTTACAATTGCTTTTGGCATCTTTGTTATGAAATCTTTGTGAGGGCCTATGTTCACAATGCTATTTCCAAGATTATTTTCCAGAGTTTTTATAGTTTTCAGTTTTACATTTAAGTCTTTAATTCGTCTAGAGCTAATTTTTGCATATTGTGTAAGGAAGTCCAGTTTCAATCTTCTGCACATGGCTAGCCAGTTATCACCGCACCATTTAGTGAATGAGGAGTCTTTCCCTCATTTCTTGTTTTTGTCAACTTTGTCGAAGTTCAGATGGTTGTAGGTGGGTGGCTTTATTTCTGGGTTCTCTATTCAGTTCCATTGGAATGTGTATCTGTTTTTGTACCAGTAGCATGCTTTTTGGTTACTATAGCCTTGTAGTACAGTTTGGAGTCAGGTAATGTGATATCTCCAGCTATTTTCTTTTTGCCTAATATTGCTTTGCATATTCAGGCTCTTTTTTGTTTCATATGAATTTTAAAACAGTTTTTTCTAATTCTGTGAAGAATGTCATTGGTAGTTTGATGAGAATATCATTGAATCTGTAAATTGCTTTGGGCAATATAGTTATTTTAACAATATTGATTCTTCCAATCCATGAACATGAAATGTTTTTCCATTTGTTTGTGTTATCTCTGATTTCTTGAGCAGTGTTTTGTTGTTCTCATTGCAGACATCTTTCGCCTCCCTGGTTGGCTGTATTCCTAAGTATTTTATTCCCTTCGTAGCTATTGTGAATGGGATTGTGTTCTTGATTTTGTTCTCAGCTTGGATGTTGTTGGTGTAGAAGAATGCTACTGATTTTTGTGCATTAATTTTGTATCCTGAAACTTTTCTAAAGTTGTTTATCAGATTTAGCATCTATTAGGCAGAGATCAAGGGATTTTCTAGGTATAGAATCATAAAATCTACAAACAGAAATAGTTTGACTTCCCCTCTTCCTATTTGGATATCCTGTATTTCTTACTCTTGGCTGATTGCTCTGGTTAGGACTTCCAGTACTATGTTGAATAGGAGTGGTAAGAATGGGCATTTTTATCTTGTTTTGGTTTTGAAGGGGAATGCTTCCAGCTTTTACCCATTCAGTATGATGTTGGCTGTGTTTTTGTCATAGATAGCTCTTATTGTTTTGAGATATGTTCCTCCGATGCCTAGTTTTGAGTGTTTTTTACATGAAGGGATGTTAAATTTTATCAAAAGCTTTTTTTCTGCTTCTATTGAGATGATCATGTCAGTTTTTTTAAAATTCTGTTTATGTGATGAATCACATTTATTGATTTGTATATGTTGAACCAACCTGGCATCCCAGGAATAAAGCCTACTTGACTGTGGTGGATTAGCTTTTTGACGTGCTGCTGGATTTGGTTTGCTAGCATTTTGTTGAGGAGTTTTGCATCGATGAAGAATCTTCAATCAATATCCTTCAATCAGAATCCTTGATTCTTCAAGGATATTGGCCTCAAGTTTTCTTTTTTTGTTGTGTCTCTGCCAGGTTTTGGTATTAGGATGATGCTGGCCTCATAGAATGAGTTGGGGAGGAGTCCCTCCTCCTCAATTGTTTTTGGAATAGTTTCAGTAGAAACAGTACCAGCTTTTCTTTATACATCTGGTAGAACTTGAGTGTGAATCCATCTAGTCCTGGGCTTTTCTGGTTGGAAGGACTTTTAATACTGATTCATTTCAGAACTCATTATTGGTCTGTTCAGGGATTTATTTTTTTCCTGGTTTTATCTTGGGAGGGTGTATGTTTCCAGAAATTCATCCGTTTCTTCTAGGCTTTCTAGTTTGTATTCATAGAGGTGTTCATAGTATCTCTGAAGGCTTCTTTTTGTATTTCTGTGAGGTCAGTGGTAATGTCCCCTTTATAATTCCTGATTTTGTTTATCTGGAAATTATCTTTTTTCTTTATTGGTTTAAATAGTGGTCTATCAATCTTATTCTTTCAAATAACCAATTGCTGAATTTGCTGATGTTTTGTACTTTTTTGCATCTCAATTTTATTCAGTTCAGCTCTGATTTTGGTAATTTCTTGTCTTCTGCTAGCTTTGGGGTTGGTTTGCTCTTGTTTTTCTAATTTCTCTAGTTGCGATGTTAAGTTGTTAATTTGATAGTTTTCCAACTTTTCGATGTGGGTGTTTATTGCCATAAACTTTCCTCTTAACATTGCTTTAGTGTGTACTGGAGATTCTGGTACGTTGTATATGTGTTCTCGTTAGTTTCATAGAATTTCTTGATTTCTGCCTTAATTTCATTATTTACCCCAAAGTCATTTAGGAACAGATTATTTAATTTCCATATAATTTTATGACTTTGTGTGATCTTCTTAGTATTAATATCTATTTTTATTGTGCTGTGGTCCAAGAATGTGGTTGGTGTTATTTTGTTTTTTTTTTCAATTTGCTGAGAATTGTTTTATGGCCCATTGTGCGGCCAATTTTACAGTATGTGCTAAGTGCAGATGAAAAGATTGTATATTGTGTCATTTTGTGGTGGAGAGTTATATGAATATCTGCTAAGTCCATTTGGTCAAGTGTGAGTTCTGTTCCCAGATATCTTTGTTAGTTTTCTGCCTTAATGATCTGTTTAATGCTCCCGGTGGAATGTTGAAGTCTTCCAAAATTATTGTGTGGTTATATGAGTCTCTTCACAGGTCTTTAAGAACTCGTTTTATAAATCTGGCTGCTCCTGTGTTGGGTGCATATATATTTAGGATAGTTAGGTCTTCTTGCTGAATCAAACCTTTTAGCATTATGTAATGTCCCTCTTGGTCTTTTTTGATCATTATTGCTTTAAAGTTTGTTTTGTCTGAAATTAGAATAGCAACCCCTGCTTTTTTCTTTTCTCCATTTGTTTGGTAGATTTTTTTCCATTCCTTTACTTTGAGACTATGGATGTCATTGCATGTGAGATGGGTTTGTTGAAGATAACATTTGGTTGGGTCTTGCTTCTTTATCCACTTGTAACCCTCTGCCTTTTAATCAAGGCGTTTTGCCTATTTACATTCAAGGTTAATATTGATATTTGCAGATTTGATCCTGTCATCATGTTTTTAGCTGGTTATTATTCTGACTTGGTTGTGTAATTGTTTCATAGTGTCGATGGTATATATAATTAAGTGTACTTTTGTGGTGGCTGGTAACAGTCTTTCTTTTCCATATTTACCACCCTCTTAAGTACCTCTTGTAAGACAGGTCTGGTGATGACAAATAAAAAGATTAGTAATTGCTTATCTGAAAAGGATCTTGTTTCTCATTCACTTATGAAATTTAGTTTGGCTGGATATGAAATTCTTGGTTGGAATTTCTTTTCTTTAAGTATGCTGAATATAGGCCCCCAATTTCTTCTGGCTTACAGGATTTCTACTGAAATGTCTGCCATTAGCCTGATGGGGTTACCTTTGTAGGTATCCTGCTGCTTCTCTTTAGCTGCTTTAGCATTTTTTTTCATTTCTAACTTGGAGAATCTGATAACTATGTGTCTTGGGGAATGATTGTTTAGTATTTCTCAGGGGTTCTCTGCATTTCCTCAATTTGAATGTTGGCTCTCTAGTAAGATTGTTGAAATTTCCATGAATAATATCCTTAAATATGTTTTCCAAATTGTTTGCTTCCTTTTTCTCCTTCTCTTTCAGGGACATCATTGAGTCATATACATGGTCTCTTTACATAATCCTATATTTCTTGGAGGTTTTGTTTACTCTTTTTAATTATCTTTTCTTTATTTATGTCTAAGCAATTTAATTCAGAGAAACAGTCTTTGAGCTCTGAGATTCTTTCCCCAGCTTGGTCAATTCTGCTGTTAATATTTGTGATTGTATCATGAAATTCTTGAAGTATGTCTTTCAGCTCCATCACATCCATTTCTTTCTTAAAATGGTCATTGTGTCTTTCAGCTCCTGTATTTGTTTTACTGTATTCCTTAGATTCCTTGGGTTGGTTTTGACTTTCTCCATAATCTCAATTATCTTTATTCCTATCTATATTCTGAATTCTATGTCTGACATTTCATCTATTTCTTCCTGGTTAAGAACAATTTATGTGAAACTAGTGCAGTTGTTTGGGAGCAAGAAGACATTCTGGCTTTTTGGGTTGCCAGAGTTCTTGCACTGGTTCTTTCTCATCTGTGTAGGCTGATGTTCTTTCCATCTTTGAAGTTGCCATCCTTTAGATGGTTTTTATCTTTATTTATTTTTGTTTTGTTTTTATCTTCTTTGATACCCTTTGGGGTTTCATTATGGTACATGGGGGGTTGAGTCAACTGGCTTCATTTCTGGAAGATTTTTGGGGACCAAGACTCAGATCGGCACTTCTAGGCTGCCCTCTAACTCTGAGGCCCTGGTATCAGTCCCCTTGCTTTATTATCTGTCCCCTTGAGGTTAGGAACCTGCTGCACTGGAGTGGCCTGGTCTAGTTCCTGGTCCACTTGCCACAACACTCCAATGGGTGGTGTCATCCAAAGTGCTTTGTCATGGCTGTAGCTGCAAGATTCTTACTTGCTGATGCATGCCAGCAGCTGCAGTAGCATAATGGGATGCATGTGTGTTGCTGGGGTAGGGCACTGGCAGCCGCAGGTTAGCAGTGATACTCACCAGTTTTCCCAGCACTCTGTAATTTCAATGTAGAGACGAATCTATCTTGGTTTCTCATTTCTTGTTCTAGCTGGAGAGTATTCTGGTATTTTTCAGTGTCAGAAACTGGATCCCCTAGAACAAAATCATGCTTCTTGGTAGTAACCTGGCTTGACCTTCCCTCTCATGGTGACTACAAGGGGAGCACACATACCCATGCATGTAGCAATGTGTATATCCACTTGCCTGCCTTACAGGGCATCTGGGAGAGCCATGATTTTCTTAAATTTGTGTGTGTGTGTGTGTGTGTCTACAAGTAACAATCATGAAGTATAATACCAATTCCTACTATTAATGTATAGATCTAGATACTAGTTAAGAAGTGCTAAAATTGAAATATAAATATTAACAACTTGTATGAAAAAGATAAAATACTCTATAACTTTTGATAATGATAATGTATCATAAGCAACCATGTATTTAAACATGATATACAAAAATTTTAATATAATTTCTAAATCTAAGTGTATTTAAGAACCTTAAAAATTTAAGTTGCTACTGCCACAGTAGACTGAAATTTCTAAAACTAAAGTTAATAAAGTACTTCCAAATAATTACAATAAGTCATGAAATGTTGTCAAATTTGGCATTATTGTCGGTAGTGTATAAACTATGCAAAACTCTTGATTATAGTGATTATCAGTAATTTTGCTTAAATACAGATGATATATATTTTATGAAAAATATGTGATAATTTATGAATTATTTGTCTTAAGGTTATTACTTATCCAACAGCACTGGTCCATCAATAGAATACTCAGATATGTGCAATATAATTGAATGAATGATTCTTTCATATTTTGCCAAATTTCAACGTTATAAAAATTTAGCTTTATATTTTTCTAATTTGTTGTTATAAATGAACATATATCAAGGTTTGAGAATGAGATATATTTATTTAACAGATTGGCAATTGGATTTAGATCCTTTGAATATTTACTCATAAGGCATATGGTCCTCCATTCGTACTCTGGCCCCAAGTCCGGGCAGGTGTTATGTACTGACCTGATGCTAGTTTCTTCACAGTTTAAGTCCTTTATCCAGCCCCTCCATTTTCCTTGCCGTTCTTCATGTGGGAAACATTGACAAAGTCAACAAATCTGTTAATCTACCTGTATGGAGCTTCTCTCTCTTTTTAGCAAATTTAGACCCTGAACAAACTCCTTTGCTTTCTCTGTGGTTTTAGCCTCCCACTCTCTTTTGTATAAAATCTTACATGGAGAATTCAGTCCTCTTCATCATCTGTGAGATTCTTCATCCCCCTTGAAGGCACTTGACATGTTTTCATTTCCCACGCATACTGTCTCCTGCCATGATGGGGATATAGACAGGGCCATGCATGGAGAAAAAGGATGGGGGTGTGATGGTGGAGCTTCTTTTTCTTTCCCATCTGTGAGTACATACCATTTTTGTTGTGCTGGAATACGCACCGAATTTGGAGCCAGAATCCATATTAAATGGGTTCAAGCACTAGTTTTATTCTACTTGCTATCGCCCCTAGAAAGATATGTTGTCTTGGGCTTTTCCTTTGCAAAGTGAAGAGGGACAGAGAGGGAAATGGATGGTGATATGGTTTGGCTCTGTGTTCCCACTCAAATCTCATGTCAAATTGTAATCCCCAAGTGTTAGTGGAGGGGCCTGGTGGGAGGTGATTGGACATGGAAGTGGATTTCCCCCACGCTATTCTCATGATAGTGAGTGAATTCTCATGAGAACTGATGGTTTAAAAGTGTAGCAATTCCTCCCCTCACTCTCTCTCTCTCCTGCCACCATGAGGAGAAGGTGCTTGCTTTCCCTTTGCCTTCCACCATGGTTGTAAGTTTCCTGAGGCCTCTCCAACCATGTTTTCTGTTAAGCCTGTGGAACTGTGAGTCAATTAAACCTCTTTTCTTCATTAATTATGCAGTGTAAGGTAGTTCTTTATAGCAGTGTGAGAACAAACTAATACAGGTAGTTTCTTCCTAACCCAAATATTATTATGGAATAATAGGTGAATTCTCCACCTCTGCCAGGAAGGAATTAAGAGGGAGAGAAAATGAACCTCAACCACTACCACTGAAAAAGTTGTGCAGTAAAAATAGGCATTTGGGAGACACTGAGCTGGAAGATCTACAATTCTAGCTCCTAAGATCACCATGTTAACTCCTATAACGTGTAGGCATGGCAAATAGTGGCATCTCAGCAGATTAAATTATTTTCAAAAATAATGAGCTTCCTTTATAGGCTACAGATTTACTATAAAATAATTTGAGCTATTTTCCTCTTTGGCTCCCCAAGGAGATAAATAAGAATTTGTTTTCTGGATATTTGGGATTTTTCTCCAAGGAACAGTTAGGCCATTGTATTCAAGGTCAATCATCAGTTAAATTAAAAAAACTATTTTGCTAAAGTAGCAACATATTCTGTACTTTTTTGGAATGTGACCGAACTCTATAATACAGTGTAAGTGGCACTATGCCAATTTCACAGGTAGCCTGGGTAGTTCGGTCTGGCTCCCCACTTCCTGTCTGCCCCACAGTTTTGTCAAAGGCACAGCTTACAGAGAGAGAAAGGCCAATGTCCAAAATGGAAAAAAAAAGAGAGAGAGAGTTCTTCAGACAGGAATGTACCTAAAGCTTGTCACTCAATGATAATTAGACTTGGGTAGTAGGAATGAAAGGAAGATTCGTTATCAGACAGCTGCGTTTTTTTCACTAGAATTTGGTTTAGAGGAGAAATGTGAACTGTCATAACTAATATCAACCATGCTGGTATATCTTTCAAATACATAAATACCAAAACTGAGGGGAGAAACCCCAGGATAGAAAGCTACATGCCGTGCCATTTGGGATTATTTCCCTTTTATTTGTAAGAGATCAGACGTGATTAATATCTGCCCTAACTCAAAAGGAAACATTGTTAGCTTAAAGAAAAGCTCTTCTAATTCTCCTCATCTTACCTGAACTGAACAGCTTCTCTGATGGACATTGATACCCTCCAAATAACATTTCTTTGGAATGTGCACCATCTTTTCTCATAGCTAAAAAGTGTATGAAATATGGCATAAGTGGAAAAACAGTATATCCTTTAAGATGATGACAACATTAGGTTTATGTTAGGGCCTCACACTCTTGCCTCAGGGGAAGAAAGGGAAGAGAGAGATGATAATGATAAATTTATCTGATTCTACTGAGGCCTTGCCTAAAAATTCAATTCTTCAGATTTTTAATATGTGCTCACTTTTGTCCTTCAGATATTGGAAGGTATTCAATATTGTATGAACATTCTCTGGTGGTTCATGAAATCATGGTGACTTGGGTCTGGGCCCAATCTCAATTCATTTGCAAGGTAAGCATCAATGTTGCCAGTGTTCCACTTTATTGGGAAAATGTTCTCTCACTTTTGTTATTATCATGCCTATATATTTTTTTATGAACTAGAGAAATTTATTTTATCATTCCCCTCCCAATAAATACACATGCACATGCACACACAGAGTCAACTCTGGTAGGTTTTGTGGTATATATAAAAAGCTGTATGTGAAAGCAAGAATCTCTTTTTTTTTTTTTGAGATGGAGTCTCGGTCTGTCGCCCAGGCTGGAGTGCAGTGGCGCGATCTCGGCTCACTGCAAGCTTTGCCTCCAGCGTTTATGCCATTCTCCTGCCTCAGCCTCCCAAGTAGCTGAGACTGCAAGTGCCTGCCACCACGCCTGGCTAATTTTTTGTGTTTTTAGTAGAGATGGGGTTTCACCGTGTTAGCCAGGATGGTCTTGATCTCCTGACCTCGTGATCCACCTGCCTCGGCCTCCCAAAGTGCTGGGATTATAGGCATGAGCCACCGCGCCTGGCTGAAAGCAAGAATCTTTAGAAAGAAATATCCTACAGGGTATGAATGCGAACAGCAATATGATACAGTATTGAAAATAGGTGCAAAAATAAGTAACTCTCTTTGCCCTGTCTTTGTGCAGGTGTCATATCAATCTCGCACAGTGATTTATACTAGTTGTGTCTAATTAACTCCTACCATTTACCATCAAAGCTAGGCTGCAATAGCTTAAATCTGTTCAATTGAGTCAATTGCTCAATTTGAATAAGCCATACCCTTTGTTCTGGGAGTAAGTATATAACATGTTCACTTTTAAGGAAAGGGACTGGCAATTTCTAGAGAAGTATTATTTATCTAAAAGCAATAAAAACTCTTAAATATATGAGGAAGGTATTTACATAGAAACTATTTTATAATACGTTATACCACACTCTATGGAATGCAGACTCTGGAAACAGACTGGCTGTGTTTAAATCTCGTATCTTACTAACTGTGTAACCTTGGGCAAGATACTTAGCCTCTCAGTGTCTTCGTTATTTCGAAAGTGGATAATAATGACAGTACTAACCGCATGGGAATGTTATGTGGTTAAAACGATTAATAAATGTTAAGTAATTAGAACTGTGTCTGGCATATAGGAAGTTCTATGGAAGTTTTTTTTTAACATAAAAATTGTATCTTCCTTATAGGATTAGATAGTGTAATGGTTAATACTGAGTGTCAACTTGGTTGGATTGAAGGATGCAAACTATTGATCCTGGGTGTGTCTGTGAGGGTGTTGCCAAAGGAGATTAACATTTGAGTCAGTGGGCTGGGAAAGGCAGACACACCCTTAATCTGGGTGGACACCATCTAATCAGCTGCCAGCATGGCCAGTATATAAAGCAGGCAGAAAAACATGACAAGACTAGACTGGCTTAGCCTCCCAGCATACATGCTTCTCCCATGCTGGATGCTTCCTGCCTTTGAACATCGAACTCCAGGTTCTTCAGCTTTGGGACTCAGACTGGCTTCCTTGCCCTTCAGCTTGCAGACAGTCTACTGTGAGACCTTGTGATCATGTGAGTTAATACCTCTTAATAAACTCCATACATACATATATATGTGTGTGTGTGTATATATATACTATATTGCATATATATACACATACATATATCTACACACACACATATGTACATACTTATATCTGTGTGTGTGTGTGTGTATATATATATCTTATTAGTTCTGTTTCTCTAGAGAACCCTGACTAACACAGATAAGTAAACTCTTCTAAAGCACTAAGAATAGTACCTGGCATGTAAGTAATTACTACATGCATTCCCTAGTATTACATAAATTGGAAATTATTTACATTTTCCATTAACCACTCATTACATTGGTGCTGATAAAGGGATATAACAATTGGATAAAGACAAAAAGTAGCCTTTATTTAGCACCAGCTATGTGTCAGTCACCCCATTAGCCATCAGCATTAAATTGTCTCTGCCAATTTTCACTAAAACCAAATAAAGTACAACTGCCACAGTTTTACATAAAAGATGATAAAACCCAGGAAGGTGAAGCAAGAGACAAACCACAAAAACATGAAGCAAATGAGTCTTGGAGAACTCAGACTTGCCAGACATCAAAATCCAAGCTCATTCTGCTAGATTTCATAGTTTGTGTTTTCAAGGAGCTAACAACTTAGTGAGTAGATAAATACACATAAATAATTATGGGCATACCAGGCATTGACAAATACCTAAACAAAGATATAAGGAGTATGTGAACACAGCAAAGGGAGACGCATCAGATTGGAGAGGATAGAGCTTTAGAAAAAGGACGGCATTTGTTCTCAATGCCAGAGAAAAGTATTCCTTCAATAACAATGATCACTGGCAGCAGAACATGTTTTGCATTGGGCACGATATTCAACGAAGAGCAGGGTGCAGTGGTAAATGTGGGCAAATGAGTGAACACTGAACCTGGAGTAAAGGATGGATGGACTGGAAGAGGGTAAAGGAAAAAGACTAGGAGAAAAAGTGGAGGGCATTGTGAAAAACAACCACAAAAATTCATGCCTTGGGACTCTTAAAACGTTGGAGAACCATGCTGAACACAAACCTTGTGTGCTTTCTCAGACTCAACTGCCTGTTTATCTACAAAGGTTAAATGTGCCTCTTGGACAACTATGCCCATGCTATCTTTGCATAGCTCCCCAGCAGCTGTAGTCTGAATTGAAATCACAGAAATGCAGAACCTTGCTTCCCTCATCCCAAGCCCTCTCAGTTCTAAGGTATTTTTCCACTTTCTAACTTGGAAAAAACACCCTATAGAGAAGCCTGTGGTCTGATTGCAGGCATAGCTGCCAAGAGGTTGAAGGATGCAACCTTGGGGAGTTAGCTCTGCATGGAGTAAACTTGGATCAATGAACAAAAAGAGGTTGCAAGGTGCAAAGAAGGTGAGTTCCTTTTCATTTCTTCCTTCTCTGGGCTATTCTGAGGTGCAGTTTCTACTGAGTGCCTAGTACACACACGTGCTGAGCAACCTGCTATGTCCCATTGCAGTTCACTGTGTAGCAAATGCCAGCTAGATGGCTCAGAACATCACATTGCTTTGCATCTACCCTTGCTTTGCATCTACCCTTGCTTTGTTTCTCTTTTTTTTTTTTCCTACCTTACAATGGGCTTCTCCCTCTCAAATTAAAAACAAAACAAAACAAAACAAAAACAGAACTTTAATCTTTGCCTCAGGCTCTGCTTCCTAGCGGACTAGAACTAAGGGAAGAGCAATGTGTTTCCCTATTTATCTGTACACTTGTCTATCCCTAATTTTCCAGCACTTCTTACCAGTCCTTTAAAAATCCTGAAAAGTTTCATAAACAGAGTAAATTAAACCATGCATGGTGATGCATGCCTGTAATCCAGCTACTTAGGAGACTGAGGAGGGAGGATCACTTGAGCCCAGGAGTTCAAGGGTGTAGCGAGCTAGGATCAGAACATTGCACTCCAGCCTAGGCAACAAAACGGTGAGATCCCATGTCTAAAAATAAAATAAAATAAAATAAAATAAAATAAAATAAAATAAAATAAAATAAAATAAAATAAAATAAAATAAAAAAATAATAAATAAAAGAGAGAGGAAAAAACATTAAAATTCAACACTATAGGCCAAACCAGAGTTATATGGAGCTTTCATACATTATTTTATTGGAAACTCTGATTAATGACATAGAATTCATATCTTAAGATGCTAGTGCCATTCTCAAACACCATAGTTAAACACTCTCTGATGAGTTTTGTTAGTGCTTCTAGTAGTTGCCTTCTGGATAATGCAAACAGATTCACCCATATTCATTCATTTATTTATTTATCAATAATTGACTAAATTTTTAGCTCTAGTAACTATCCTAAGTATTGAGATAGAGAGGGGTGTGTGTGTGTGCACACGCATGTGTGTGTGTGCATGCTTGGTCATATAACATTCCTAGGAATTTTACAATCAGACATCAATTAAAAATAACATATCACATTCAGAATCCACATATATACCATGTAGTATCAATTTTCTGATTACAAACTTAGCTTGTACTTTTGCTCTAAGAGTGGCAAAAGGAGACACCAGTGACACTGCAGTTGCAGCTCTACCTTTGTAATACCAATATTGTCAACTAAAAGGGAAAGATTTCTATCACTTAAATGGTAGTTAAAGCACATATAGTAAGTTAGCATTTTAGTTTTGTATTAGCTAGTGAATTTGAACTTATGCAGTCTTTTTTGATGTATATATTTAAAGGTTTCCTTTCTATTTCCCCCCTTTTAGCAAAGTAAAACTCAATCCCATTGTCTTGCCTCTCTTTATTGTCACTGTGTCTTTTCTGGAATTGATAAAATCAGATTATTTGCTTTATTTTTTCTTGGTATTGCTAGCATCCTAGCTTTGAGTAACCTGGAATACCCTGATAACGCCATTGGTCAGGTTATTGTTACATTTAAAGCAGGTTTGCTAGAGGAGGAAGATGTTTCTTATGAGGAAACAAAATGAAAAAGTCTAGCTCTGATTTTGTGGGGGTGAGATGTAGGTTTTAAATTAGCAGAAAGGTAAAATCATAAGGTCCATCTCCTGCACAAAGTTATCTTATCCATTTCAGATTATACTTCTTTTTCTGTTTGCGCCTCCCCCATTTTTGATGGAAAGGGTTGGGCTTATCAAGAGGCAAAAGAATCATTAAAACATGTCAGTCATCCATAAAAAACCACAAAATATGAACCTAGAACTACTTGAGAAAATATGCCATTGTCCGTGCAATGCCTCTTGTAGTATGTCCATGAACTGCTCTTTGGCAAGTGTCCTCAGTTAAGGAGCGTTGTGCCAGAAAATAAATCAACTGTCACTAAGCACCATGTTCAGTTCAGCTGACCACTTTTTCATGGTAAGACTTTCTTAAAGTGAGTAGAGTGCTGATTTACATTCTGGCACCAGCATCTTATTTCATTGCAGGAAGGTGGTTTGAGTAGCACTGACCTACTGCATTAGTCAAGACAGTCTTTGTTACGCTGCAGCAACAAGCAACCCCCAAATTTCAATGGCTTAACCCAACCCAACTGCCATGGTTTGGCTCTGTCTCCCCATCCAAATCTCATCTCAAATTGTAATCCCTACAGTCAAGGGAGGGACCTGTAATCCCCATGTGTTGAGGGAGAGAGGTGATTAGATCATGGGGGCAGTTTCCCTCATGCTGTTCTCATGCTAGTGAGTGAGTTCTCAAGAGATCTGATGGTTATATAAGTGCTTGGAAGTTCCTCCTTCACACCTTCTCTCTCCTGCCACCTTGTGAAGAAGGTGTGTGCTTTCCCATCCACCATGATTGTAAGTTTCCTGAGGCTTCCCAGCCATGTGGAACTGTGAGTCAATTAAGCCTCTTTCCTTTATAAATTACCCAATCTCAGGGAAGTTCTTTATAGCAGTGTGAAAATGGGCTAATACACCAACTCTAATTTCTCCGTCATGTTATTCATCTCATACAAGTTGGCAGGGGCTCAGCTGCAGTCATAGGGATGGGCTGTGGGATGTTTCACCCTCTAGTAGTTGAATCTCTTGTACTGTGTGTCATCTTCATTTACCATCACAGGAGAAGAAAGACAGACAAGCAAAAGCCTGTATGCCTCTGTCACATAAGTAACACCTGCCACTTCCACACACATGTCATTGGCAAGACCTAACCACAAGGCCCCACTCGACTTCAAGGAGGATGGCAAATGGTGAGAGCAAATAGAGTATTTCATGAGCATCAGGGTCACTGCCATATCCACCATGCCAAACTATATGACACTAAGTTAATAAATTTATAAATCATAACTTTAACTTCATGTGTTTGAACATGACTTAACATGATTAGAGAGGCATCTAAGATTTAACATTTTCTCAATCTTTTCTTTTCTTTCTTTTTTTTTTTTTTTTGAGATGGAGTCTCTCTCTGTCACCCAGGCTAGAGTGCAGTGGCATGATCTTGGCTCACTGTAACCTCTGCCTCCCGGGCTCAAACAATTCTCCTGCCTCAGCCTCCCAGGTAGCTGGAACTGCAGGCATATGCCACTACGCCTGCTTAATTTTTGTATTTTTTTTAGTAGAGTCTGGGTTTCCCCATGTTGGCCAGGCTGGTCTCAAGCTCCTGACCTTAAGTGATCTGCCCACCCTGGCCTCTCAAAGTGCTGGGATTACAGGAGTGAGCCACCGCACCTGGCCTCCTTTCTTCTTTATGACCTTTAACTGGTAGTGTTACATTTTACAATCCTTAAACAAAGTGCTGTAAATGGAAAAATGCCTTATGTTGAAATTTGAATCAGCTCTAGCACAATCTTGTCTTCTGATGTAACCACATTCCTGAAGAGAAAAAGTCCTCCTTGATCTGTCCTCTTGCTCTGAACCTCAGCTACATCAAGGAAACACCTTGTGTCCTGGAGGGGCAGCTCCTTCCTTGGTGGACTCACCTCCTCTAATACAGTTTTGATAGGCCTAGCATCACTGGGCAAGTCACCCGCCACCTCTGCCTTGTGCAGAATTTGCATTATCTAAAGATCACTTTGTAAGCTATGGTCCATTCGCCTTGGCAAATACTGTTTAAATATAGCATCCATAAATAAATGTTAAATAATTCATGAACATAATTTTGTAAATTCTGCTAGGCCACACCTCTCTAGGGGCATATTTATGAACATGCGTCAGCCCGGAATCAATGTGTCTGACAAGCTCCTTTCCTCTGAGGCAGAATTCCCACATCTAGCCCAAAATGCTGCAAACGGCTCCGATTCCCCTTCAGTAGTCATCCATCATACTGTCACTTTAATTCAGATGCTGCTACTTGTTTTAATAACATACATCTTACACAAAGAATATTGCTAACACAAGAATCTTGGGGTAGATTGTTACAACCTCATAAAATGGTATTAACCCTCTGATCCCTGATGTTCTTTTCACGCAGCAGGGGCCTCTGAATGCTTTCCCTGCCCCCTCCACGCCCTCCAATCTTCCTGATGCTTATCAATAACCTTTGTTCATGAGGCTATATAGCACCAGGACCTGACATCAATCACTGCAGTAAAAATATTATTCCTCTAGCATTGCCCTGAAGAATTATGGAAAGAATAAAAGTGTTATTGCAGGAATTATTTAGCAAACAATAGATGGATAAAATGTATTACAGTAAGTGTTCAATTATATCACCTCATTATGGAGAGCCAACTTCAGATACCATGAAGGTGGCTCACTGCCTTTTCTAAGTAGTTCAGAAGAACAATGGCAAAGACCACAAAAGATTTCAAAAGAAAACACCAGACTATCACAACTAGGATATATTCTACTCAGGAGACATTTGTTTGGGGGAATAATTTGGAAGAATGCCTCCTCCTGCCCATTTTGAATAGTAAGTTGGAATTCACAGATGAACAATCGGGGTTTATATTTAGTTGCTGACTATAGGATGCTATTCTAGGAAAGAGAGATTCTTAAGAAAATAGACATGTGGTCTAATTACCCCCACTACCACTTAGCCGCTCCTCACACTTTCTGCACATTCCTCTAAGCAGGAGTCGGAGGGACCATTTTCATTGGTGAGGGAAATATACATCTATTACAACTGGGTATTAGTTGGTTATAGAAAAGTGGACCATACCAATATTCGTAGCCTCTACCAGTGTTGGAAAATAATGTTCTCGAAACGTCAGGTAAGGCCTGCATTTTAAATACTATTAAGGATACCTAACTAAATAAGGTTGGAAACAATGTTGGGTTTTTTTTTTTTTTTTTTTTTTTTTTGACCAAGTAGTCTTTTATCAGTTATTGCAGATATTTTTTCTTTTTTCTTTTTCTTTTTTTTTTTTAAGGCATAATGTTACACTGGGCTCCTGGGATTCATTTGATCAACATGATTAAATTATTTCCTTACTCAGCTAGAAGGAAATTACTAGTTACCAGACATTATGTGTCTGTTAATTATGTGCAATAAGGCTCTCTCCTATCACACCAGCTCCTGCATTCATGTTCTGTGCATTTTAAAGGGATTATCTTTAAAAAATTTAAATATTGAAAAGGGACAGCTATAATTTTGTTTCATCTACTTAATAAATAAGTAATCTGTGAAATCAGTGGTACAAAGTGTTTCTTTGCTCTTTGAGTCAGCATAGACATTCTTAGGAAGAACATACTAAAATATTCTTTTCACTTCTGTTTTCACAAAAGAATGTTTCTCTGTCAGATTTCTAGGGCAACAGCCAGGTCTTCTGTTACCGAACAGAGTGAATATGAGCCTTGCCAAAAATACAAAAACAAAACCCTGTGATTGTGTGGCTCCTCAATGCGTTCTGCTCACCTGGGGTGGGTGATGGTGCCAAATTTACATTCCCTCTTGTAGCTCAATCTACAATAGGAGCTTTCAAATGAGATTTTTTTCTTTTTTCCTTTCTTGCAAAGGAAGAGACAACATATGGTAGCCGAGAGGCCTTATTTTGCCTCCTAATGAAATGATGTGCTTCTGTTTCATATTAAAGTGTTAATCGGTCTGAAATTAGGTCTTACCAAAAAAATAGTGCTTTTAAAATACTTAATATGATTCATTTTCTGCAGTCAAAGCCAGATGACTTTTATTTTTGTATCAAAAAGAGAAAGTAGAAAGCTAGCTCTTCCTCTCCTGATGCCCCCACACTTCCCCATCTGCCTGCGCTTGGGACCCAGATCCAATAACCGGTTTATAGAACAGAAAGCTCTTTAGAGTCAGAGCTTGCGCCAAAGCCTAGAAGGTTTTGTTTGAGTTTGAGAATCTTCATAGGTTTATGAAATCTCAACAAATATTTCAAAGAAGGAAGTTTCACATTTGAAGTAGGTGATCCTATTAGGCGCTGAGAGACAGCGCCTTTGTTGTGGTCCCAGGCAGCATTTTATGTAAGATAGAGCCGTGTCCCACTAATATGCCAAGACATCACTTTCATGCCAGAAACAGATAGGGCTGAACTTGTTTCATGCACTTTGGCTTTCATTGTTAATAATGAATGACGAAAGTTCGGAGGAGAGGAACTAAATGGATACTCGGCTTTAAAAGAATGAATTTTAACAAGCAACATGCCAAACTAGTCAGACACACCACTTAGATGGTCAGCAAGGAGTGCACAAAGAGAGAACTCATCCTGCAACTCTGTCCACAGCCAGCAGTTCACAGGGAGCCCACTGTGGGGACACTGGTTATCCTGTGAGCCAGGAGAAGCAGGAGGTAACTCCCCTTCAAGATAGATTTCAGCTGCTCCAGGTCGAGTGACACATGCTTCTCCTACCCCCACCTCACTCCCAAGGCCTGAGGGTGTTAGGAGGACCCAGGAGTCATAAAATTGGAAGCTCTTGTCCTGGTTTCACAGAATGGGAAGGAGATGGACATTGAAACAGGGACAAGAAATGAATTTTAAATCTTAATGGATACAAATATTGATTAAATGAATTAGAGCTTCTTCTAAGTAAAGCCAACACTTGAAAATGCACAATTTCTTCCTTCCTGTTTTTCCCCTTGCCTTCTTTTTCTTTTCTCCCTTCCTTCATCCCTCCCTCCCACCTTATATTTCTTCCTTTCTTCCTCCCTCACTTCCTCCCCCTCTTCCTTCCTCCTTCCTTCCTCCCTCCCTTTCTCACTCCCTCCTTTCCTTCCTTAATTTGTTTCTCTTTCTTTTTCTTTATTTTAATTTATAAGTTGACTTTCTGGAGAAGAAAGTCAGTAACATAAAGCACATTCTGAAGATCACTTACATAGTATTCATTCATTCGACCAATATTCATTAAGTGCTTACTTCATGCTAGATTATCTAGTAGGCATCCAGGATAGAAGATTGAACAAAATGCACCCAGTCCCTTCTCTCAAGAGCTCAGAATTTAAGCTACTGGGCTCAATACATTTTCAGCTCAGTCTCCTACACCATCTACAGTCACAGCTTTGGAGGATGAGAACTGATCATCTGTTCCATCAGTTTAATCATCAAAGATTCCAGTTAACTCATTCAACTTGACATCTAGAACAATAAAATGGTCATTTTAGCAACTGATATTTTAAAAAAGATTTTCCACAATAAGGAATAAAACCACCGATTTGGGAATTTAAGTGGAGATTTGAATGATATAGAATGTCAAATTCTCTGAAAAACACATTTGAGGTTGTCTTAAATGTGTTGTAAGAGAGTGGGTGGGTAAGGAGAAAAGGACCCTGCACTGGTAGCCAGGACATGGTAACTATAGCCTGTCATTACCATGTTCTAAGGGTGACCTCCAGCACAGCCCTTCACGATTCTCAGCAGCCCTTCACGATTCTCTCTGCCCATTAACTTTAGGCTTGACTACATGTCCTGCCTATGGGATATTAGCAAACATACAAGCAGAGGATTGAAATGTGCTTGCACGCTTCTTCCTTGAGCTTCTGTCATCACCATGAGAAGATAATGCCTTGGCTAGTTTACTAATCTGAGGGGGATGGGAAAAATATAGACAAGATTTGAACCTGACGTATAAAGTGGAACCGTGCTTAGTTGAGCCAAGCCTGTTTCAGCCTACAAACCACCTTGATTCTCACTGCCAGCCCAACAGGAGATGCATGAATAAGAATAAATTGTTGTTGCTTTAATCCACTACGTTTATGATAACTTGTTACTTTGCACCATTATGGAATTAGCTGATCAATACATTTCTTGGATATTAAATTTTATTTTATCAATAGTTGCATATATTAGTAAAACTTGATAAAAAGTGGCATAATTCCAGATATAACAATGATCACAACATAGTTTTTAATTATTATATATTTCCGGAAAATGGACAAGACAGGTCTAAAGTTTAAGAGTATAAAGGAATTGAGAAGCCTCTTGGAAGTCAATTCAGGTAAGGCGAGCCACTCAAGACAACACTTGAGTTTTGACTGTTAGGAACCCAATTTCAAATGGGGCATAGTGTAAACATGTACACCACCTAGTCCTACAGACTCAGATTTGGGTCCTTGAGAGAGAAGGAGGTAGAAGCCATAGCAGTGCGTGATGACAGATTGAGTGGAACACAGAGGAAACTCAAGTAATGACCAGTAATAACTGACCATACTTGTGTGGGAGCAGATATGAGACAGAGTTTAGGCTTTTCCCAAATTCTGAGATAGAGCATATTGAAGATGTGCTTCATAAAAATAATGGTAAGAGCCAGGGTAAAATGTGGTTTGTTATTGTTTTACAAGACTTCCTTAAGATGAGCCCATTTGTTCTCATGGCCTAGTGAGGCATCTGGAAACTCAAGTTGTAAGAGTGCTGTTTCACATCAACAAGCAGAGGTGGGATCTCGCCATGTTGCTGCCAAACTGGGGTATTACACTTGAGTTCGCCACTAGTTCAAAACACCCAAACATGCATCCAGGAAGTTTATGAAGTCATGTGAAATCCTCTTTTAATGTTTTTGCAACTTTGCATGAAAATTGCTGCTCACAAGGCCATAGTGACTCAAGAAATGAGGTGTAGCATGGGTTGCCAAAGAGAAAAATCAAAGCATCACTAAAGGTGTTCCACATCTGAGAAACATCAAGTTAGATATGGAAGAAAATAGCTATTACTTAATTTTATAAATTAAAAACAGTCAGAGCTGCTCTTCTTTTTATTTTGAAACTTTTTTTATAAAATAGTGGCAGTAGACAGATTTTACATGCTCTAGTGGTTTCTATTGAAGTCGTACTTTCAAAAAAATTTTCTGTTTGCTTTTGGTAAGATTTGAATGGGTCATAAGTATGTGGACACCAAAAATTAAAATGCTACTTAAACTTTTACCAACTGTTTTAATATACATCAAACAAACTGCATTAATCCTTTTATAGTCTTTTTGACCTACCCTGTCTGCATCTTAATCATTTTCTTGTTGTGCCAATATTGTTTGCATAAGAGTAGGTTTATAATTTATGTTTTTTATTAAAAGGTGTCTGTGGAAAAGAGATTTACCATGGCTCTTCAGAAAATTATATTTTTAATCAGCTGTAGAAATTCATGGCACTTTCTACATATGGGGCACCTATTACAATGATCCAAACAGACCAAAGCCAACAAATAATCATGTCTGTCTATGGTTAATTCTTAGAAGAACAAACATAGGTTTTGAATGTCGTTACTGCTAAATTAGCAGAAGCAATCAGGCATCCTAGGAGAATAAAATAAAAATGCAGAGTACTATAGTATAATTACTATTTGCATTTAAATTGTGTGCAATACTTTTCTAATTCCATGTAGTAATAGTAATGTCTAACATTTACTGAGATCTTTGTGTGTGTCAATAAATAAGAGGATTACCTCAGTTAATCTTCACAACAATCACATGATATAGATACTATTATACCCATTTTGCATATGAAGGAAGAAACTGAGGTTTGGAGAGATAGAATCTCCTGTCCAAAGTTGCAGAGCTACTCAGCAGACACAAAGATTCAAGCTTGGCAGTTTGACTCTATTGCTTACGCTCAATGGTAGACTTTCATTATTAATCTGCTATGCTAACGTTTGGTTTAGATATTAATTTTGACATAACAGTGTTAATTTTATCGGTAACAGAGAAAGTTCTATCATTTTGAAGGAAATAACTCTTTCGTACCTACTTCCAGAGTGGATTGTAATGGGAGAAACAAAGGATTTAGCGGAAACAAAATACATGGTTTATATTTCTTACCAAAATAATGATCATGGATATGCCAAAGATTACTCTTTCTTTAGTAATTTAAAAAGACAAACTGTAAAAGGCAAGTGTTATAGCTTATTAGTGTTCAAATTTTTAGAATATGAAGTGCTTGATTGATATGCAAAATTTATGGAATAAGGATAGAGGTACAAACTGGAGGTCACATGCTGTGGTCACAAACCCTGAAATGCATTCATTTATTCATTCACTTAATGGGTATTTATTGAGCACCTACAATGCACATTGTTGTTGGTATGAAGAATCAACAATGAACAATTCATACAAAACTACGTCTTCATGGAGCTTACATTCTAGTTGGGAGACAGATGAACAAATAAAAAAGTTTAAGTTCTTATAGTAATAAGTATTATGATTTAAAAATAATGGAGGTGATGGCAGAGATGGAGAAAACAAGGCCACACATTTGTTAGGTGAAAAAGGCTGTAATATCACAGCTTCTAATTACATTAATGTAAAAAGAGGAGTGTAACATTCTGTCTTGATACTACCCTTACCCAAGGTGATATAGGTGCCTTAGTTGATTAGTGAATCACATTACTAACTGAATGAATATGTGTGACTACTAATAAAATTCAAAAGTCTGCTCACATGGAGCTTACTAAAAAATCAGAAGAAATATAATGTGCACTTACTAAAGTAAAAGAGAGGAGGAAAGAGCATGTCTCTTGCACCTGTCCTGAAGTGGAGTTCAATCAGCAATTCAGAAGAGAGAAATCCTACAGGCTGGAATGAGGATAGGGGTAGGACAGGCTCCTTAGGGGAGGAAAAAATCAAGTCTGGAACTTCAAAATAGGTAGATGTCCTGCTGGACTTGGTTTGCTAGCATTTCGTTGAGGATTTTTATGACTGGGTTCATCAGGGATATCGGCCTGTAGTTTCTTTGTTGTTGTTGTGCCTTGCCAGATTTTGGTATCAGGATGACACTGGTTTTGTTGAATAAGTTAGGGAGGAATTCCTACCCTTTATTTTTTGGAAAGTTTCAGTAAGATTGGTACCAGATATTCTCTATACTTTTGGTAGAATTCAGCTGTGAATCTGTTTGGTCCAGGGCCTTTTTTGGTTGGTAGATTTTTATTACTAATTTACTTTCCTAACTCATTATTGGTCTGTTCAGGATTTTATCACAATCAAGGGGGCTTTTTTTCTGGGATGCAAGGATGGTTCAACATATGCAAATCAATAAATGTGAATTACCACATAAACAATTAAAAATGAAACCCATATGATCATCTCACTAAGCACAGAAAAAGCATTTAATAAAATCCAACATCCCTTCATGAAAAAAACCCTCAACAAACTAGGCATCAAAGGAACATACCTCTAAATAGTAAGAGCCATCTATGACAAACCCTCAGCCAACATCATACTGCATGAGAAAAAGTTGAAAATACTTCCCTTAAGAACTGGAACAAGATAAAGATGTCCACTCTTTCCACTCCCATTCAACACAGTACTGGAAGTCCTAGCCAGAGCAATTAGGCCAGAGAAAGAAATAAAAGGCATCCAAATAGGAAGGGAAGAAGTCAAATTACCTCTGTCTACCAAAAACGTAATTCTATATCTAGAAAACCCTGAAGATTCTTCCAAAAGACTCCTAGACCTGATAAATGACTTCAGTAAACTTTCAGGATACAAAATCAATATACAAAAATTAGTAGTATTTTTATACACCAGTAATATTCAAGTCAAAAACCAAATCAATAACTTGATTCTATTTACAGTAGACACACACACACACACACACACACACACACCATAAATACCTAGGAATACATTTAACCAAGGGGGTGAAAGATTTCTATATGGAGAACTACAAAACATGGATGAAATAAATCATAGGTGACACAAACAAATGGAAAAATATTCTATGCTCATGGATTGGAAGAATCAGTATCATTAAAATGATTATACTGCTCAAAGCAATCTACAGATTCAATGCAATTTCTGTCAAATCATCAAAGTCATTTTTCACAGAATTAGAAAAAAAATCTGAAATTCGTATGAAACCAAAAAGAGCCTGAATAGCCAAATCAATCCTAACCAAAAAGAACAAAGCTAGATCTATCACATTATCTGACTTCAAACTATACTACTACAAGGCTGTAGGAACCAAAACAGCATGGTACTAGTATAAAAATAGACATATAGACCATACAGAATAGAGAACACAGAAATAAAGACACGTACTTACAACCAACTGATCTTTGATAAAGTTGACTAAAATAAACAGTGGGAAAAGGATACCCTGTATAATAAATAGCCCTAGGATACCTGGCTAGCCATATATACACAGAAGAATGAAACTAGACTCCCACCTCTCACCATATACAAAAATTAACTCAAAACAGATTAAAGACTTAAATATAAGACTTCAAACTATAGAAATCCTAGAAGAAAACCTGGGAAAAATTATTCTGGACATTTGCCTAGACAGAGAATTTATGACTAAGACCTCAAAGCAAATGCAATAAAAACAAAACTTGACAAATAATTAAACTAAAGAGCTTCTGCACAGCAAAAGAAACAATCAATAAACAGACAACCTACAGAATGGAAGAAAATATTTGCAAGTTATGTATTTGAAAAAGGACTGATACCCAGAATCTATAAGGAATTTAAACAAACCAACAAGAAAAAGAAACAAACAACCCCTTTAAAAAGTAGGAAAGGACATAAACAGATACTTCTCAAAAGAAGACATACAAGCAGCCAACAATCATGAAAAAATGCTCAACATCACTGATCATCAAAGAAATGCAAATTAAAACCACCATGAGGTACCATCTCACACCAGTCAGAAAGGCTGTTATTAAAAAGTGCAAAAATAACAGATGTTGGTGGGGATGCAGAGACAAGGGAACACTGATACATTGTTGGTGGGAATAAAAATTAATTCAACTCCTATGGAGAACAGTATACAGATTTCTCAAAGAATGAAAAACGGAACTACCATTCAATGTAGCAATCCCATTACTGGGTACATACCCAAAGGAAAATAAGTCATTTTATGAAAAAGACACCTGTACTCATATCTTTATTGCAGCATTATTCACAATAGCAAATCACAGAATCATCCTAAGTATCCACCAACAGTGGATTGGATAAAGAAAATATGATACATACACAGCATGGAATACCAGGTAGTCACCAAAAAAAAAAGATTAAATCATGTCCTTTCCATCAACATAGATGCTGCTGGAGGCCATTATCATAAGTGGATTAACACAGGGACAGAAAAAAAATACTGCATGTTCTCACTTATAAGTGGGACCTAAGCAATGGGTACCATAGGCATAAAGATGGAGACAATTGACACTGGGCACTCAAAAATAGGGAGGGAGGGACGGAGGGAGGCAAGGATTGAAAAACTGCCTATTGGTTACTATGCTCACTATATGGGTGATGGGTAAATAGAAGCCCAAACCCCAGCATTGGACAATATACTCATGTAACAAACCTACATATGTATGTACCTTCTGAATCTAAAATGAAAGGAAAAATAGGTAGAGTTCGACTAGGCAGAAACATTCCGGTTTGTCCTGGAAGATTTCTGAAAAGAGGGTCTATGTCTGTCCTCTTACCCCTCTCCATTCATATCTCTATTGCAGCAATTATTTTCTCCTGGTGAACCACATGCAACCATTTCCAGAGCTCTTATGGCAGGCAGAAGTATAAGAAACGTGATGACACAGAGTCTTGGACTAAGAGGCGAACTGTGGGGTTGGGGGGTTTTCCAGCCATGTGATCTTGGCCATGTCACCTTAACTCTCTGAGCCTCAGTTTTCTCACTTGAAGAAATGGCACAACAATAATTTCTCTGCCTCCTTCTCAGGACTACATGGAGTTTAAATGAGAAAAAGTGATGATGTAGAAATGCTCTTGCTGGCCCATAAAGTACTATACAGCCACTAGAGGCTGGCAGGCACTCCTCTCTAAAAGGAGGCAACACGAAAGAGACATGTCTTATAGAGATTTTAGAAATTACCTTACTCAATCCTTAAATTTTGCAGATTAGAGAAACCAAGGATCATGGTAGTTAACGAACATCTATGAGAACACACTACTAGAGTGTGGCAGAACCTACTTCCCTAGTTTCTAGACTCTCAGTGCTCTTTCTACCATGCACTATTGGTTGAACCATGGCATTGCATCAGTACTAAAGGAAAACTGCATTGAAGGGAAGAAGCCTGAAACAAAATGCCTCCGAGTTTAACTTCAGATGTGCAATTAGTGCCTTGCTCCCAGCTGATGCCTTGATTCTGTTTGCTCCAGAAATAGTATTTTAGCCAGCACCTGTGAGGTGTCACTACCTCCCACCCCAAGCACTTTCCATGTGGCAAGACAGTAAGACTTATAGCAGACTAAACTGAGAGAGTGTTACCTACTTAAACTGTTTTTCTGACTTAATAAGAATTTTTCATCTACAGCAAGCCATTTTAAAATATTGTCTATACACAAACAGTCACTCTGAATAATAGGTCTGCACACAGTAAATGTCACCTCTCTAAATCACAGGAGACCTCAGCAGCGCAGCACAGGAGGCTCCATAACAGTTTAAACTTCAGCCTCCCATTTATTATAAATGTGTTTATAAATCTCAGAGGGCACTCTTCTGCCTCCTGGGAAATCCAAAAACGGTGCCACTGTTTGTCAGGGTGACTTGTCCAGGATGTTGAAGTCCTGGCCATCCTTCTTACACCCGGATCCCATTTGGCTACAAAGTGGGTCGGCCAACGTTGTTGTCAAAGATGCCATTTTCTCATCTTTAATGACCAGAAAACTCTGTTCCAGCAAAAGTATATGGGGCTTTGAAAACTGGGGGGTTTTCAGAATATATGTGGGAGCTTTCTTTCTTTTCTTTTTTTCCCCCTTTACCTTGAGTAAGTGATCTTCTCTACAAAAGTGCTTTGAGTTTCTCACATGAGGGAAGCAAAAGACAGCTTACACAGCAATGGCATTGAAAAACTCCTTAGCCATTCCCATCTGTCTTGGTTAGTATGAATACTTTAGCATTAAGTGCAGAAAAGGAGAATCCATCAATAGTTAATAACTGACCTTGAGATGGGAATTCAAAGTTCACCACAATTACACCCAAGTGTCAGGGAACACACATGGGACACTATCAATATATTTGAGTACAAGAGCCTGGGATGGCAAATTTAAATACCATCAGAGAAAGAACTGAGAATTATTTCATGATAAAATATTGTTACTATGTCTGCCAGCCCATGCTCAGATACTCAGAACCAAAATTCTCAGTTAGGAATAATTGTGAGAGGTAAGCATAATCTAAAAGAGCAAGTAAGAATCAAGCTGAAATTCCATCATGTGGTGAGGTTGTAAACAAAATGTTTCTTAGATTCAAAGGCAGATTGTATTTTAAAGGTGGAAATGAGATTCAGTAAAAGATTAAAAGAAAATATGTTTGTGCTGAGAGACTCAACATGGATTGTCATCAAGGATGTGCAAATTAAAACCACAATGAGTTATCACTACACTGGAATGGTTAAATTGAAAAGACCATCAACACCAAATGCAAAACAACTAGAATTCTCTCACACACTGTGACACTGCTGGTGGGAGTGTAAAGTGGTACAACCACAGTGGAGAACTATTTTCTAGTCTCTTACAAAGCCAAATGCACACATATTTTACAACCCAAGTATTTCATTTCTGGGTACTTACCTTGAAGAAATGAAAAGTATATGTTCACAAAAAAGACTTGTCCAAGAATGTTCATAGCAGTTTTATTCATAATGGCAAAAATTTGGATGGGAGCCAAATGACCATCAAAAGAAGTAGTAAACCTGGCAGCATATTCACAGAATGAAATATTAATCGGCAATACCAAGGAATGAATCATAGATGCAAGTACATCGATAGATCTCACAAACATTATGTTGAACAAAATCAGCTAGACACAAAAGAGTACATCCTTATGTGATTCTATTTAAATAAAGTTCAAGAACAGGCAAAACTAGTCAATGGTAATAGAAATCAGAATAGTGGTTCTCTCTGAGGGTAGAGGGGGACACAAAAAAGAGACAGGAGAAAAATTCCCTGGGAGGGATACTTATTGTTCCTTGCATGGGTGCATATAGACGAGTTAAATTTTGGACTTAAGTTCAACTCATTTTATCTATTCGTTAATTTATGTAATTATACCCCAATTAAAACAAAGATAAATATATATGGATTAAGAAATGTAAAACTAATTGTCTTCCCGGTGCTCACAATGATAAAGGCTTACTACTCAAATGGTGAGCCACAAGGCTGTCAGCAGCATCACCTGGGTGTTTTCCAGGAGTGTAGAATCTGGCTTCAGACCCAACCTATTGAGTCAGAGTGTGAAATTTAATAAGAAACCCAGAAAATTCAAATGCACATTAAAGTCTAAGAAGCATGGTTATAATAGCTTTGGTTTTTTACAGAAAACCACAACACCAATTCATCCCATTTCAGACAAAAGCAGTACCCTTCGAGGGAGTTGCCTCAACTCCATTTGTGTAGTACAAAGGTTGCTGTTAATCAAAGTGCACCATCAAGTCCTCCTTCAGCCAAGAAGTGGGCATGTCCCTTAGCTAGGCCAAGCAGACTCTCTGTCCTTAGACATTATCTCCAAATGGAAGAAAGCAAACATTGAAAAACAGCTGAAGTTCATTCATTCAATGATGGTAGCAGATGAGACAGGTGCATGGTTCTGCTGCCACCATCTCTTCACTCTTAGATTTGTCTGTGTTAGGAGCCTGGTTCTCTATTCCTACACTGAATTCTGTGAGTTACCTGTTATCCTTCCAATAAATTCACTTTTGGTTACGTTAGCCAGGCTTGGATTCTTTTGTTTGCAACCTAAATCCTTAACTGATATTCTGTATTGACTCATCCAAAATATTTAAGGACACTAAATGTAGTTTTTCATTGCATGGCAAAAAGCTGATTGTGATTTTGTTTTCTGAAAGCTTTTTTTGTTTTCAGAAAACTGATTTATGAGGCACTATAGGCCAGTACAAAAGATCACCTTAGAATCTTCCATGCCATCCCATTTTATCAATACAACCTCAAGAGACTTAAGTCCCCAGGAGGTTCGACCTCTATAAAATAATTCCACTGGGTGTGGCCATTCACATTTATTCTTCTCTGTTTTGCTATATACCTGGGAATGACAAATGGGATAAAAATCAGTGGGAACCCTTAAAAATCAACCATCAAGAGGTAAAATTAATTTGAAATTCAGAGACTGGCAAGCTGTTGCCTGGGTGGCCTGCTCACACTTTAAAATAATATTTCTGAAATAAATATGACATCGCCAAGTTTGGGGGAACAAAAATTAGTCTTCTGGTAGAAGATTGACTGCTGTGTAATAGAAGTCCACTTTCAATTTTTCTTATTGCATACAAAAACAATAAGAATCTTTTTGTGTTAAAAGTGAAAGCTCATTAAACTTTTTCATCCAAGTAGATGTTGACAATAGCAAAATAAACCCTTTGCTTTCTTTTTTAATCTAAAGACATTAGTTGTGATAAAATCTATTGGTTTTTCATAAATACAGTTAATTTTAAAAGACTCAACTTTTGACCTTACTGATTTTCAATTAAATATGACTTCCTTGTTAACTTTGTGTAAGAAAACCCACACACCAAAAATGTTTATTTTCACTTTTAATGTCACCTACAAAAGGGGATTATTTTTAAAAATATAAATGAACTTCTAAATTTGCATTGTGATAGAATTCCTCCTACTTGGTTTTCAAGGAATAAGTGTCAGGTTGGATGGGACTTGATCATCCATCATCACAGCCATGGTCACAAAATGAAATAAATTTTTTCTTTATTTTGGAGAGACTCTTCTCTAGGACCAGAGACCATAGTACAAAAATATTTTAAATGAAGGAGAAACGGATTACATGCAGATACTACTAGTTGTCTGCCTAGAATCTACTCCTCTTTTCTTCCTTACTAGTAGGACCTGGGTTTATTCTGGGCTGCAATGTACCAGTTAAAATACTCCATTTTCTGGCCTTCTTCACAACTATGTATGCCAATAAGATATAAACAGAAGTCATTGGGTCGGGATTCTTGGAAAGTTCCTTAAAACACTGAGTATGGAGGTGGTTCACTCTTTTATCCGCAACCTGTTTGTCTCCTTTTGTGTGGGATATACGTGTGATGGCTGGAGCACCTACTGCCATCTTGAACAATGAGGAGTCTTTGAGGCTGGAAGCCTTTTGAGGACTACCAAACCTTGCTAGAGATATGAGTCTCTACTCTATATGGGGCTCTTCTGTTAGGCATAGCTAAATCTAAATCTAATTCTAAATGATACAGGTGGGTATTACTTTCTTTATGTTATATCTCCTGGTTTGTGGGTTTGTCCTTTAGAATCATAAAATGTTAGAGTTGAAAGAAAACTCAGAGAACATCTAGGCAAAATTCCTCTTACTATAAGTAGGAAGAGGCCCAGAGAGTTTCAATGATTGCCTGAGAGACCCTGCCAGAGTTATTTATCAAGTATCCATTATAATCAGAATTTATCAAGTACACATTTTTATGCCTGTCAATGCAACACTTTCCAGGACCCAGGACATCCGTCTTCTTTCCAGGATACCCAATGTGCCTCTAAATGCATTGCCTTTCCTTGTCAAAATGTATAAAGTAGTACAGATCTAATATATACTTTAATATTAAAAATATTAGGGAGAGAAGCTTGTCTTTTTAAGCTCTACCATGCCTCCATAATAAATATGGGCTGACAGAGAGTCAGTGATCATTTTTATTCCATTCCTATGTGTGTATGTGCACATGCACGCATGTGTGTCTGTTTCAAGGAGAGATAGTAGTAGTGTGAAAGCCATTTTTAGAGGAAGCAACTCAAACCGCTGATGGACAATGATGCCTGACAAGCATTTCCTTTATTGAATAATCCAGTTTACAAATGCATCCAGACAGACTGAGGAGACTTGACTAGGTTGAAAATATGACAACCACAATCAAAGCCCAGATGGGAACTGTGCTGTGAATCATAAGGTTAGGACAGGGAGGTTTCTCCTCAATGAACTCAGCTAATTATAGTAGATCCCCTAGTCAAGATATACACTGTTCTCCTCTGTAGCAAAATCCTGTTCAAGTAAAAAAGAGAGTTGAGCCGGGCGCGGTGGCTCACGCTTGTAATCCCAGCACTTTGGGAGGCCGAGGCGGGCGGATCACAAGGTCAGGAGATCGAGACCACGGTGAAACCCCGTCTCTACTAAAAATACAAACAAAAAATTAGCCGGGCGTGGTGGCGGGCGCCTGTAGTCCCAGCTATTGGGAGAGGCTGAGGCAGGAGAATGGCGTGAACCCGGGAGGCGGAGCTTGCAGTGAGCCGAGATTGCGCCACTGCACTCCAGCCTGGGCGACAGAGCGAGACTCCGTCTCAAAAAAAAAAAAAAAAAAAAAAAAAAAAAAAAAGAGTTGAATTTCTCTAAGTACTTTGCAAGATCTGCTACTTGTGCTTGTTTGAAAGATTTGGAAGCACCGTGGCCTGGGTGCAGACTGACAGCTGAAAGTAAATCAAGACAGCAGTTGGGGAAAAGGCACTTGAGTAGCCAACTTGCCTATTTCATAGATCCTTACCGAGAATATAGGCATGCTGGGGCATTTTCGTCTTAGCAATTACTACTGAGATTTGCCATTGCAGTGATCCATGGGGATTCACTGAAAAGGTTAATAGCATCTATCAGATTTACAGGGTACAACAAGGAAGATGGCACATTCCCCCAGTGTAAGGTGTAATGTCACCTGTGTGGGCTGAGCAGTCCACATTCATTACCATTCATTGTCCAAATGGCCTGGGTTTTAACCAGCCTTGGAATGTAATCTGTCAACAGTTGAGCATTCATCGCATGAGAGGTAACAGGAGAGAATAGAAGAGAGAAGACAACAGAACTGGCATATTGTGCTATCAGCTGATGGACCTTCTGCAAAAGTTAAGACTAATCAGTGGCTGCAGTGAAAAGTTGAGACAGTGTAAGACCAAGGTGAAAGTAAATATACAGACCTTGTGGTGCAACTCTTAAAAATAACTTCATTAACACACCCACAGGCATGCTACCAAAGCTCGGTGTAAAGCTGTTGTTTCTCATCCACTCATTCTTACACAGAGTTTTCAAAAAGCTGTTCAGATTTGTGTAAATATGTGACTGTAATTGGCTTTCCGATTTCACAGCTTATCGAAGGCATAAAGGGGGGCTCACCGACATTTCAAAGACAATAAGCACATTTGATGTGATGGTCTATGATTCTCCCCAATGTTTTTAACCCGCTATTGGAGAAACAGATGGTTAGATTTTCTAGGAAGCTTAAAACAGAAGCTGAGCTAATACAAAACTGCTCAGCTATCAGACGGGGCAAATCCATTCTGTCGCCTTTTTACATTTTTTTTTAAATCACAACCCATCAGAAGAAGGATTTAGCTTCACAAAAAGATATTTACCAGGAAGCTTTCTGCAGAAGAGAAGGACATGCTTTGTTAAACCAGATGCATTTTATTTTTCCTGGAACCAAGATTTATGAAAGCAGTATGCTCATATTTCTCCATATACAGTAATTGGAACTCATTATGCTAATTGTATTTCCATTATCACTAATTAACAATCAGAGTGACCTGGCCCACAGTCTAATTTGTCTTTAATCTGTTTTTGTATAGGGAGTTTTACCCTGTAATTTCAAGGTGATAATTCTATTCAGTGCAACTTTATGAATTACAGAAGGTAACATTTTTGATACCCCATACTATCCTTTTGTAACTGTTTGGGATGAAATGGGGAAGCAAATGCATATACCTACATGTGCCCTCTCATTGATGAAATACTTAACCCATGACATCATAAGTGCATCCTTCATGATTCTTGCCCAGATTGAACTTCCAGTCAAAGAAAGACACAGTTGTCCATACTCAAACTCCAGCTTTCAATTCAAAATATGTAATACTTAGTATAAGAAGTTAGTATTTTCTGTCATCAAGAAGCAAAATGGGTGTTTCAAATACCTTCTAATGATTAGTTAACACCTTACAAATATTTCCATGTGACAAATCTCTTGTAAAATGGCAAAGGACAGGTTTGAATTATGAAGAAACTCCCTTCTCATAAAATGAGATAACCAAGGGAGAGAGAAGACACAGCTTGATATTCCCTCTCAGAGGATATGTTTGTTATTTGCTGGGAAAATGTATAGCAGCCGGATGGTAGAGGGGGAAGAAGCTGGATTTTCAGCCCAAGCTTTTGAGTTAAGTCCCATTCCAATGCTTAATCAAGAACACCACGCTTTCTGAACTTTCACTCCTTCAGCTTTAAGACTGAGATAATATATTTGAGGTAAATGTTCAAGGCATCAAAGAGCAGTGGTTAAGAGTAAAGGCGTGGAAATCAGACTGACTTTTAAAATTTGGACTCCACCACATAATAGCTGATGGTCTTAAGGAAAGCCTCAGTTTCCTTATACATATATTTTAAATGGGCATAAAACATAGTTCCTTCTCACAGAATTCTTTTGAGATCAAACTAAATAAAGACTAATGTATATAAAAGTTTTGCAAAGCTCCTGGCCCATGGTAAGCCTATAACAAAGGTTGGTTCCGATGTCGGGGAAGAAGTCACATGCAAGTGCTTAGTAAACAGGAAGATGTTTCACAGGGATGTGACAATCGCTAAGTGCTAAGGTATTTTGTTTCATCCTGGGGATTGAAAATGAACATCGTGACCCTTTGCAATTGTGAAGAAAATACTTCTATTGATAAGGACAGAGAATACTATTGAGAGAGAGAGGGATTAAAGGAGACAGAGCACTGTGAAAACTGCACATAAGAAATCCATTTTAGGCCAGGTGCGATGGCTCACACCTGGAAGCCCAGCACTTTGGGAGGCCGAGGCGGGCTGATCACCTAAGGCCGGGAGTTTAAGATCAGCCTGGCTAACATGGCAAAACCCTGTCTCTACTGAAAATACAAAAATTAGCCAGGCGTGGTGGCAGGTGCCTGTAGTCCTAGCTACTTGGGAGGCTGAGGCAGGAGAATTGCTTGAACTGGGGAGGTGGAGGCTGCAGTGAGCTGATAATGTGCCACTGCACTCCAGCCTGGGCAACAAGAGTGAAACTCCATCTCAAGAAAAAAAAAAAAAAGAAAGAAATGAACTTGAGAGACTATGCCTTGGCTTATCCTAAAAAACCTTGGAAATTTCTGAAGGCAAGCATCTGATAAATTTTCTCACACACTGGCTTCTAATCTGAGTAAGAAATGCCCCAAATGGCACCTAGTCTGGTAGGTTTCATTAGATTTAGCCTCTTAGCCTGATTGGCTCGGTTTTCCTTTATAAAGTCAGCAATGATGAGTTCTTTGGAAGAAAAAAAAAAAGCCCCTCTGTAATATCCTACCCCACTGCTACCCAGCCGTCTGCCAACACTTTAGAACCAGCTGGATCACCACACCTTTTCTACCACACTAGTAAAGAGTTCTCATGTTTTCAGGGAGCCTAGGTTCTTAGTTTGGCCTCCTATACCTTGACAGGGAGATTTTTCTGAAGCTCCCAGGGTCTCAAACAATTGTAGCTCTATAGCATACCCTGGTTTCACAGGCACACACACATAAAAGTGATTTGCTTTTCCTTGTCCATGGCATAAATCATGAGATATCACCTAATCAACGAAATAATCTTAATCAATGCTTCACCGTCTGGCTTTCCATAACAATTCTAACTCCCCGTTGATGTTTTCCATCTTCCCTTCTGTTAGACCAGATGGTGCATGTTCTAGCCTCTTTATTATCTTTTTCTGACCATAGTACTCTGTCCAAAGATTGTTGTAAGAAACCTCTTGTGCTGTCAGCAGCAGTGGCTCTGTTCTGCCTGTGATACATCAGGATGATTCAGGCAGCCTTTGCTAATGACTCCCCATTTCTAAATCCAAGTTTTTTTCCAAAGTCACTTTCTGACTAGTCTATAATTATTTGATAACACAACCACTTTGATCTTCATGTATCCATTGTGAGCTTTCTTTTCCAGGTAGCAGCAGAGTCCAATGGGAGTACTTCCCAGCTGGCATGATGCTTTCTCACTAGAAGAGTTTGCAATCAGCATCCACCCAAAATCACAAATGTCTTCTTTCTTATTAAGAAAGCAAAAAGAGTCATTATACCTCCATGCTGAAAAAGTTGGACCAGTAGGTTTTTCTCACATACGTCACAGCTTAATTATATTAATCTTCCTAGACAACTATTTTCCATTTGTTTTTACATATAAGCCATAATGCATATGAAAAAAAATCCTTGAAATAACTGACATATCTGAATATCAGTGGCACAGTGGCTCAAAAAGAAGATGATGGTATGTCAATTAAGTCTGTGGATGATTTTAAATATTAATAGCAACAATCAAATCTATCCTTTTTCTGCTCTGTGTGTATATTTGCATATGTGTTTAAAATTATCAGCACAAAATTAATTCCCAGATAGCAATATCCTCTCTCCAGAAGTCATTTTAAAAATGATATCCCCAAACAAGCTGTTTTTCTGGACTTTTTCCTGATCTCCTCAAAACATAAATTCACATAATACAATGGGTAGAAAATATAATGGATATATTAAGTTGAAAGAAAACATCGGTATCTAAAGTCTGAAGAATACACATCAGTCACTGAGTGGATAGATAGGCTCACTTGCCACCATTTTTCTACGGTATCTGACAGAACTGAAAATCACAGTGTGGAAAGATTTTATCAGAAAAGTTTTTCAATTTGTTCTTTAGGAAGATAGATCTGCAAATATTCCCTTTATTCCTAATGATTATAGAATGTAAATCTTGTTATAACCCTATTTCATGTACATTTTATCTCAGGATGAGGTAGGTTTCCTTTCAGGCAATTTCTTTTTTGTTTGTTTGTTTGTTTTTCTCTGACCAGCAAACACAATATATGCTTGGTCCTTGGGTTAAGATGGAGCCCCAAAATTCAAACTTTGCATGCTGTGACCATCTTACCATAGGGACATATTAGCTGTATTGTCTTACCCAAACAGTGTCTGTCACATTTCCAACCTGACTACATGTAAAGAATTTCCTATAGCTCCCATAATCAGTATTTGAATCTTAAAACATCTTCCAAACCAGACACACACACACACACACACACACACACACACACACACACACACACACGGTATATTCACTAGGCTACGGTCGAAGCTTCTCATTTTCTACTTATCCACATGACTTTAACTTATTTACCTAAGGAAAAATAGCAACCAGGATTGGGTCTATTTTTTCCTCTCTAGAAATTTAGGACAATATTATAGAACGTAATTTTATACCAAGCACTGTATCAATAGAGGTTAACATGATTAAACATCTTTCCTAAGCCTTAGCAAAAACTTTGCATGATTCTTACTTTACTGGCGAGGTTTCTAGGATTTGGGACATTTTTAGCTCCTTCTTTTCTGTTCAAGAGGAGAAATGGAAATGTTTCATTGTGCAATTGATTATATTCTTGTTCTCCAAGGGCATGCTGCCTGATGATTTGCATGTGGGGGCAGCCAGAAGATCTCTGAAACATTTCCCTATAAAACCGTTTTGTTGATAAGCTTTCCCATAAGCATGATGGAGGAAAATGGGTCAGACTATATTTCTGAAGCTGTTTAAAGAAACATCTTCCACATTGAGCAATATACTCTAGGCTTTCATAAAGCATCTGAAGTGTTCAAGTTTTCCTCAAGCCAGGCCTGAGAAAAATCCCAAATTTCTCCCCTTTCTCCTGCTCTTCCCAATACCTGAACATAGCCTTCATCCTGCGTAAACTTTATTATCTCACCTAATTACAATAGGTGCTCTTTCAAGGAGGGGGCATGGTTATTGTCCTTCTTTATTTTATACATATCACAAAGTGTTATTAGATATAATCTCTCCATTTTTATTTCAAGCAGAACAAAATCATTGTTAATTAATTTGCAAAGACTTCTAAAGATTTTTTAGACATGGTCCCCAGGTTGTTTTTATCATTCCACATCTTTTACACTTTTCATGATTTCATTGATACTTTGACTAGAAAGCAAACCTGAATTGAGAAATTTAGCTGGAATCTCTATTGCTGCAAATTGTGCAGAGTCCTAATGTTCTGTTTAATATATTCGTTTGGAATCTTGTTTCTTGTGAGGATTTTATTCCCTCTTGCCATACACGCTGCCTGTGAAACCTGAGCTTCCAAATTCAGAAGTAGGGTGGGTGTTACATTCCTCAATAGGAATCTCATGGAATGGTGTGTGACGTGAATCTGACCAGGATGGTTGATTTCAACTTCATTCAAAATTAGTTAATGCTAACTTATTTGTGCCTAGTGAACATAGGTGTTCATTTCATTTTTTTCATTCATTCATGCATTTACTAATTTAATATTTATGAAATAAGTCTCTATGTGATAATCCTTTTGTAGGCTCTTGGGATACAGGATAATTAAGATATAGTTACTGGCCCCAAGAAACACATAGTTTAGATGAAAAGACCACACCTAAATGAGTAAACATAAGCTTATGAGAGCAGGGATTTTTCAGTCTTAATAAACAGCTGTCATAGTACCTAGAAGTGCCTGGCACATCAAAGGCCCTCAGTGAATATTTGTTGAATAAACCAATGACTAATATGACATAATTATGGCAGAGGCTTAGTCTATCTTTTCACTGTTACATCCCCAACACCTAGAACAGCGCCTAGTTTGTACAAGGAATTCAATAGATATTTAGCACTAGCAATGGGACTGGCATGTGATTGGTATGATGATGATGATGATAATGATGATGATAACAATGATAATAAAGAAAACATTAACACTTACTATATGTCAGTATTTCCACCACCTCCCAAAAAATTATTTGATCTTCGTAACCATCCTATGAGATTGAAACTGTTACTATTCCCATTTTCAGGTGAGAAAAAATTAAGTAAGTAACACATCTAAGGTACACAGCTAGAATTATGGATCTGAGATTTGAAAGTAAATGATCTGCTTCAACAACACACCCTCTTCAACACTTTGCTACATGCTCAATGCATGTCTGTTCAATTGACTTATCTTCAACTACAGCCAGGCTTTTGAGAGTCAAGAATAACAGGCTAACTGGTCTGAATGTTATTCTCTTGTTTTGTTTTGTTTTGTTTTTTTGACAAGCCTCCTCAAAACATAAATTCACATAATACAATGAGTAGGAAATATAATGGATATATTAAGTTGAAAGAAAGCATTGGTATCTAAAGTCCAAAGAATACGCATCAGTCACCGAGTGAATAGATATGCTAACTTGCCACCATGGACTATGTTACTCATATTTTTCTAGCACTTCACTGCTTGAACATATAGTACTCCATGGAATCCTCACTTACTGAATGTAGTTTCTGAGAAATATTTTAGAAGGGTAACTCTAACTATGGTTTGTAAAAGACGTCAAAGGAGGAAAAAACTAAAAACAAGAGAGCAAGAAAGATTCCTGAGGAAGAGTCTGAATAATGGGGACTTCTCTGAACCAAGAAGATGGTTGTAGGAGTAGAAATAATGTGCTCAATAATAGGTAGAGATTGCCTAGCTATGGCCAGTAAAGTTGAAAAAGATCATGTCAGTAGTTGAAGCACAGCTAAGGGACTGGAGGTACTATTTACTGAAAATTTTAGAAAGTATCCCACCACATAGTTTGGCAAACTACAGTCCATGGACCTGACCAGGTCGACCACCTATCTTTATAAACAAAGTTACACTGAAACACAACCACATCCATTGGCTTACATATAGTCTATGGCTTCTGTCCTGTTACAGCAGCATTGTTCAGTAGTTGCAATAGAGACAATATAACCCACACGCCTCCAATACTTTCCCTGCTTACTACCTTGGATTCCATATGCATGTCCTTTATCTGCTTTTTTTTTTTTTTTTTTTGAGACAGAGCCTAGTTCTGTTGCCTAGGCTGGAGTGCGGTGGTGCGATCTTGGCTGACTGCAACCTCCGCCTCCCGGATTCAAGCGATTCTCCAGCCTCAGCATCCCAAGTAGCTGGGATTACAGGTGCCCACCACCCATACCCAGATAATTTTTGTATTTTTAGTAGAGATCGGGTTTCATCATGTTGGCCAGGCTGGTCTCAAACTCTGAATCTCAAGTGACCTGCCCGCCTCGGCCTCCTAAAGTGCTGGGGTTACAGGCATGAGCCACTACGCCTCTAGTGGCAGTGAGAGCCCTCTATCTGTTCTTGAAAGGGTGGAAGGATGTTTCAAAATGTTCAATTAATTAATCGACGTTGCTGAACTCTGAAACTGAGGTAGACTTGCTTTCAAAACAAATCCCCTGATAAATAAATTATGCATATATTAACCTCACCTAGGCAGAGTCCCAAGGCACCCACCTATAATCGAATCAATTTAGTTCACTGCAACTCAAAAATATTTATTTAACACTTTTCTCATGGCTAAATGGGCAGTGATACAATGAGTACAGGAAAAGGTGATAGTTCGGTGGATAAAATAAAGTAGTAGTTATAACCTCACTGAGATGTTACAGTGGTCAGACACAAGAAATTCCACCAAACAGAGCCCATTTTCCTTCTCCTACGATAACTTCAGGTTTCTCCTTTTCTTTCCTCTTTACCTACCCCTTAAGGCCACCTTTAAGTGCTGCTTTCTCTGAATGAAGTGGAGTGAAAACAGCACTTCTGTGGGAAGCCAGTGACAAGTACTGGCTCTCTTTGGTCACTTCTTGGATGATATTACTTGTTAAACCATTTAGTTTTCTTGACATTCCTTGTTTTTTCTCTTAAGTAGTGATAATTTCCTACAAGTTGAATGGAAGGATGAGTCCTACTTTTCTTTAGAGATCATTTCCAGGTCTAAGAGCTCTCTTTCTAAGGTTCTGCTTCATTTGGACACCTCACAGCTCTGACTCCTTTTGAAAAGTTACATGTACATTCATACCTTATGTAGTAGCTGGATGTGTCCTCCACAAGATATGTCCACCTGGAACCTCAGAATGTAACCTTATTTGAAATAAGGGTCTTTCTGGATATAATAAAACTCTAGATTAGCATGGGCCCTAAATCCAAGAATAGGTGTCCAGATAGGAGACAGAAGACACAGGGAAGAGGCCAGGTAGAGATGGAGCCAGAGACTATTGTTATGTCTACAAGTCAAAGAGCATTAAGGATTGCTGATAGCCACTAGAAGCTGGTAGATTCTCCCTCAGAGCCTCCATAAAGGTACCCACCTGTCCAACACTTTGATTTTTTTTTTTTTTACTTCTGGCCTTCAGAACTGTGAAAGAATAAATTGTTGTTTCAAGCCACCAAATTTATGGTAATTTGTTATAGCAGCCCTAGGTAATCAATACACTTTATTATATAATTTGTCTTCTAATTCTCTATGCTCCTAAAAATTGGGATCATTGCTATGTGCCATATTTTCTTTCTGTCTTAGATTGCTACGATGTTTTTGGAAATTTTACAATGGGTTCTTTGTTAAGTAACAAGTCACAGATCTTGAGAAAACACAATCACCCTCCCCTCAACTTTTTAGAATTTAATATGAGTTCTGCATCTGCCGGAAAATACATTTTTTAAGCTGAAAATAATTTTTTGAAAACTATATCCCAGCTTCTATTAGAAACTTTTAGAGATACATGCCAAAAAAAACGAGCTGCAGACAAAGATATAACTGTTTTTAAGAATCCTATTCTAGCATATTAAACACACACTTACTTTCAATATAGACAATTAATGCCATCTGCTTTACTTTTGGACTCTAAAACCACATGATTTGTGTGTTCAGATAATTTTCCCCCTTGGAATTAGGGTTTTAAAATAAGGTGTCTTCCCTTTCAAAAAGTAGCTGAATGAATCACTGGCTTTATTTTGGAAATCAAATGTCTAGCATTTATGAATGCTAACTCACATTTATTAGCAAAATTTCATCAATTACATAATGGATTGCTAAAATGTCACTCTTATGCTTTACTCTCAAAGTAACTACATGCTATATGCTTAGGAAAATATCATATAATTATAAAGTAATTCTGGGTTCTAGTAGATTACTCAGTAATTATACTTAATACTGTAGTTCCAATAGTGATTACTATGAAAGCTCATTACAAAAGGCAGAAACAGTCACATATGTATTCTTAATTACATCTGCCACAATAGAAGTTAATGTTAATTGAAGTGATTTATAGTTATTATGGAAACTCAATTAAAAATATATACTTGTAGTGATAACCAACCTTTGAAAGAACAAAGTGTCAGATCAGTACCAGAAAACTTAAAGGAGAGTCACCTTGGCCTAACTCTGTTTGGTTTTATTTACTTGAGAAATGCTTCTAACATTCTCATTCTATGAGCTTATTGTTCTTATCCTCCCAGCATCAAGGACAGTACTCGGCATTTGGGAGTACAGTACCTTGTGTGTACTAAATAAATGAATAAATAACTTGAAATATTTATTATAATCCATATACAATTTGATGATGAGATCCATCTGAAATTATTCATAAGTGGATTGTAAGATTCTAAATTGGTGCTTTTAATATTTTGGGGTCATTGGCCCCCGTGGAACTATGGTATGAAAGCTCTTGCCCTTCCTTAGTAAAATGTGTGTAAACACAAAGTTTTGCAAATGCTTTCTGGAGGTTCTAGGACCCCCAGAAGCTCATTATTGAACTCAAGTTAGTATTAAATAACAGTGACTCTGGAGAAAAGAAGCATTTTATGAGCCTTACTATGTACTCTTAGGTGGTTGATGTTAGGGACTTTCCCGAAAGAACTGGTAGTATACTGTTTTCTTAGTTTTTCCTTTCTCTGTGATTTTAAGAAGGTATATAGGCCGGGTATGGTGGCTCATGCCTGTAATCCTAGCACTTTCGGAGGCCGAGGAGGGCAGATCACCTGAGGTGAGGAGTTTGAGATCAGTCTGGCCAACATGGTGAAACCCCATCTCTACTAAAAACACAAAAATTAACCTGGCCCGGTCGTGGGCACCTGTGATCCCAGCTACTCCAGAGGCTGAGGCAGGAGAATCACTGGAACCCAGGAGGCAGAGATTGCAATTGGCCGAGATCGCACCACTGTACTCCAGCCTGGGCAAAAAGAGTGAAACTCCATTTCCAAAAAAAAAAAAAAAAAAAAAAAAGTAGAAAATTAAATCATTATTTCACTCATAACTAATTTTGCTTCACAAATACTTTTAAATTGTCCAATGTGGAAAATTATACAAAGTCTATTCCTTTGATAGGTGGCAACAAATAGCATACATTTTCACACATAAATATACAACTCATTGAAAAGACAAGTGTGAGACATAAAATTTCTGGTTCACAGGAGATGTTTGGCTGTATTGTTGAAACATTGCTCATAACACATTCCTAAATGCAGATATTTGTAAGATGTCATTGTGGTCAGCCGTCATCTAAAATGATGACTGTTTGCCCAGTTCCACGGTATACAGAATCCTGGGTCAAGAATTGGGTGGACACAGGAAGTGTCAGACACAGGCTCCGCCCTTGAAGAGCTCATTATCGCACCAAAGAAACAGTAACAATGCTCAGCAAATATGATGGGACAATATCAAAGTGCACAGTCAGAAATTCTCCTGGGATCCAGAGGACAGGCATAATGAAGGTGGGAGTAGTGGATAAACTTCAGAGTCAAGGTGGCAAACAAATACAGTCTACTTTTTATCTCCCAACTTTGTTTCAATGTGGACGTAAAAATGTGAATATTGACCAGAATGAAATAATTCAGAAGGTCTGATTGAGATCTGAGTTTAAAAGCCTGAAAGTCTAAGAGACTATGATATCGATTTAGGAGACCTGAAAAATCTTACATATTTTGGAACAACTTTTCTGGGGACCAAAATACCTGGGACCTCAAAGCATTACTCATACCTTTCCCATTTTGTCATCTTTGTATGGCTGACTGTGGCCTCAATGTAAGTTCTGAGAGAGTTAACCTAGAACAGAACACACCTGCTATTTTGTCAACAGGGGATGTATTCTGAGTCTCCATTCCTCAGCCATATAGTACACTTCCTGCATCTTTCCTAATCTACATAATCACTTGTCAAGAGGAGTGATTTCTACACACTTGTCAATGTTGCTGAGTTTTTTTGGCATTACTTGCAAAATTGGTTTAACATATTTTAACTGATATACTTTTCTATGTAAGTATATACCATGGATGGAGATATTTAATAGTCATTTCTCCCTGCCTGTAATCCCTAAGTGAGTTCAGGGTTCATGAAATGAGCTGAATTTCCCCAGAAAGTTAACTTTATTACATTCTTGCCTCACAGACCCAGGTGATACCTGGACACACAGATATCCCACCTAGAACTTTTTCATCATACCTAGAAAATCTGTACTGAGAAGGAAAGAGAAGTATGTTCCCATTGACAAGCGTGCTGCTTAAGATGTCTTTTCATCCCAAAGTAGAACATTTTGTAAAACCCTTCAGCTACAAAACCACAAAGCATTAGAGAAAATAATTAACGTTAGCAAATTATGATAAAAGTATTTCTAGCCATCTCTTGACCTAGTGGTAAATTATAAGTCTCCATGCTTAAATATAAAATCCAAAGGTACTTTCCTGGCAATTGACAATGGGAGAGATTTACACATTACATTTATAGATGCTTAAAATTGAAATAGTAAACCAAGTTCAAACACACTTCTCTTTTTTTAAGTTTTGGGATACATGTGCAGAATGTGCAGGTTTGTTACATAGGTATAGATGTGCCATGGTGGTTTGCTGCACCTATCAACCCATTATCTAGGTTTTAAGCCCCACATGCATTACTTTTTTGTCCTAATGTTCTCCCTCCCCTTACCCCCCACCCCGACAGGCCGTGCTGTGTGTTGTTCCTCTCCCTGTGTCCCTATGTTCTCATTGTTCAGCTCCCACTTATGAGTGAGAACATGCGGTATTTGGTTTTCTGTTCCTGTGTTAGTTTGCTGATAATGATGGCTTCCAGCTTCATCCATGTCCCTGCAAAGGACATGATCTCATTCTTTTCTATGGTTACATAGTATTCCATGGTGTATATGTGCCACATTTTCTTTATTGAGTCTATTACTTATGGATATTTGGGTTGGTTCCAAGTCTTTGCTATTGTAAATAGTGCTGCAGTAAACATAAATGTACATGTGTCTTTATGGTAGAATGATTTATAATCCTTTGGGTATATACCCAGTAATGGTATTGCTGGGTCAAATGGTATTTCTGGTTCTAGATCCTTGAGGAATTGCCACACTGTCTTCCACAATGGTTGAACTAATTTACACTCCCACCAACAGTGTAAAGGTGTTCCTATTTCTCCACAGCCTCACCAGCATCTGTTGTTTCCTGACTTTTTAATAATTGCCATTCTAACTGGCATGAGATGGTATCTCATTGTGGTTTTGATTTGCATTTCTCTAATGACCAGTGATGATGAGCTTTTTATCATGTTTGTTGGCCGCATAAATGTTTTCTTTTGAGAAGTGTCTGTTCATATCCTTCACACACTTTTTGATGGGGTTGTTTTTTTCTTGTAAATTTAAGTTCCTTGTAGATTCTGGATATTAGCCCTTTGTCAGATGGGTAGATTGCAAACATTTTCTCCTATTCTGTAGGTTGCCTGTTCACTCTGATGGTAGTGTCTTTTGCTGTGCAGAAGCTCTTTAGTTTAATTAGGTCCCATCTGTCAATTTTGGCTTTTGTTGCCATTGCTTTTGGAGTTTTAGTCATAAAGTCTTTGCCCATGCCTATGTCCTAAATCATATTGCCTAGTTTTTCTTCTAGGGTTTTTATGGTTTCGGGTTTTACATTTAAGTCTTTAATCCATCTTGAGTTAATTTTTGTATAAGGACACACTTCTTTTTCTTCTATTTTCTATTCTCATTTTGGAAATCTGAAGGCTGATTTTTCTGCTCTCATTCTAATTTCATATTCTGATATACTCAGCATTCCCAAGGCTTGAAAAACATATGAAAATTGTTCAAATGTTAAAATTTTTTTAAAGTAACATATGTCTATTCAGGGATAAAAGTCACCCAGTAGAAGCAACCCTTCTTCATTTGCTCCTCCACCAAGAGACTGTCAATGTCTTCTTCAAGGAATATTTTCCTGCCCCTGAAATGTGGCACACTGAAAAGAATATAGAAAAAACATGCAAGTAGTTCCTCCCATTCTTCTGGGAAGAAACATGATTTTTGTTTTATGGTGAGTCTGTGATGCACAGGGAGTATTTTCTAAAATTGACCCAAGGCTGGGCACAGTGCCCCACATCTGTAATCCCAGCACTTTAGGTAGCCAAAACAGAAGGATCACTCGAGCCCAGGAGTTCAAGACCAGCCTGGGCAACACAGGGAGACCGCATCTCTAAAAAATAAAAAATAAAAATAAAACTGACCCAGGGAGCTACACCTGATTTCCAGGTGGATTAAAAAAAAAAAAAAGGTTCTTTCTGATTTTAGGTTCCAAAACATTGTCAAGTTAAACTGGATGTTTCATTTAAAAAATTCTCATTCTCCTTTGACCACTGATTCAATATTTATGTCTAAAGCTGCTTACACAGTGATAGACGCTCCCTAAATTTAATCATTCAATAAATACTAACTAGCACTGAGTTGGTGTCAAGCATTGTTCTTGGCACTGGAGGTAAAGCCAGAGGCAGAGTCTGAGGAAGGCAAGACCACCTGAATGTTGAGACTAGCCCAGAAACACTCCCTGAAAAACCAATGGTTTTGCTTTTCAAGGTCAAAGAAGACAAGGTGTTGGGGCACTTTTGTCTTCCATAACAATTTTCATATACGTGGAAGTCTGTAGCTTGTTTTAACGAGAAGCGTCAGAAACAATGGCTTCGTTGAATATCTTCCTTTGAGACGGTCTACACCAATCTGTACATTACAAATTCTTTCTGACTTGGTTGCTTAAGTATTCTTTAGTTTAAATAGGTAATACTTTCACATGGGTCAAGTTTTTTTTAAGTACTTAATAAAATGCATTCCCTCAATTCATTCCACCCAATGCCTCCCTACTCACCCAAAGAACACTCCTTCTCTTTCAAGGTATAATGGTATAACCACTGTTATTGTATATCTTTTAGAGTTTCTTGATTCATACACAAATGAATGAAAATGTATTTGTTATTTTTCTCCTTTTTTTTTTTTTTTTTTTTTACAAAATATAGCATTCATACATACTATTCTACTGTTTTCACTTAACATTAAATCTCAGATTCATTTTATGCTGGCACATAGAGAATTACTTCATTCTTTTTTGAAGCTGTATAGTATGTCATTATATGAATAATGTACCATAAATAATATTTGTCCAGCCCCAGCGGACTTTCAGGATTTTTCTAGTCTTTTACTATTCAAAACACCACTGAAATGAATAAACTTGTACGTATGTCATTTCTTATGTATGTAGTGTATCTGTAAGATAGATTACTGCAAATGAAATTGTTAGTCAGTGAGTATACTCATTTGTAATTTTGATAGATATTGATAAATTATCCTTCATAGAGTTATACCAGTTTATATACATATCATTATGAATGCCTGTTTCTACACAGCCTTACCAAAGAATATGTTGTCAAACTTTTAGATTTTTGTCATTCTGGTGGGTAACAATGTTACAATAGGGTCATTTTAAATGTACCTTTCTTTCTTTTTATAAAAGAAGTTAAACATCTCTTCATATGCTTAAATGAGATATTTTAATGAACTCTTTGTCTTACTTTTGATAAACCTTTCTTTTCCCATTTTCCTATTGGATGTGTGAACATTCTCTTAATTTCTAGGAGTCCTTAAAATTGAGAAAATTAGCCTTTAGTTTGTCATGAGTTGCAGATTTTTCCAACTTTGTCATCTGTTTTTCAATTTTGTTTTAAAAAATTTTTTGTCTTTTAAAAAAATTTAATTTAGTACAGTTTTACTTTTCCAAAAAGTTCTGTGAATGAATTCCCATATACCCCACACTTGATTTCCCCATTACTAACATCTTATGTTGGTATGGCCCATTTTTATTATTATTATTATTATTATTAACTGAAGTTCATATTTTATGCTGATTTGTTTTGCTAAAACATTTTTATTGATGTGAAACTTGTGTAACATAAAATTTACTATTTTATTTTATTCTATTTTAATTATGATTACATTTTTGTACATTAACATCTCAGTGATTATGTTAACTGAAATAAGCAATGCAATATTTTTCTTTATATAAAATGACATATTTACTATTTACAAAGCACTTACTCAGTGTTCTACATACATGGCCAATTGAATCTTCCAATGATCCTTCACAGTAGATATTTCACACTATTTTAAAATGTATAATTCAGTGGAACTTATCCAGTGTTGTACAACCACCACCTCCATCTAGTCCTAACGCACCATCACCAACCAAAAACAAACCTCATACCCATTATGAAGTCACTCCCTATTCCCTTGTCTTTTCAGACACTGGCATCCACCAATCTGATTTTTGTCTCTGTGGATTTCCCTATTCTAAATGTTTCATATATACGGAATTCTACAAAATGTGACCTTTGATTCTGGATTCTTGTATTTGGTGTAATGTTTTTGAGATTTATCTATGTGGCAGAATGTGTCAGTACTCAGTACTTTGTTCCTTTTTCTGGATAATATTCTATTGTATGTATTACCATATTTTGTTTTTCAATCATCCATTGATGGACATTTGTTTAAATTTTTGAAGAACTACCAAACTGTTTTCCACTGTGGCTGCACCATTTTATATTTCCACTACCAACATTTCAAATTCTGCACATCTTCACCAGCACTTGTTATATTCTGTTGCTAATTTTTTTCTAGTAGTATCTCATGGTTTTGAGTCCCTGGTGACTAATGATGTTGAGCATCTTTTCATGTCCTTTTTCGCTATTTGTACTGTATATCTTTTTTGGAGAAATATTTATTCAAATACTTTGCCTACTTTTTTTGTTGGGTTGTTTGTCTTTTTGTTGTTGAGCTGTAGGAGTTCTTTGTTTGTTTCAGATACTAGATTATTATCATATAAATGATTTACAAATATTTTCTTCCATCCTGTAGGTTGTCTTTTAACTTTCTTAATGTTGTATTTGAAGCAAAAAAATATACATATATTTCCCTATGTTTTCTTCTAGTTTTTGTTCTTATATTTTGGTAATTGATCAATTTTGAGTTAAATTTTTATCTGATGTAAAGTAGGGGTCCAACTTCATTCTTTCACATGTAGATATCCAGTTGATCCAGCACTATTTGGTTGAGATGATTCTTTCTACATTGAGAAATTTTGGCTACTTTATCAAAAATTAATTGAAGTGGAGGGAACTCAATGGTACTGCCATAAAAACAGACACATAGACCAATGGAACAGAATAGGAAACCCAGAAATTAATCCATGTATCCACAGCCAACTGATTTTTGACAAAGACACCAAGAACACCAGGGAAAAGACAGTCTCTTCAATAAATGGTGCTGAGAAAACTGAATATCCATATGCAGATGAAGGAAACTAGATCCCTACCTCTCACCCTATACAAAAAATCAACTCACAATGGATTAAAGACCTAAATGTAGAATCTGAAACTATGAAACTATTAGAAGAAAATATACAGAAAGCACATCAGGACACTGGTCTGAGAAAATATTTTATGAATAAGACCTAAAAGCATAGGCAATAAAAGTAAAAATAAACAAATGGAATTATATCAAACTAAAAAGCTTCTGCACAGCAAAGGAAACAATCAACAGAATGAAAAAAATGGATAAATTATCTCAACAGACATTTAACAGAAGAAGACACATGAATGGCCAACAAATACATGAAAACATGCTTAACATCACTAAACATCAGGGAAATGCAAATCAATACCACAATGTGGTATCATCTCATCCCAATTAGGATATCTATTATCAAAAAGACAAAAAATAACAAATACTGAAAAAGATGTAGAGAAAAGGGAACTCGTATGCATTGTTGGTGGGAATGTAAACTAGTATAGCCACTATGAAGAGGTTGTATTTTGGGAGGTTCCCCAAAATACACTACCATATGATCCAGGAATTCTACTCCTGGGAATTTATACAAAGGAAAGGAAATCAATATATCAAAGTAACATCTGCACCCACATGTTTATTGCAGCACTATTCATAATAGCCAAGATATGAAATCAACCTATGTGTCCAACAACAGATAAATGGGTAAAAAAAATTGGTATATATTTATACAATGAAATACTATTCGGCCATTAAAAAATGAAATTCTTTCATTCATAGCAACATAGATGGAACTAGAGAACATTATGTTAAGTGATATAAGCGAGGAACAGAAAGTTAAAAACTGCATATTCTCACTCATTCAGAAACTAAAAAGAAGTCTATCTCATAGAAATAAAAATAGATTATACTAGAGGCTGAGAAGGGCAAGGAGAAATGAAAGTTAGGGAGACGTTTGTTAAAGGATACAAAATTACATGTAGGTAGAAGAAATGTTTTAGTGTTAAAGACATACTACAGTGGTAGGATGACTAAAGTTAACCGTAATATAATAAATAGTTTAAGAAGCTAGAAGTAGGATCCTGAATGTTCCCAAGAAACGAAATGATAAATGTCTGAGATGATGGATATGCTAATTACCCTGATTTGATCACTATACATCATATCAAAAAATCACTATGTACCCCATAAATTATTATATATCAATTTAAAAAATAAATTGGCCATAGATTTATGGATTTTTTTTCTGGACTCTCAATGATATCCAATTGGTTTTTCCATGAATAAACGAATAAGCTGGTTTTTCCACGAATAAACCAATAAACTGGTTTTTGCATGAATAAACCAATAAATTGATTTAATTTAAATCAATAAAATAAACCACGAATAAACCAATAAAAGGATACATGTTTATCCTTTTGCCAGTACCACACCATTTTGATTACTGTAGTTTATAGAAAGTTTTGAAATTGATAACATATCTGTCCTCCAACATTGTTCTTTTTCAGTACTTTTTTTGGTTATTTAGGGTCCCTTGTAATTTCAAATGAATTTGAGGATTGATGTTTTTCATTTCTTCAAATAACAGGCTGTTGGAATTATGATAAGGATTCCATTGAATCTGTAGATGGCTTTGGAGAATATTGCCATCTTAATAATACTGTGTTTCACTCTTGAACACAGGTTATCTTTCCATTTTTGGGTTTTAATTTCTTTCATCAATGTTTTGTAGTTTTTAGCATACAAGTCTTTCATTTCTAGGTATTTTATTGTTTTGCCATAAATCAATTTTTTAGTATATTATATAATCAAAATTATCAGTATCTTTTATACTTATAGATTTTGAGTTACAGTTACAAATTCCTCCTCTAAGATTATGAAGGAATTTCTTCATGTTTCTATTTTGAAATTTTATGGGTTTATTATTTAAATCTTCAATCAATTTCGAATTTATCTTGGTGTAAAATGTGAAGTATATGTAAAAATTATTTTTTCATTTGGCTTTCCAATTGCTCTAACATCATTTATTGTATCGATCTCCTTTTCCTCATTGATTTAAGATGTCACTTTAACCATTTATTAAATTCCATATATGTTTGCACTGTTTACTGAACTTTCCATTTAGCTCTTTTATTTTTCTATTTATACCCCAACACCACACTATTTTGATATTTGAGTCTTTATAATATGTTTTATCATCTGGGAGGGCTAATCTGTCCTCACACTTCTTTGTTCTCACAATTTTCATTGTTATTTTTATTCTTTTTTCTTATAAATTTATAAAATGTCAATTTGATTGGGATCACATTAAATTTAGAAATTAACTTAGAGAAATTTTACGTCTTTATGACCTGGAATCTTTCTATCCAAGAACATGCTATGCCTTTTTGTTTGTTTAAGTCTTTTATGAGGCTGTTAGTTATATTTAAAATGTTTCTTCATGTGGGAGTGGCTTATTTATTGTTCTGTTTATTCCTTGGTATTTTATCTTATTCATTACTCTTATAAACGGGACATTTTCTTTCATTACATCTTCTAACAGGTTTTTGTTTGAAATCAGTCTAATTCATGAGAGCAGCAATAAGTGTTTATTCTCAGGAAAGGATTCATAAATAATTACTAACTCTTCTTACTTTGCCCACAAAGGCATATTCTAAATTATGATTTCTTAATACTAGTATAAATTTCACCTTTTATTATAATTTATGCTCTAGATTTGAATTTAGAAAGGCTTAAAAACTATAAATGAATGACATTGAAGTAATAATGTTTTATACTATCTTAGTATTATATTTTATCTAAATGTAACATTAATGTACATATTTTTGTACATATGAATATATATGTACAAAATATACATACATATATACTCAAACACATACAAAACCTATACATATATTTCTAGAGTGAAAATATCTTTGAACTGATGTTCCTTTAGTTTATTCTGATAAGCATATAATACGTCATCTCAATATTACAATTGTAGAGCGAGGACTTCTTTGGAATAACTTTGAACCTTGAAACATGAGGACTTTCCTCAGCCATATATTTCAACACCAATTGTATTTCATTGGTAGATCAGCTTATTGTATAAACTAGATACTTCCTGACTCTCAAAGAAATGGCTGGTTTGTGTCATTCATCCCTGTAGTCCTTATGACAGATTTTTGTTTATTCTCTTTCCAAGTAATGTCAGCTTCATTTTTTATTCTTCTTGAAGATAAGAGAAGACTCTCCTAAACAATGAGGAAATCGACAAAGTAATTGTTAGCACGTATATTTCAGAAAAGATTTGCTTGCCATTTTTGGCCTGTTTCATTCAAAAAATTTGGAACTTAGAAATTCACTGGATATTTAACAAAGACAGTTTTTATTCATTTGTTTGCTTATTTGTATGCTTATTTATTTGTATTCACTGAACCAGCTCAGAAACTGTAACATTTAACTTTATATGTATATGTGTATATATATATATACATATACACACACATATATGTATATATACACATACATATAAACTTAAATGTCTTATATATATACACACACACATATGTATCTTACTTTATATATATATATATATAACTTTATGTATTGTATGTACACATACACATTTTTTTCTGGAAGATATAAGCAATTTAAAAATTAAACAGAATCATGTTTAATATAAATTGGCACACAATAGATATTTGATAAAAAGTGAATAAATGAATGAATGATTCAAGTTAACAATTCACTTTCAAAATCAATTTTCCATTTCTTAATTTTGGCTTTCTTACCAAAAGAAGGCACCTTTCTTTACTGCTGCTAATAAAATCTGGAGGGATTACAGGCATGAGCCACCACACTCAGTCTTGAATTAGGCTAGTGGTAGTCAAAGAATGGCGAAGAAACTTTCATTGACCACAGGAATATCACATGGCCCTAGATTTCCAAGTGCACAGGAAATGTCAAGCCCACCATCCATGTAGTCATATTGGGCGAATCTAGGCCAGTTCCTCTAGTGAAAAAGAGTATCGTAAATGCCTAGTTCACATTTTGTCTCTGAGAAGGGGGCAAAGAGTTGAGGCAGTAGTGGAACTTGATTCTCAAAAATTCAGATCTAGTAGGGAAAATCTGACTAATAGACAAGAGTACAATAGAGAAAATATATAATTGTTTTGATGGGTGGCCTTCTACGAAGCCTAACTTCAACAATTATTCAGACATTATGAATCTTACTAAGACATTAAAATATAGATCTACATTAGGCAATAATTTTCATGGTGGAGTTATAAATGACAGACTTGAGATTCATGGTTTCTAAAACCCTTAATCATCCCTCCAAAATCCTAAGGTCAAGTATTAACCCACACCTATGATACCTACAAGGCACCTGCACCAAGTACATAGCACACATTATCTCATTTAACCTCAAAACAACTCTATAAAATACTCCTTCTAATATCCTTATTTTGTCAGTGAGGAAAGAGAAGCAAAGAAAGACTCAGAATTTGGCCACCAGTAAATGATTGATCTGGGATTTGAACCTAGACCTCTGCTGTATAGTCCAAGCTCTTTAGCCACTGAGCCTTTTTTTCCCTTTTTTTTTTTTTTTTAAACTAAAACAAATTTGAGAACTTTTAAGCAAGATGAACAAAGAGGCAGATAAGGGAACTTTCACTTGAGTACAAGTTTTATTTTTCCTTTTTCTTTATTTTTGTTCTCACATTCAGCTGAAACTCTAAAGTCTCCCCCACCCACTCTCCCACTCAAAACCTTAATACAAATGCAAAAAAACCATTTCATTACAACAACTTATAGACCCTGTAGGCCAATCTTCTTGCAGCGTAGCTCTAAATGTGCACACAATAATGTACTATGAAAGAGGAGATCAGCTTCCCTGGGGCAGCTGCGTGGATGCTGTACGCCAGGGCCTGGAAGTCACCAGCAAGGTTGTCCCTGAAAAGCACAGATGACTGATGACCCAAATGCACAAGGGGCCCTGGAATGCTCTTTTATCTGAAGTCCCCCAGTGCTCCCCAGTCTTCCATTTCTTCCATACCTTGTTTTTCATTCTTCATGCCTACGGATTTACTCTTCTTCCTGGCTTTGATTAGCCTATCCCACAACCAACCTCCACTCTGCTTTCCTGTCCTCCCTAAGAGCCAAAAGCACTCTGACATGAGGGGAGCACTCCATCATTATGATGGGAAGTGTCAGGTGCACAAGATAAATGCAAATTTCATGGCACCACTGCCTCATTCAGCCAAGTTTTATGAGACTGAGAAAACTTGGAACCTTATGCTGTGGAGCCATTTGGTTGGCAGGGAGCAGAACAGACTTTATCCAGCACTGTCTGTTGGCAGCTCTGGTGCTAGATTTATACAGTGAGTTGGAGATGGCTTTGGCGATTGAGGCTGCTGCTTAGCCAGCTGGGGGCCTCTCAAATGAGGGAAGAGTAATGGCGTGAATCCTGGGAGAGAGCATTCCACCTAAGCACTCCCACTGGCATCTTCAGCTTCCTGCTTCGGACTGGAGAGCTGGTCCCAATGAGACTGGCCTCACACATGGAGCAGTCTCCAAATTTCAAGCCACTCTTCTCTGGTGCACACCATACTAATAAAACCTGGTTCCAGCAAAGCTGGAGCAAGAAAAAGATTTCTCTGGTGAGAAACTAGGTCTGTTTTGTTATTTGTTTTTGAGTTTGTATTTTTCTATTACAGAGGACATTACTCTATCTGCTTCCAAATCTATTATCCAGAGGAGGCGTACACCTGGGAGAAGAAATTTCATACAGACTGTGGCAGAATGGCAAACAAAAAAACCAGCCAGGATTCTGGGGCCAGACTTGAATACAGCCTTCTCCCCTAGCCAGCTCTGTGTGACCTCGGACATATTTTTAATCCTCTTTGCCTCTCAGTTCTCTCTGTTTAAAGTAAGCATAATAACAGCACTTATCTCATGATGTAGTTGTACAGATTGAATGAGTTAATAAGAAGCAAAAATGTAAAGCACTTAGAACAAGACATAGCCAATGGTGACTTAACACGCATTGAACTTCGGCTACTATTACTTCGGCAAAGGCACTTTCCCACTTCTCGCATGGTTTGGTTTTCCACCTTCTAGGAGTCAATCTGAAGACCTGTGACCACAATGAGGAATTTCAAAGGGGATCTTCTGTACTGCCTGGATATTTTAAATGGACAAACAGATAGCACAGGAAGCAGCCCAGCTCCAGATTCTAGGCTTGCAGATGATGATGCTGGAAAGGGGAAAAGAAACTTAAGTATCTCTGTAATATTTGTTTGAGAATTGCAGGAATGTGCCATCTCCTCTCCACAGGGAGAAAAGATCTATGATGGAAGGTTAAGTATGTAATTATCTTTTCTAATACTCTGATATACCACAGTATATAGGAACATATAGAGACCAAGACCAATTCTTTAAAAGTGGAGTGAAATTCTTTGTGGAGAGCAGTTCAGATCTTGAAGACCTTGGCAATAATTCGCAAACAAGGAAACTGACATCTAAAATGAACATGTTCCTTGGCCTCACAGCCAGACAAAAGCAGAGTCAAGATTAGAACCCCAATTCTAAGCTCTTATTTCAATGTTCCTGTATTGTAGCTCTCTAGGGAGCCCAGCCTTCCAGAGGGCAGCTCCTTTTGAAATGATGTTCTTTTCCTCACCAAAATCATCTCTTCCCTAGGTACTGTCTCTTGACAGTGGCTAAACTGTCCAGGCATTTAGAGTCATAGGTTAGTAATCATCCAGTACATCCTTGCATGTATTTAGAGAAGATGGTCTTCAAGGTTTTGGTATAAAGGGGTCATGAATTAGGGGATCAATTTTGGGAGGCGATTACAATTCACACAGTTGTTCCTCTTATCAATGGGGTGAGGCAGATTTGTTCCAGAACTCCTGTAGATGTTCAAGTTCCTTATATAAAATAGCATACTATCTGCATGCAACCTATTCCCATCCTCTAATAATTTAAAGCATCTCTAGATTACTTACAATACCTAGTACAAAGTAAATACTATGTAAATAGTTGTTACACTGTACTTTTAAATTTGTGTATTTTTATTGTTTTATTATTAGTTATTATAATTTTTTAGTATTTTCTATTCCAGGTTGGTTGAATCTGCAGAGCAGGGACCCACAGATATGGAGCACCCACTGTTTATCAGACACTGAGCTAGGTATTTGGGATGCCACAGAAGAGTATCAAGAATCACCCCTGCCCTCAAGCAGCTTTTAACCATTGAGCAGACACCAGGGAAGGGTCAGAGGAGCAGAGCGGATGGAAAAGGATATTGTGAGACTTTGACAGAAGTAGGAGTAGGAGAGATATGGGAGGAATTGGACTTGTTTGGCCTTTTAGGGTTTTCAGCATAAATCTTTGGAATTACTGCATCAATAGTTTATGTGTACTTACTTAAGGTAAACTCTATTCTGATTTTTTTCCCTAGATTTTTTGGAAAGCATGTTCAGAAAGCCTCTTATCTTCCCTAGCACAAAGATTGTTTTAACTCTAGCTTAAATAACAATAGTAAAAGTGATCAGGGTAGCTATCATTTGTTGAAAACTTACTGTGTGCCAGACCCACTGATAAGAACTGTGAGTTAACAGATGATTCATTCATGGCCCAAAGGAGCCCTGTCTTTCCTGAGTTTTCAAGTTCTATACAGAAAGGTCTCCTGTTTAGCCTTGCTAAATTTTGCACTGAGGAGGGGGCCTACCTTGGGAGTCCCAAATGAGTGATACAAAGCACAATTCATAAACATGTCCGACAACTTCCTGAGGAAAGCGCTTTCCAGAACCCACACACCAAATCAAATAGTTAAGAAGAAAATGAGAAAAAGGTTTTAATTTAAATCAATTATACTTTTAAATTATTTTCTTCACACAATTTATTAGAAGAAGAAGAAAACCCCCTAAAGTTCTGAAGAAATATTAACATAACATGCCTGTAACTCATGCTGTGTTTAATGAGAGGTGCTGTTTTTCCTGCCATGGGGCCATAGCCCAATGAGTGATGGCTCTGAAAAGGGTCACATACATATTCATCAAATTCGACATGCACATGTAAACTGGTTTTAATAGGCCATGACAGCAGAAGTTGTGTCGGGCAAATAGCTGCATATGTGCTCCTTTCCTCCACTGGCACATTTAGCCATTAACACTCCGGTATCCATGGATGAAATATTAGCTTGTTAACTTCAGGCCATCAGTTGTTGTTGATTCTCAGTAGCAACTGAGGGAAGAGATCCCCTTTGCTACTTTATTAGGGGAGAAGCTTGAACCTCAAGATGCTCATTTTACTTTCATGGTGTCATTAATACCATTTTGTTCCCTGAACTTGGAGTCCAGAAGATGCATGAAAATTGTTCTGACAAAAATTGATATTATACCCAGTTCAAACCCACAGATGGCATGGGACAAAAATTGATATTATATCCAGTTCAAACTCACAGATGGCATGGGTTTTAAAACTTTTTCTTAATACATTTCAATGCAAGATCTATTTTCTTCAACTGTCAACCATTTTGAAGGTTATCAAAGCATGCATGGCTATTGGTTAAGTGGATATTAGCAGCAAATATGCATCCTTCTAAGACTCTCTCCTTCGTTTTTTGATGAATACATTGTCAAGTTCAGAAGTGAACTAAATTATCACAGTGCAACCAAAGCTACACTCGATTCATTTAAAAAAAAAAAAAAAGGACCCTCAAGTAATAAAGTGAGACGTCTATGCTTTCTATAAGCTACCATACAAGAATAAGACCCAAAACCCATTATTTCAAGACACTCAGGCCCTGAGTTAACATTGATAGATTATCTTTTTGCAACCATCTGGAGGCCCCTCGCTACCTCAACCATCAACTGTTGGATACCTATATTTAGTTAAACAGAAGAATCTTTCATGGACCATTTACATTTAGCCTGTTCTGTCAGTCAAGTTTCTTCCTAGATTGAATTGGTATTTTGTTCTACTTTCTGTTAAACAAACAGCTGTATATTTGAATCACCAAGGTATTGGGTCTAACCAAAGTGATCTTTACATAACATGTTGAGGAAGAGTTTCATAGCTTGGAAAGAAATCTGTCATTCATAGTCAATCACATTTTATTACTGCTCTGTTCTTCCTCATCCCCATCCTTCCCTGCTTCTTCTCCAAATCAGCGACGAATCTTTGCCCCCCAAAAAAAAAAAATTCTGCCCTTTATTTACCAATAAGTGTTTCAGATCTTCAAATGCTTAAAATAGGATCAACTTTAGTTGCCAAGGTAGTAAACAACACAATAAAATAATTTATCCACTGATAAAATTATACTATATGGTGAGAAAATACATTTAAAAAGTAATTAGTTGGATAAATTAACTGGATATTTGTCTCTTTGTCATGAATATATTTTCCTTGGCAGAAGGAAGTATATGTAGGACGCCTGCTTTTTTTAGCTTCCCCATATTTAGTTGTGAATGAAGAATACATTGGATCCAACCCTACGGGTATTATATAGGGAGCAATTTTCTTAAAAAAAAAACCCTACAAACACTCCAATATCAGATATTGTACTTTTCAAGTTAGAGGTGTCAGATCTATTCTGGCTTTTTCAATGGAATATATTTGTCTTCATTCTTAGACTTGGTGTCTTGGGACAAGATAATTTAAGGGAGACTGCGATTAACATAGGCCAGCTCTCCCTTCTAATATATGAGTGGGCTCAATACAATGTATTCTAATGCTGCGTTACAATACAGTGATTTTTATACCCCACCTTCCATACATTTAAGAGTTGTGAGTGACTTTACATGTTTTGAGCTACTGTCAATTGAGAAGATTATCACTATGTCAATAAGTGGCATAATGTGTGTTCTATATTTTGCCAGTTCTGGCTTAGGCTCATTAGACCACCGCTGCCAAAGAAAACAGGGCACAATTTGCTTGATTTCTGCTTTTTTAGAAAAAAAGGCCCTCCATTTCTAACTGTTTTAATTACATTTCAGTGCAATTAGGAAACTCATCCCTAGAAAGCAAAGTTGCTTTCTGTGACTGGCGAGCAGAGGCAGAAAATGAAAGGCCGGCTCTTCCTTGGCACTGCTGCTCATCACTAAGAGGCGGGAATGACTGGTGCACTTGGCTGATTCAGGAAAATGCCATCTGGTATAGATTTCCTTTCAATTCATTGGGCGGAATTCAGGATCATGGGCAATAATTGAAAGCTGTTGTCTTGGGGTGATATTTTATTTAGTTCCTTTCTTTCTACTTAGCTTCTGGAAACCAGGCTGTCTGTGCTCACACACGTCTACTTATTCTACCTGTATTCACACTCCTGACAAATCCCTCTTAAGCTAAGAGTGCACACCCATAAATAATGTGCAGTTTGCATTTATTCTTCTCCAAAGTGCTGTAAACATCAAGGCCTACTTATCGGAGGTGTATGCGTGGTAACAGAGGGTCATTGAGAACTAGGGCCAAATGAATTGAAGTAAGCAGAATGAATGGCGCTGTTGGTCATAACTGAACGCTGTGTCTGAATTGAGTCCACTCAAAGTAGATCACATATGACTTTAATCCACTGCTCTGCCCAGCTTTCTCAGAAGATAAATCTGTCTCCAGTTGTTATTTACATATTATCATTTTACTGTATGTCACTGTCATAGTTTCAGACTTGAGTAAATCCACATTTAAATAGCGATTTGTCTCCTTTTGATAGTAAATATTCTCGTAAGTGGTGGTTAGGATTAAAGGGAATTTGTCGGCAGTAGGTAAAAGGGGCTATTTAGGATTAAATGAAATTATACACTCAGTCAAGAGAGCCTTCATTGGGAAGCCCAGTCCAGCAGGTGCCAGTTGTCCCACAAATTCCCCCTTTGAAGGTACAGTGATAATTGCCTGAAAGGAGAAGAAGAAAAGGAGGGGTGGAGGAAATGCATATACAAATGTTCTCGGCTCTCCAGACTCCCTGGGAGGGTGCAAATCCTGCCCCAAACAGCCCTGGAGACGCCACCACTTAAAGGTTAGCAAAGAGTTCTTTTGAGGTGACATTTAAACCTTTAATAGCTCCCAGCCAGCTTAAGCAGGAATAATTTTCTCTCCCTGAAAGCTGGGAGCCAGCACTGCTCAGTTACCTGTCTACAGAGGATGTCAGGGTGTGGAGGAAACCCAAGTGGGGCAATTTGGGAGGAGGGGGCGGAGCCCGCTGGTGTCTGTGGGCCTTGTCCTCCGCCCTAATTGCACCAAAGGCTGAAAAAAGCTTCAGGTTGCACGTTAGGCCCTTTCTGAGATTAGCAATTATAATATCAGTTTCCCCCAAACAGGGCTGACAGAATGGCTGGGGGAGCAGAGGTGACTTAAAGTTTAGTAAGTCTCGGGGAAAGTTTACTGTCTCCTGCTGTTTTCTGGCCCACAAATTTGGCCTTTCTGCTTCCCAGCACTGGCCACAAACAGTAGGAATCCTTTTCAATCACTATTAGCAACACTTCATTTCTGTCATATTTGACCCTTGGCAAACTACAACTCAGTGAAGAACATTCTTTCCAGAAAGGAACCAGACATCATTCAGCTAGAGACGATTTACTGTGGGACATGGAGCTTATTTGCTTTTGTTGAGCCCCTGGAGCTACTCAGCCTGTTAAAATGGATTGTCCTTTTGCACAGCCGTGCCGGTGGGAGGGTCATTCCTGAGAGGCAGAGAGAGGGGTGGAGGCCAGCCCTGGTCTTTATCAACTTGTCATCTGGTCCCATTGCCCTGAGCCAGGATCTTTGGAGTACACTGCCTGCCCAAGTAACCTATTTTGCAGCTTGTCTTGAAAGCAAGGCATATGTTAGGTGGTCAAGAACATCCCCTTTCTCCTCCATGTCAGGGCCATAGTGGTGTCTCCTCCAGTTTTTGCTTATATTTAATTTGCTTGAATATGAAGAAAGAAAATAAAAGCTAACCAAAACATGAAATCTTGAAAATGACTTCAATCAACAGAAAGGCACATTTCCCCAGCTTTTCCTTATATACTACATGAGACAGCATTTGGATTTTTAGTCTATTTTTTTTCCTCTCCCATCCATTGTCTACCATGGGAATTTCTAAGCAGTGCTAAGAGGACCCTGACTCAACAGTCTCCTCTCCCATCTGGGTATCTTTCATTGTTATTAAAGAAAGTGGGTAAAGGGGAGTTACTATTTAATGGTACAGAATTTCTGTTGGGGATGATGAAAAAGTGTTAGGTGTTGATAGCGGTGATGATTCTAGTGCATTGTGATTGTACTTAAGGCCTAGAATGGCTAAAAGGATAAATATTATGTACACTCACAATATAATATTAATCTAATGTTAATATCAATAATTAATATTAACTCAGCCCCTATATGGCTGAGATGTCTGACTGGTGCTTTCTTTCCTAGCATCTTCTCCTAGGAAGCAGACGGTCTGCACAGTGACCCATAGTAAGGAAGGTTAAGGCAGGCACAAAGAACCAACCTGTGCTTGCTTCAGATGGAACTAGGAACAGAGATGGGACAGCCAGAATTAGAATGCATGTCACTGGGCAGAAACATGGACAACCCACTAAAACATGACCTTCATGGGTGTGGAACACTCAGATGGCTTACAGGCTGCAAATTAGGAACAAGATAGGCCTAAGTAAAATTGATGGGAACTGTCTTCTCGTAATAACCCACAAGCATTTAAGAGGTGAGAGATATGGATTTCCAGAAAACCACACATATTTGGGGGAAAATAGGGGTCATTCTCCAGAGGCTTTGATCCGTTAGGCATTTCACAAAAGGTGGCCAGACCATGTGGATTCGACAACAGAGGTGCAAACTGGGACCAATTAATTTACGCTGCTTCATGTGGGAAAGGCAGCAAGGCCTGATGTGTCCATTGCTAGTCTTAACAAAAAGTATTTGTGCAATGTTAAAATAGTTTATACAATTTATGAAATCAACAAGTGATTTGATTTTTGCAAGCACCAACACCCCTTGAATAAGCTTTTTTGAATTGCTCTGGTCAATCCTTGTGACTTGTGTTTTAAGTACTCTTTTTAAGTTCAGGACAGTGTAACATTTAAAATCCAAGCTGTATTTTCTTTTCTTTATAAGAATTTAAGCATTGGGCTGATTTTAGGTCTGAAGCTTTCATTGATTCTAGAGTCAATCATGAATGCCTAGCCTAGACCTTTTAGAAGGATTGCTAATTGGTTGCGACTCATTACCTGGAGCTTTAAGAATGGCTAAAAAGAAGTAGCCCCATCTGAGGAGAGCCTTCTATGGTCACTTCAGCCTGGAACTCATTCCCTTTCTCTCAACACTTAACAGTGTTTTGATTATTCATTGGCAAATAATCTGCTAAACTCAGGGGAATCTCTGAGGTAGCCCATGGAACATACTGGACACAGAGAATCTGGATTTCCCAAGGCATCAGTGTGCTTTGGGGCCATACCTAGAAGCCATGCATCTCAAATTCTGTGGTTTATAAAGTTGAACAAATCGTCTCTACCTATCTGAGATAGAGGAATGGACTAAATGTGAGGTAGACTTCCAAGGGACAGGACCATATCAGTAGCAGATTTACTTTATTCAGAAAGGGCAGCCCCTCATATATATTACGAAAATTAAATCACTCATTTCTCATATTCCAAATACTACCACAAATGAAAGCTGGCCTGGGACTCTCCCTGCCCCAATCTTCACCGAGACCCTAATGTGATAGATATGATGCACAAAGGGATGGGACATGGACCCCCACCTCTCTTGTGCTTATAAAGACTGATAAAAAGAATGATCTCAGAAACTGTTTCAGAACTCTTTGACCACTCAACCAGATGCAGGAGATAAAAGAGATTATAGAGGAAAGAGGATTTTTTTCAAGAAGAGTGGGGAGGATTTTTTTTTGAGAGAGTTTCCAGTGTTGTCATTTCATCTTCCCTTCCCGTGGGTGAGTGGAAGGGGGTGTTCGTAGTCACATAAACCAAGTGAGCAGAGTTTCAGGAAACTACTTAGCACTTGAGCCGGGTCCCTGACTAATGCCTGACTCTTGGGATGGTGAATTTGTGTCTGTCTGTAGCCTCAGGCATCCCGAGGGCCCTTTGTGATTGCAGGAATGCCAGCACCTCTCATGTGATCTGGAGAAGGCTGGCTGTCTGCGTTGGTGGTGAAAGGTTGTGGCGGAGAGACTGGCCTGCACTTTCTGAGTTGGCAAGACAAGAGATGCAAGTGTGTCTCCCATGAATCACATGAGGGAGGTGTGGAAGAGAAGACCAGTGTGGCATTGCATTGGGTTCTGTCCAATACGATCTCCCGGAGCAATGACACACTCAGCACCCACAAAGTACAGGTGTCCCACAAGGGGCCAATAAAGTCCTTTGGGAGGCAGACTTGGTATTAAAAGTAGAATTGCTACTTTAAGAAACATGTGATGGTATAAGTGTCTAATTTAATTATTAATAAATTTATGGATCAGTCTTTTACTATGTTTGAGTCAATTTCAAATAATTTCTGTTTTTCCTGATGTGACAATTACATAATTCCATTAATGTGTTGCAAAATAGAAGTAACCTGAAATACAGCAGTTTAGCAATTTTCTTCTCAAGAAGTTTCAGTGACTACCTGGAATACAGTTTCATCCACCAGAGTTAAGAGAACTTCAGGAGTAAAAGCTCTACCGAGGAATCTCTTAATATGATAAATGGGTGCCCACAAGGAAAGAATGAATTTAACAGTACTCCAGATCCAGAGAGCATGGTACTTCTCAGCAAAGTGGCATTTTTCTATCCCCTTACCTCTCCCCACTCTCTGTCACTCCTACCTTCAAACTCTGGGTAGGAGAAAAGCCACAGGTGGAGGCTGGGGGAAGCTGTCTGTGGAGGGTGGGGGAAGCTGTCTGTGTAAGCTGAGACAGAGTACGATAGAAAGACAAATGCTTCCCACACACTCACTGTTGCAGGGTCTCAGCCTTAAGCAGGTACAAGCCAGAGTTGAGAGGCAACTTAAAGGTAAGTCAGGCTTTGGAGTTCTGATGTGATTGGGTCTTTTAATTATTTTGTGACTTGGTTCTCTGACTTAATGAATTGAAGTGACCCAATGACTCTTTATTATTAGACTATGACCAGAATTGTTGCGAGTAGCCCGAGTTTTCATTCAGAGCAGAAAAAGTGAAATAAAGTTGAATGGAAACTGCCACTCCATCTCAACTTACCAGTTATTCTACCGACAGCAGTACCATTAACAAAGATTTCTGTATTAACGAGGATGTTAGGGCCTAAGACAGCAAGTCAGGGTCTGACAGAAGAAGGAAAAGAAGACACAAGAATAAAAATGAAAGCACTGACCAAGCCACAAATGGCTCATGAGAAAATGTATAAAGTCCTTCAGGAGGCAGACTTGGTGTTAAAATTAGAATTGCTACATTAAGAAACATGTGAAGGTATAAATGTATAATTTAATTATTAATAAATTTATGGATCAGTCTACTTTTACTATGTTTGAGTCATTTCCAAATAACTTGTTTTTCCTGATGTGACAATTATATAATTCCATTAAAGTGTTTCAAAATAGAAGTAACTTGAAATACAGCAGTTTAGCGCTTTTATTAGTGCCAGTCGGGTACTACTCGATAGTCAACCTGCCAGATCCAAGTGACAATAAGCATGTAAAGATGATGACTTACATGTGTATCCAGTCATCCTAACTCCATTATATGCTCTGTAAGGCAAAGAACCATGTTTTATCCTTTGGCACTTAATAAATATTTGTCAAATAAATGAATGATTAAGTAAATGAATGAATAAAATATGCAGCCAATTATGCATATCATTTTGATTCCCATTCTTTAACAAAGAGAATTCTACTTGTACCTAAATTACCAAATAATTGCCTTATTTTACTACCTGGCTAGTAGAACACTAGCTATAGAAATACTGTTACTTGAAATTGATTTATTTGCCAATTGTCAATTTTGTTATATTACTCCATCTGTATTAGTTAATGCCATTGAAATAAATGCAAGTCACAGAGCCAGATGAAATGAAAAGTGGGTAGATTGAGTAGCAATATACCTTACCTAATTATTACACTAAAAGTAAAAAAAAATGTACTGTAAAAACTGGTTTTATAGCTTTAAAGACTATAGCTAAATATTTTTTACATTGTAATTTACATTCGTCACCTATAACAGAGGTGATAAGAAATGTAGGAAAATAATTCATTTTTCAAGCGACAAAGTCATCTTCCTAGTCCCAGGAAACAAATAGGAGGTCGGTTTTTCTCTTCTGTGGACTAACTTGCCTCCCAGTGGGCATGGGAACCAGGGAACCATTTGCCTCCTATCCAAACAAACCGTATATCAGAAGACTTAGTGAATAAGTTAGATTTTCAGAGAGGAATAATGTTGAGATGCTGTTTTGCTTTCCCTAGTTGGATCTGCCCTACATGGATAAGCCAGCATCTCTCTTTTTCCAGAATAGGCCTTTCCAGGAACAAAATATTAAAGGGTGAAAACCTGCCAAATATAATTGGTAAGAATCATTTTAGTCTCAGATAACTGTTTTTTTTTTTTCTCTAATCTTTCTCAGTTGTAGCAATATGATTTTGTCAAAAACAACATTGGTCAGATACTCTATGAATCCTTTTGGGTCCCCGTTAGTAACACTTTCTTTCCACCAAGCTTGACCACAGCAAACTGCAACTGTACTCTCAACATTCCTTTGAGAAAGCAACCCAACATTCAACTACCACAGATTTATGGTATGAAAAATGGCATTTCTAAGGACCTTTGAAAAATGTTAAAAATGAACATGGCTTTACTGTTATTTTCCACAGCAGGAATCTAAATTTATAACTACTACTTCTAATCAATTTGGGAACTGCTCATAGAGCTAGAGAAAAAATAAGTTCCCATGCCGCATTCTTCAGTTATCATTATATATTACAACTGACTTTCCACGTCACATTGAATAGTTGCCACTGGAAATGTGTAATTTTCCACATCCTTTTGTTTTAAATTTTCAAGGGATCCTATTACCATCCTATGCCTAGGAGCTAACACATTTGTGTCCAGGGTGGAGAGCTGTTTATCTTCTTCAAAACAATTTTTGTTGCTACGTTGTGTAAGTGTAGATGGTTTTTTGATTGGTTATTGAAAGCCAAGAAATACGTTTTGAAGCAATTTGTTTCTTAGAACATTTTGTCCACCTCATCACAGTGATAGGTCTATGAATGCTCTATTTGCAGTACTAAGAAAGATAATTTATATTCTACTAGTACCTTCATCCACTGCAACCCTTTATTGCCAAAGTGGGTCAAACATTTGGCACTTGAAATGTTTAGCACTTAAAATTCCAGATAGACTAGTGATAACGTGACTTAAACACAGACAGTCTTTTGAAAAAAATTGAAAGAAAAAAACTTTAAAGTTTCAGCAACACTTCATAGACATGAAATTGATCCCCAGCCCAAACAACTCTATGCTCCATTATCATAGAGTAAATTTCAGAGCTATTTAGGTAGAACATAAAGTTCAGAGAGTCATGTGACCAAAAACTCCAAGAGCAAGTAAATGCATGAGAGGTCAAAGGGCATGGAGCTGAAAGAAACATCTGGATTCCATCTTTTGAACTTTTAATGGAAACACTGATCACTTGGTGCACATCTGGGGGTTTTGACAAGAAGAAAAGGTGGGTTTTTATGTGGGGGCTTGCTGTAGTTTATCATCCTTCCCTTGTGCTGCATATTAATCTATGTTAGTTATAACGCTGGTTATAATATTTGGGATATCTTAGAACATTACTGAAATTATGTTGTTTGATTATCTCTTCCACAGAGTAAGATTTTGCCTTTTTTAGCTTCTTTACTTCAAGTTTTGCTCTAACAGGAGTATCCCAGAAAAAAAGTTAGGGAACTCACTCATCTGTGAAGACTGTACTTTCCCTGGGGAAGCTGTTCTTATCCCTCAGCAGGAAGAACTTTTTTTTTTTTTTTTGAGACAGAGTCTGGCTCTGTTGCCCAGGCTAGAGTGCAGTGGCAGTGATCTCGGCTCACTGCAAGCTCCGCCTCCTGGGTTCACACCATTCTCCTGCCTCAGCCTCCTGAGTAGCTGGGAACTACAGGTGCCCACCACCATGCCCGGCTAATGTTTTGTATTTTTAGTAGAGATGGGGTTTCACCGTTTTAGCCAGGATGGTCTTGATCTCCTGACCTTGTGATCCGCCCTCCTCGGCCTCCCAAAGTGCTGGGATTACAGGAGTGAGCCACTGCGCCCAGCCAGGAAGAACCATTTCAGAAAACCCAGGGAAGTGGCCTGTAGCATCCAGCCAAGGTAGCTCACTACCTACACCCCAGATTAACTCTCTAAGATATCTACATATAGAAAAAAGTCTCAGAAAAATCTCAAAGAGCCTTTAAAGCAAGTGATCTGGCTTTTACCACATTGTTCCTGGGTGAAAAATGTGTCTCAAGCACAAATAAAAATAACACAGATCTCTTTGCTGGAGAGTTGCAGGGTTTTACTCCCTGTCTATTACTAACTGGGATACCATAAGCAAGTCACTTAAATTCTTTAGACTCTAGCTTTCTCATTTGTAACATGATGGTCCTGGACTACTTGTTTCAGACTAGTTTGTTTTCAAGCAATATTTTATATGCATTGATCATTGTCCTGGATCTGGCACTAAAAATAGCTTTTAAAATTTCTGAGTGTTTAAGGATTATTTTTCAATTTCTGCAGCACTATCCCATGCCATATTTCCCTTGATCTTGTGGGCAGATGTGGCAACTATTATTCTCCCCATTTTGAAAGGCGACCACCAAGGCTTACAGAGAGGTGAGGTACCTCATTAGCACCCATCTACTGGCCACAGAAAGGTGATACATTTCCTTCCAGCACAGCAATCTTTCCAGGATGCAGGGTGACTTTCATTTCCTGTGATTAACTTTATGAAAATGAAATTCCTCATCAGCAAGATCCATGCCACAGAAAAGCTTATCAACTGATGGATGTTAACCAAGGAAGTGCTCCCAGAATTCTGAGCCAAGGCAGTGGGGCAACTGCTATTTTTTAAGAAGGAAATAGACAAATACACAAGAGAAATAATCAAGCTGTAATAGGACACCTTTTTAAACTGGAAAAGAGCCTAGTTTTCCGATGTAAAAAAAGGCTTGCCATTAACCAGTCAAATTTAATGAAACTATGAGCATCTGAACATAATGTGCCTTTTTAAAAAAAATTTTAAAAGTAAAGAAAGATCTTATACTTACAGGTATTAAAATAAGGGACTGTAAAACATAGGGATTAAGAATTCAGGGTTTGGGATCAGAAATGTAGCTTTGCCATTTACTCACTGTGAAACCATCAAGTTTAAAAAGGCACTAATTGGCATTCATAATAAGACTCGTGAGGATGTTGCTTTCATATCTCAAGAGCAGGCAATCATGCAAAAGGAAAATTTTACTACCTGGAATGTTTCATTGGAGATGAAAATTATGATTCATAAATTTAAAACACATAGGATTGTGTGATCAACACATTAAATACTACTGAAAGCTGAGTAAGAGAATTAGAAGGTAAGAGGGGGAACTCTTCCCAAAATCAGAGAAAACATGAGTGTATTTACATGATGAAATAAAAGATGCGTGACTGAGGGCAGATGTAAGAGCTCCCTAAGGATTCTACAAGAGGTGAAATAGTAAATGGAGGAAAAGCAATAGACAATGAATTAATAGACAACTTTCTTGATTTAGAAATATTAAAAAATTATTTCAACAAGATGCATCAAATATTAGGTAAAATTAATGAAAAGTAATCCCCCAGTTAGCAATCGCTGAGCAAAACTATTGATTTTTGAAGATAAAACATCCCATTACTGTTCTGTTATCTTCAAAGAAAAGATTATATAGATGATAGATAGATAGATAATGCTCACCCATATATGTGTATATAAATATACGAACTATAATAAACATGTAAATATCACATACATATGTATATAAAATTATCTTCAGATTTTCCCTTTGAAATACTAAATGCCCAAAGATAATTGAATTACATCTATTTACAGGGAAGACTATAACCTAGAAATTCTAAATCCAGACAATCATTTATGTGTGTGCAATACTAACAGAAACATGTAGGAAAACAGATATTCCAACCATATATCCAAATGTAAAAACATTACTTAATGATTGGCTTAAACTCACTGGTGAAAGTATAAAGTATCTGGAAAGGAAAATGTGAAAAAAAAAAAACAGCAGTGAGTATTTAAGATAAATAACGTTTAAATAAATGTTATTATGGTTATAAGCCAATATAAATGTCAAAATAATTGTTTATAAAGAATACACATCATATAAAAAATGAACAACCATTTAGATCTAAGATTATTTAAAAAGAAAACTTGTAAATTAGGCAGGAAATTAAAGAATATAAAAGCAATTTATTTTTAGATATCTCAAAAGAAAGCTCAATATCTACCTTTCATTTCTGACAGGTGAAAACATGGAGCTAACTCAGACTCTAAATATGTAGAATTTAAATTACTATATGTAAATCATTACTAGCATAAAAAGAATATACAGATTTCAAATCTCTAGAGAAAACTTAAGGGACAAACAAGCAATAGTAAAAGACATTAAAAACTAGAAGAGAGGATAATAAAATAGCACAAATGAAATAGTGGATGATATTACTTCTACTCTTACTTTTACGCAACTACCATGACTACTACTGTTATTGCCATTATCGTATAATGGCTAATACTTATTGAGTATCATGTGCGAAGGTCTTACCTAAACTCATTGCACTGCTTATAGATATTGAGAAATTCGTCCAAGATCACATAGCAAGTAAGTATTAGAATCAGGATCCAAGATGTAGTGTAACCTCAGAGCCTAGTTCTCAATGCAGTAAACATGCCCAAAACAAATGATAATAAAAGTTTTAAAGTATGTGATGGGTTAAAATGTGCAACTGAATGCAAACTAAAAGAATACAGAGGTGGAAACAGCAATGTAAAATAAAGTTGCATTTGAGAAAAAACATATTAAATGTCACACAATTTTATATTGATAGACTATATAATCTTTTAAAAATTAAATATTTTTGACACATTACAAGTGAAATTTCAATGATGGTATTAATATACTTACATAAATAACAGAAATCCAAGTTCAACCAGAGAAAATCAAAAGTGACACTGAAATTTTTATATGCTTTTCTCAATTTTTCACAAAACAAGTACTCGGAATAAAATAATAAACTGACTTGAATGATCTCATCACTATTTTTAGACCTTCGAATCTAACTTTTAGTTATCAAGTGCCAATGGTACATTTACAAAAAAAAAACCACATTCTAGTCACAAAGAAAATCTCAAGAAGTTCTTCAAAGTAATAATTATTTATGCTTTGTTTTTTAATACCATGCAATAAAACTAGAAATTAATTGCAAAACACAATTTGAGGCACATTATGATTCTCATAAGCAGAAGAAAAACTAAAGCATCTCATGGTTTGAAAGAGTTCGTGATTCATTTACCTTCAGGACATCTTTTATAAGAGTCGAAGAACTTCAGAAAATTCTGGCAACTGAACTTGACTCCAGAAAGCTCTGGAGATTTCTAAAAATACATATTCCTGGGCCTCAGCATAAATTTACTGAATCAGATTTGCTTTGTGTAAAGCCCAAGACGCTGTACTTTTGCCAAGCTCCCGCGGATTCTTCTGCAGCCCATTAGCACCAGCCATTGCACCAGGTATTTATTTGAGAACTACCAGTCCAGGTAACTTCTAAATAACCAAATGGTAAATCTCAGAGGCACAGTGGCACAAAGAACTGGACGGACTCAATAGATTGGAAGTGCTCCAGGCTTTTTATTACAGTGTTTAAATACATGGCAACTATCCTAACAAATTCCTCAATGCAGAAAGAACTAAGTTACTGGAGCCTTTCAGTCGTCAAGTCTCCTTGGGAAGGAAAAGGCTCAGTTCAACCCAAGCTGAAGCCTTCCCTGAGGAAAGCTGAAGGATTGGCTTAAGATGAGGCTGGTTTAAATTCAGATTCACAAATCAAGGGAAATGTAATGGTATGAACCCAAGGTAACTAAAGCAGAGAGAGTGTGCATGAGACACTTGTGGGCTGACGTATACCTGCTTTGCCCAGCACTAAAACTATCCTTATGGTAACTTGACTGAGAAATTGATGTCACTCTATAGTGTTTTCAAGGTCAAGCCGCAAATCTGGGCTGTGTGGCTAAAGTGCCAGAGTGCTAAAAAATTAGCATTTTTATTCTAGAAAGAAAAAAATAAAGCAGGGGAAAAGTGTTGTGGCAATGGTGTTTTACATGAAAATTAAAATTCAGTAATTATCAAAGTATTTAATCTGGTAAAAATTAAAGACTGCCCATTTGAAACAATAAAAAGTAGTGCATACAATTATAAAGATGAGAGTCCCCAAATTTGGAATGTTACTTTTACACTTTAAGATGTAACTCTACTGAATGAAAAAAACCAATACGCTCTCTTCCCCCAAATCAAATAAATCAATATAAGGAGCCTCCAAAAGAAGCTTCTTTCCTGTTCAATTTTAGGTAACTTCAATGATATAAGTTAAATATAAATAAAAAGTTCTATAAGGACTGACATGACAGAAGGCTAACGGAGTTTGGAGTTCCCCATAATGTGTGATTGTATGCCATCTCTTGAGAATCCACAAATGTGTGAAGAAAAACCTCTTCCCTCAAGAAATGTCATTCATTATACCAGGTAGATATGATTCCCATTTTTCTCATGCACAAGGATATTTGTCAGCTTTACCTTAGGCATAGGCCCCACTGGTAACACCTGTTATGCCCAGCGTGAAGGGTAGCCTAAAGCATCTTGCCAGGAGAGCTAGGTACAGATGGTGGCATTAGAGCAGGAACTTGGGAAACCAGAGCTCAGCATGAAGACATTGCTTTGCCACCCTGGGTAGGTGGTCTGGGGAAACCAGATTCAACAATACTTGGCTTCTCCCTATTACTAGAATATACTTGCTCTTACATGCCACTGTCACCCTTCTACTCACGGTGACCTCCCTCATCTCCTTTCTTGACCCACTACTACTCGTCCTTCCGTGTTCTGTTCCAGTGTCCTTTTTCTGAGCTATCTTCACTGCCTCCCTGGGCAGTCAGTACCCCACTCCTCTTAGCAGCATAGCACTTGGTATAGCATCTCCCATCACTCCGTGACTATTTAGGGTCTGTTCCCACTGCTGGATGGCGAACGACTGCATTGAATTCATTTGTATGTATTCCTAATCCCCAATCAGGGCCACTGATTCCCCAGAGGAGAGTTTAGCAAGCTTCTTGGATAATGTGAGGAGGAGTGAATTGCTACATGGATGCTACTAACCAAGGACTCTGGGATAACGTAGGCAGTGACTATAATAAGAAATGTATGTAGGAGAAAGAGAAGACAAAATCTCCAGGGTGAGAGTTGGGCTGCTCATGTTGTGAGAATTCTGCAAGGTTTTTTAAAACTGGAAATGCCTATAGGAAGATTTTATTTTTAAAGTACCTTGGCAGAGCCTACTATTAGAGTTTGTAGGTGCTTTTGTAATAACTTGTAGGGATTCTGGAAAAAGATTTCAGATATCTTCTAAAGAGAAATTCAGCAAACATTTATTGGACACACTTTGAGTGGACTTTAATACAAGGAAGATGTGGTGAGAGGTGTCTTAAAATGAAAGAAGAAAGAAAAATTGAATGAGTTCTTTGACCTAGGAGAACTTCAAAGAGACCAATGATTACTTGTTACTCATCCATCCATTTATCAAATATTTGCAGAGGACCCACTGTCTATCTGCCAGGTACTGTTCTAAGAGTGTGGGTAGCCCCCATCCCAGGATCCTTCTGATGCCAGGTACACTGGTAGGGGGTGATTGGTTTAAGTGTCTCGTTCTGAGATACGTGATTCTAGGGAATACTTTAACCAACTTCCTTTTGCATTTTATAGTGAAATTAAATAATCAAGTCATTTTTCGAGATCACAGTTTGTAGAAGAGTTAGAACTAATATCTGTGCCTCCAGGGAGCAGTGTTTATTTTTTTCCAGTTGCCTCTTTTAGCTGACTCCATTTTTTTAATGATTCCATACAGCAGTCACCCATGGCTGCAGCAGAAACTGCAGACAAAAACCACGAGGAAAGAAAGCAAAGAAGGAAGAAATAAAATCAGATGTAGAGTTGCAGTGCCTCTCTTCTAAACGCCGCATAAATGTGCATTTAGCTCATGTTTATTTTTACATTCTTCACCAGAAAATGGCAACTGCAACGTCTCATTCCTGATGGTAGCTTCAGGCAAAGAGGAGGCATAAGGAGAGAAAGATGCACAATAAACAAACAAGCAACAAGCGCTTTCTACACAATGCAGATTTCAAAACTTTCACCCTGGTTCTCAGCTACAACAGTCTCAAAGATTTGCAGCAAGCTCTAGGTGATTACTAATGGTTTTTCCTGAATTCCAAATGTGAGTTGGGATAAATTTATCTCCACTTAACTAAGAAAATATAGTTTTGTTCTCAAACCTAAAAGTATATTTTTTGCACTATATGCATTAGAAAGTCCCTTGTGATGGAGAGCATTTGTTTCCACCACATTGAGTTGGTTTAATCACTTGTGGATCGTATTTTATTAGACTATAAGAAATATTTTCAGCCGGGCGTGGTGGCTCACGCTTGTAATCCCAGCACTTTGGGAGGCCGAGGCGGGCGGATCCCGAGGTCAGGAGATCGAGACCACGGTGAAACCCCATCTCTACTAAAAATACAAAAAATTAGCCGGGCGTGGTGGCGGGCGCCTGTAGTCCCAGCTACTCGGAGAGGCTGAGGCAGGAGAATGGCGTGAACCCGGGAGGCGGAGCTTGCAGTGAGCCGAGATTGCGCCACTGCACTCCAGCCTGGGTGACAGAGCGAGACTCTGTCTGAAAAAAAAAAAAAAAAAAAAGAAATATTTTCTCCTCACTTAACAAAACTGAAGCATATGTGAAGAGAAGATGGATACACCTCAGCTGATTTCAGCTATCAGGCATCCCTCAGAAATTTTCATTCTAGATTATTCCTTTGAACAGTCAAGACTTATAAGTGTTATTTGACGCCTTCCCTTGATGTCTCAAAGGCATGTCAAACTCAAAATGTGAAAGGCTAATCACACGGTTCATACTTCCACTTAAAAGATCCCAGAAGAATGCTTCCAGTTCAGTGAGTGAGCTACCAGCCTTCCATGTTTAGAAAACCTGGGGGCATTCTTAGTTATCTCCACTAGTTCAACTCTCTTACTCAGTTCACCACTCATCCTACTGATTTTACCTCCCAGCTATCTCTTGCATCTATCCACTTCCGTATCCACTGTGATTGCCACCGTAACGCCTAGTGAGGTCTCATAACCATGAGACCAAGCCATTTATGTCCAAGCCACTCTTCCTACTGCAGTAAAACAATCTTCTCAAAATGAAAATAGGATCATATTGTTCCTCTATGTAAATATTTTAATGACTACATTTTGTTTTTAATAGTAAAGAGGTACTCTCAGGGAGGTCTCAAAGATGACAGTCAGAACCATAACATTGACCTTGGTCTGCATCCCTCTTGCCACAGTGCCTTTACACATGCTGGCTCCTCAGTCTGGAAAGCTAGCTCTTACATCCTCGATTCTTGTTGCCCTGTTAAATCCTTCCTCTCTTTTTACTTCTTAATTATCCCTTATTTAGGAGGAGTCTTCCTTGACTTCTATAGACTGAATAAAATATCCCTATAATAGACTTCAAACATTTAGAATACTTCTCCTTCACAGATATTTCTCCTTCACAGTTTTTACTACAATAGTAATCATGTAGTATTTTTGGTCTTATTTGAGTAATGTTTCTTCTTTGCTATTCTCTAAGAGAAAGGCTCATATAAGTTTTTGACAGATTTTATATCACTTAGATCTAGCTTCATTTCTGACATAAAAGAGGCTTTCAATAAATATTGGTTTAATGGATGAATAAGTAAACAACATATCCAAAGAATGAGTAGTCAATAGGCACTGTCAGCGAAGTCATTCAAAATGAAGCTAATTTTTCATGTTATGATCTGTGCAGATAGAAAGATACACATTGCAGGAGTAGTTGCCTACAAAGTCAGAACATGTGGCTTCACACTAGCATTTCTTCTTGGTCACTTACTGGCTTTGTGCAGGGGCCTGTAAGTGCCTGATATTAGTTTCTCATCCATAGAGCCAGGGAACAATCCATTCACTGGGGGCAATATGAGAATTATATGACATATGTTTGAAAAGACTCCATGATCTGGAAACCCCAGTCAATCTCGATTAAGAAGCCAGAGGACTGCAAAGACCTGTAGGAAACTGTAGAGAAGTGGGTGAATACAGCCTTGATTCCTTCTTACAAAGGGCCAGTGAACTGTTCTCTAGAGTTTTATTGGAACACGGCCACTTGGTTTGATTTCTTTTTTGTCTAGGGCTGCTTTCATTCTACAACTGAGTTGAGCTGTTGTGACAAAGACCATATGGTCCACGAAGCCTAAAATATTTACTATCTGGCCCTTTGCAGAATATATTTGCCAACCCCTTGCTCTAGAGTATTGTTATTGTTACTGATATGGTTTGGATTTGTGTCCTTGCCCAAATCTCATGTCGTATTATAATCCCCAGTGTTGGAGGAGGGGCCTGGTGAGAGGTGATTTGATCGTGGGGGCAGATTTTCCCCTTGCTGTTCTCATGATAGTGAGTTCTCATGAGACCTGGTTAGTTTCTGTATGCCTCACTTTGCAGAGGGGAAAAAAGTACATACATCATAGATACATTGTGAGGATAAAATTAAATCATATATGCAAAATATTTAGTCCAGTTTCTGGCCCATAGTAAGCATTTCTTAACCATTACTATTACTATTATCCTTGTAGCTGTAAAAATTATAAAACATATCATTTTAAATAAAATTAATATAAATGTTCCTTTTAAAATAAATTACTTAGGTGCTGAGCTCTGAAATATCTCAAAGAAGTAGCATATCTTTTAAAAATCCCCAGCTACTCTTAAATAAGAAAATCAGAAGCAACCCAGTATGTGCAAATATAAGGTACAACAAATATATGAAAGGAGCACAAATGATTTCAGAAAAAAAACCTCTACAATAACAATTTTACATTAAAGGATTTTTTTTAAAATCATGATTCCCTTCACTTTTACAGTTATGAAGCTTAGACACAAATTTGTCTCCAACTTATAGAAAATTTCTGTGAACAAATTTGTCTTCTAGCCTTACAATTCATTCCTTTGCTCTAATTATCTATAAAACTTTATAGATTAGATTTATTGTATGCTACGTTTTCTTATAATATACATCAAATCCTCTTTGGGTTGAGGCAGCAGATGAGTAAATTAGTTCATGTTGTTCTATAAATGCATGTGAGCGATTGAACCTGATAATATCACTTTCTTTACCCATCAAAAGTCTACCCAATGGGTGGTAGTGATGGTAGTGCAACATTTTGAGAGTATTTAATGTCACTGATTATACACTTAAAAATAGTTAAACTGGTAAATTTTATATTGCATATATTTTACCACTATAAAAATGTCTACTCAGACTTCTGGCTTAATTAAATAATACTTTTGCTATAAAAACCCACCCAGATCCCCTGAGCCTGAATTAATCAGCCTTTCCTGTATATGTTGGGCCCTTGTTTGTTCTTCTGTTATAGATAGAGCTTCTCACATTGCAATTATATCCTCTGATGTTTTAATCCTCTTCTGGGCTATATGTTCCTTGAGGGCAGGTACACATCAGTCACCTCTGTATCTCTCTCACACTGCTGAGCACACACCAACTGCTTGGTAAATATTTGCTGAAGATGGGCAGAGAGGAATGGAAGAGGGTGGCAGGGGCTTTCAACATCTGCCCCAGTGTCATTGAGGTGCAGCAGAAACAAAAAGTAAAGTGATTTCCATTAGACAGTGCTGTCCTCAGAAGATGCTCCAAACAACTGCCCCCCATTCAGTTTCGCTCTCATCTGAAAATTGACATATGTGGTCAACAAATAAGTACATCCAAAGCTCTTTGATAACAATCCATGCAGAAGATTTTAATCATTTATGGATCTCCATCAAAACACTGACAAAGACATGGGAGAAAATATCACCAAGCCGAACAGGCCAGAGCATGGCTATGGCAAAGTAGGTATCACAGGCTGTGGAAAGGGCAGTCCTTGCTGTACTCCAGCCACTTGGTGCAATTCTGGATGTAGGCCCACTGTTGCCAGAGCTTCTGACTTTTCTTTAAGCTGAAAATTGGCTCAAAATTTTAAAAACAATATTGCAGACCAAACAAAACATATCTTTGAGAAGCGTGTGACTTGATTCTAACCCTTCACATACGATCACAAATACATTCAGAGTATCTGTTGTACAAATTCCTGAGGACATATTCTTTTGAATTCAAAGAATAATCAGTACCTAATGCAGAAAACTATTTTTAGAATTAAATGTGTTAACATGTAAAAGTGCCTATTAAAATATATGTTTCTGTTTAGATGCCCAATAAATATTCATTTCCTCTCTTCCTTTCCTCTTTCCTGCTTTTTTAATTGGGAGAAATGGTTCTTTGATTTAATAAGAAAACAGGTAAAAGGGAAAAGATGCACTATTTTACATAAAATATGCTATTTTTTTATATCAAACTCCATACCAACTAAGCCAATACATTCCACTAAGCCCTTCACCAGTTTAGATCTCTGCAGACTTGCTTTGACTCAGAGAAGGCTGATTTGTAACTGGCAGTTGGATTTTTATATGAAAATGATGTTTCCAAATAAGTTTAAAGATGCTTGAAAACATCCTTTTCTCTCCAATTATTTAAAGAGAAAAAATTCTCATTTTATTTATACTATCAAATTATCTATAGATAAAGTATTTGTTGGACAAAATAAAGCTTTGATTCAGTTTTCTCTGAATTACTGTGAATTTCTCATCCAATTCTATGCAGTTTCAAGGTATTCTCTAAAGCAGCAAAAAACTCACATAGTCCCAAGACCAATTATTTCCCAAATCATTAACAACTGTATTGTAAGCTATCAATTGTAGTATGTGGGCAGCATTACCAAAAGGAGATACCATTAGAGTCAGAGTGTAAACTTCAAGTTTATTTCTCTTTTAGAGCTGGTTAAATATAGACAAGTTATTTAAATCCTAAATAGCTCATTCCTCATCTGCGATATGGGGTGGATTGTACCTCTTTCCCAAGTTTATTGTGAAGGCCAAATGAAATAAAGTTTGCAAAATTGTCATATAAACTGAATAAGGTTAAACTAATACATACCTTGCTTTAAGTGGAAGAGACAGCTAGTTATTTAGGATAGGTGTCCTGAAATAGCTCTGTTGATAGTAGTGTCTTGACATGTGCATGAAACTCATTTTGTTTGTGATTTCCATTGAGTAGCTGGTCCAAGTGTCATAAGACTTCCTGCCCTACAACCTCACCCTTTATACATGCAGCATGGACATAAACTAAAGTAGAAGGGGAACTTATTGTTATTATTACTGCCAACAACACAGCAATAACAAATATTTACTGAACATTTCCTAAGTTTTAGCCACTTAGCTAAGCACTAGACACACATTGGTTCAAGCCACTAAGACTTAGAACAGCTTTATGTGGTAGATATTATAATCTTCAATTTATAAATGAAGAAACTGGGATTAGAAATGGGTGGTACCTTGCCTAGGGTTATTCACTAATACATGGTAGACAAGAGATTCTAATTCTGGCAAAGCCAAAACGAGGCCACATCAATGGGACAGCAGCATGGTGTAGTGTTCCCAGGAAGACACCTTTCCAGATAACTGAGATGAATGCTTCAACTACCAACATTTTTGGGAGGAGGAGGGGCCCATATTTTTACATCATGTCTGAATATGGTCTTTGCAGTGAAGATAGCATCAAAATCTTTTTTGAAAACATTTTTTTTTTCGGAGGGGCCTTGGAGATTGTTTGGTCTAACCCTCTAAATCTTCAGATGCCATGACTGACACAAAGTTCCTTTGGCTATGATATAAATCAGCAATGCCCCAAAGGAGCAAAGTGATACGTAGGAACTTCTTTGCAGTAAATGACAACACATCACTATGGTCTTTTTTATTCTAAGTTTCTTTTGTTTATTTATTTCACGGTTTTCTTTCTTTCCTCTCATTTTCAAGTTGTCATGTGTCACTTGCTCTGGTCCTAAAGAATGTGCCATTCACACCTTATGTTGCACTACTTATAATTTGCTATGAGATAGGAAACCAGGTAACTCTTTGACTGGGTGTCAAATTAGGCGTGAATGAATTCTGAGCAAGCACCTAAGAAGAACTCTTAAAGAGTGAAGTGCATGTGCTTTTGCCAATAGATGTGGCTTCCATTTTGGTTTCCCTGATAGTTTTCAGTGATATCTTGGAAAATTCAGTTTGTCAGAGAAATAAATGCCATATAAGTGAAAAATTGAATACTTTTAGCAGTGCACATCTCAAAAGAAGATGTAAGTCATGCTTCCAAATAAATCTATTTCCTCTTCCAGTTTCCTCATAGCAATTCTTAGAGCTAGCCAGCTCTACCTGCTCTCTTTACATTACTCTCTCCTGTCTTTTGTATAAGTATAGTCACATCATCCTTTACCCTTTTACTTCGGTTGTCATTTTCCAGCTGGAAAACAGCAAATTTGATCATTCATACAGAAACAGCGTCTGTTGCTAACCCCTCAAGCTGGTGTACTGGTTTCCTTTCTTGCAGCCAAACATTCAGGAACATGTGTTTATATGTATATCTTTCCCTTTATATTAGCAATAAGTGGGTCCTTAAGGACTATATAATGAGAGAATGCAGTTTTCTGGCCTGATAAGTCCCCGAGCTTCATTACCAAATTCATCTTACGTGTCAGCCATTAAATAGCTTGGCATTTTCCTCTCTCATCCATGCAGTATCATTTAATTTCATCTAAATGGAGTTTTCTCTATGCCATAAACATCATCATCTTCATTGCCACCACCATCAAGAAGCATTTATTGCTTGCTGCAATGCATATGGTGCTATACTCAGTATGGTTCTACACAACTCCATCATCATGGCCCTCACCCATGGGAGTCCATGGAGGACAAGGGGACTACTCAAAATAGTGAGATTTGAGTTGAAGTCCAGATCCCCTGCCTTCCCCTCCCCCCACACACACTTGAACAGCTGGGTTAGCTGGAGCAGAGCATTTCCCATTTCTGGGTCATGCCTTATCTAAAAATAAGACAATGAGTTACATTCTCTCTATGATCCTGCACATTGTAATGCAGATTCAGCTGCAGCCATTTTAAGAGGGGAGGAGATTGGTAGAGGAGGGAATTGGTCTGCAACTTTAAACAGCTGGCTATGCTCAGAGAGGTAATTAGCCACTGAGTCCCAGGTCAGAGTTGTCTACAGGAGTTTGTTCATTTCCTTGACCTCAGTGTGGTTTCTCTATGTTCTCAACACCTTCTGTCATTCTTATGCCACTATTTTTTTTTCTGACCTTGGCTCCCTTCGCATTTTCTCTAATTCCTGGCTTTCCCTCACACCAGTTCCTCAATCTCTGTTTTCTTACGTTTCCCAGGCACATGCAGGGACTGTGTCCCTATTAGAAGATTAGCCTTAAATGGTTCTAAAACGAAGCTCCTGAGGCCTCTGGGTCCCTACTCTGGAAACTATGTCTGATCTTCTTGAAAGATGGCTGGGACCGAGCCTGGTACATAGGTCATTCAGTCGAGTCACTAATCATTGCACTGAGGATTGAGGACTGAGGCTTATCACATAGAAAATGATCCTGGGCAAAGAAGTAGGGGAAATGGGAAAAGGAATCCCAAACGATTTTGAGAATCAAGAATAATAGAGAAACAGACAAGTCCAAATAGTGATTATAGAGACAGAAGTGGAAGCAAAAACCCAAAAAGCATGCCCACACTGGGCACACAGAGGAACACAGGAGATGTGGGCAGCAGGAGAGAGAGAGAGCAAGGACATAATGGATCCAGAAAGGAGTTCTGGGATTTATGTCCCAAAATGTATCTGGGGCCAGGAGAAACATTTCATCCCATCCCTGCTTGTGTGTGAATTAGATTGAGTCAAAAGGCATAAAATCAGGTAGATAGTCCTGATGTGTAAACAATAGCCGAATAGTAATAGTAACCAAATTATCCCCTTAATCATTGTAGTTAATTTGCATTGGCTCTTCATGACTTTGTGCTAATTGCTTGCTATGCATTATTTTCTCACTGAAATTACTCAACTACTTTTTTGTTGCTATTGTGGTAAAATATACATAATATACCATTTACCACTTTAACCAATTTTAAGCATACAGTTCAGTGGTATTAAGTACATCCACAATGTCATGCAGCCATCACCACTATCCATTTCTAAAACTTTATCATCATCCTAAACAGAAACTCTGTGCCTATTAAGCAATAACTTTCCATTTCTCCTTCCCTCCAACCTTTGCTAACCTAACTCTTCTACTTTCAGTTTCTATGAACCAACTACCTTCTAAGAGTAGCCATAAAGGTGGAGTTACAACATGCTTAGTGAAGTTCTAAAGTTAACATGTAAAGCAGAAAACATAAACCATCTATATTCTTACTGAAAAGGCGTAGGGAAGAAAGGTATGTTAATGACAGAAAATATTTCTCAAAAAGAAGGGCCCAGCCAGTTGACCTCCATCACTGGTCAGTGGATCCCCAGGTATAGATAGCAGCTTATGCATTTAGGATCCTATTGCACAAAAGTGTATACTGTATCTTTAAACAGTAGAAGCACACTAAGCTACTTGAAATACTTATATCACAAGAGGACCTCAGGAAATAAGACAAAATGTGGAAAAAGCAGATTGCTATCTCCTGTCTCATGTTTACCAGGGAAAAGACATTGAGTTCAATGGCAGATGGAATCATTCTTGCAATTTAAATTATTGTTCTCTTCCCTCCTCTTTTAACAAACATATAGTGTTGAATTCTTTTACACTGAGTGTGTAGGGTTTAATTCATTACTATTGTTACCCTTTTTATATTGGTGAGGCATAAATAAGCTAAGAAACTTCCCCAAATTCACCAAGCTTCATGAATACTTAAATTTGTGCCTTTAACCATTGCCCAATATTGCCAGATAAATGGTTATGTATTCAAGCAAATTAATTTTTTTCAATATTCAATTTTTTATTTTCTTTTTAAAATTAATCAGGGAATCTATTGACCAAGAAAGCTTATAGGAGGCACTTTTGAGTGAAACTCTAAAATTTCACATCCATTTTTTCAAACTACACAATATGTAAATCTCTGGACTCCAGGGGCCAATTGTAAATTGGTTTCAAATACCACAGAGCACATAAATCTTCCTCCTCCCTTCTTCATCTCCCTCACCCCATAATCTACTCACTCTTTGACCTCCCTACAAGAAGCATGACTGCCTTAAATTTAGAGTTTTCCCTTTCATCAAAAAATGCACACTTTAAACCCTAATCTTATTTCAGAGAGGGGGTTAATCAGCCTTCTTAGTGAGCTTGGTTACTGCCTCAGGTGAGAGGCGGCCCACAAGGAAGTATACTGCCAGGCAGACACCACTGATTGGAAGTTGGGACTCAGAACATTCAGGAATGATTTAGGAATGCAGACCAATTTTACTTATTTGAACTAGCCAAGGGGAAGGTCAGGCTGAAACCATTAAAAAATCTAGATAAGGAAATATTTTGAAGAAATACTGTTTTATGACTCCCAAATACCCACATTAATTTCAGCTCATCTAGGTCTATCCATTCATGCTATTGCCGACTGAAGGTTCTTAAGGAACTGCTTTGAGAAATAGATGAGACTAGTTTCTAATTGGCATAGCTGTTATAAATGAAGGTAGGTTATTTAAGTGCTTGAAAACAATTTTTTTCCTAAGTAATCTTATTTATGCTACTAATTTGTACTTTTTGTAAAAAAAAAGTATGCTGAGTAAAGGTAAATTTTAGCCAAAAGTAATATAGTTTCATCACTGCATAATTAACCTTAGCCCAGTGCAGAATACCCTTGCTCCAAGTTTCAATTACATTATAGCTAAAGTCACATAAGTAAACATATGATTAATTAAAGAGCAAAATTCACTTCTACAATGTAATGACTTATTCCAGAGAAAAATAAAACAAAAAGAAAAGTGATTCTTGGGGTGCTATGTATAAAATACATAGAGTTAATGATTAAATAAAAAAACTTTTTCCCAAAGCAAGAATCCCATCTTCAGCCAAAATGAGAATAATAGAAAAGAGTTTAAGCACATTCATTATTTTCCCATTTGGAGAAGTCCTCTCTTTCATATTATTTATTCCGCTTTCAAATGCCATGCTCCAAACATAAATGTGATTTTCACTGATGCTCTTCAACTTTGTCAGGCTACCCAACTCCCCTTCTCTTCCTTCCTAAATTTAATTAAAACCAGCATTCAGGCATACTGGAGAGAAACATAACACAAAGAAAAACAATTTTTAAAAGCCCACATTAATCATGAGCTTTAGAGAAAGTCACCATAAATAGGATGTATCTAGCCAAATGACAAGCTCCAACCACTTAAGAAAAATGTCTTTCCAGCTGCAAGGATACCAGTGTTACTGAAGAACATAGTTCTTTTGTTCTATAAATTCCTCATTTTCAGATGAAGTTACCATGTTTCCTACCTTGATATAGAACAACGTATATTCAAAGTTGCTTCATCTACCATATAATCTCATGAAAGCTGAATTTTATTTTATGGTATTGCCAGGCACAGAGGAAGGAAAAGCCAGACCTACTATGTGCCAAGCAAAATGCTCGACATTCTAGATGGTACTTCATTCAACAGTCCCATCAGCTTTATGAAGTTACTCGAGTCTTCTCACCTTGAGCTGGAACTTTGAACCCACAGAGGTCCTACTAACCCAGAGGTAGGACCTACTTTTTTGCCTGCAGAGTTGCAGAGACATATTTAAGAACATCAGACCCTCACTGTCTCCTTCCACGTTTTGCACATGAGTCTTTGTGGTTGTTTCATTCCAACCATTCCACTAAGAAGCATTTTGATCAAAACGAATAGAAAAATATAAAAAGATTGCCAATGGCAGAAACCTCAATGTTCAACCTCAAATGGTTGACTAAAATGGAAAGAGAAAGGCAGATTAATCAAGATTATTACAGAAGGCTGTCTGATGAACAGAGATCAGAATTATTCATGGTCAAAACATTCACCCAACTGCTCTTTGCCTTGGTTTACCTCAAATGTAAAAAAGGTAATAACATGGCCTACATACCATTCTTAAGAGTATGGGAGAAAGTTATATAATTGTCATAGATAACTAGGTTTGTCCGAAGTAAAAGGAAAAGATATAAATTAAGTTTTTACTATAAGTCACCTCCTGTGGAACATTTTGTATATGGTTTCTTACTTAATCTGTACCACAGACAAGTGAGATAGGCCTTCTCATCCTCACTTTACAGATGAAGAATCTAAAGAAAAGAGTTTAATTCCTTGACCAATATTAGACTACTAATAAATGGTAGAGCCAAAATTTGAATCCAGATTTTTCTGATACCATTTCTCTGTCTACACCTGGCTCTTCCTCTCTTACCATCGATGGTTCTGAAGAGAATTTACAGCATCATGGCGAGGTACCACATAGAGTGAGTGGACTGTCACATTGCTAATTCTTACCTATGACTCATATTTACTCTGTCCTAAAATGTCACGAATATATTGTCACCTTCATTGACACCTCACTGGATATGAGCTAAAAAATGTTAAGGATTTAAAAAATTTTTCTTTTTTCTTTGTTATCATTTTGTTCCCTTATGTATCCCAAGGATTAACAACAATGCCCAGCATGTGGCAGGTGCTCAGTATGTTTTTATCAAACGGATGCATTGAATAAACTCCTAGTCTCAACTGAGCTCCATGACAGTATTTGATATTGGTCTAAATCATATTGGTAACTCAATCATTGCATCTGTGCATGACTTGCATTTTTGAGCTCTGAATCAGGTAAGCTATTCCTCATTAGCCTTCCTATTTCTCTCTTTCTAACCTTCCCTACAAATTCCACCAACCTTGTTTAAGATGGTTTAGACTCCAAATTCAAGACTGTACTTGTTCACATGCATCAGCAGCCCTTCAGGACCATGTTTCCAACAAAATACAAGCTCCCTAAAGATAGATGTACGTTGTAAGTTTAGGAGCCCAGATGCTGCCTTGGGAAAAGTCATATACACATTCTACCTCATATAAGAAATGTATAATTAATTTGGGGTCCTAAGATATCCTAAACTTTAACTCTTTCTCTTATGACTTCTAAGCCTTAACGATGACACATTACACTGTCTTTGGAGAGTAGCTGAATAGCTAGAACACTGAGCCTCCTCCAGCTGCCCTCTAAAACTTAGCCCATTATTTCTGATTCCAGCCAGCCTCTTTTCAATCTTCTCTAATCTTCCTTCTCCTAGCAGTCAGCCAGCCAACCACAAAGTGCCAAACTTTGCAGGCATGAACTTTCCCCCGTCAGTCCTGTGAGAAGGTCTCTTGTCATTTGTTTTCAGACATACACATTGTGTATGATTGTCTCACACTTACCAATTTGCCAAATATGCATGCATGAAGAGTGGAGGTAAAAGATGAAAGCCACTCAAGTAAATATCAGGACAATCTGACACAAATAAACTCTATCATATGGCCATGTGTTTGATCTTTCCTAACAATGTGCCATATAAACTTACCACTTACAGTTTGAGAAGCACAACTTATAAACAAAATCATATGAACAGCAAGTGCTTAGCATAGTATCAGGCACACAGCATGTGCTCAATAAACACTCAATTTATGAATTTATGAACATCAAACTATTTGATCAAAATTGCAGCCCATTGGGACCAGTGTTGCATGCTATATTTATCCAAAGAGGTGGCCTCCAAACCTTTTTCATTAGCTCCCCAACCAAAATAATGTTTGAGCAGGCAGTGCCATAGGTAATACTGTACGTAACAACAATATATCATGTTCTTTATAAAGCATATACAGAATTATAACAGTAGAATTGGATAAAAAAACATATAAATAGAAGTTTTAATATTGACTCCAACATATAAAGTGTCCTGAAATGGATGATACTGTCATATATCACCTCAAACCCATGGTATAACCTCAAAATCTGTTATTTTTGGAATTTCCAAATCAATAGAAGAGAAACATTAAAAAATGAATAAGAAGTCATCAAAATGACTAAACACATCATATTTTGTTTTAGAATGTTTTCAACCTAACATTTATACTATAAAGATGCCTAAAATTCTAGAAATTCACTTCAAACTAATAATGTTGTGAAATCTTAATTTAGGAAGAGCTGGGAAACTGACCATTTTCTCTATTCCTCTCATTAGATTCATATCTTTAAGCTACTAATTTTTAAAAATAGAATAGCAGAAAAATGAAACTTTTTAAGAAAATTCAGTATTTCTCTATTGCAGGTGAAACTACTTCTTAATTTTCCTTTAAGTGGTGGAATTCATGGACAACAGGAATAAATAGAGGAAGCGAGATGTCAAAAAGGGAGGAAATTAGTGCACCATTTTATGTCAAAGGGTCATATGCTGACTATCAATCAGTTCAAAAGCCAAAATTCTTAGCAATCCATTGACCCAAATAGTTCAGAACTCTGTAGACTGTTAGAATCAGAAGTACCTTCAAATTCAACTGGCCCAAACACCCCTTCTTACAGGTCAAGGGACCAAAGTCCCAAGGCATTAACAGACACATTTAGTGGTAGAACTGGGATTAGAACTCACATGCCTGATTCATAATATAATTCACTATGCCATGCTGCCTGAACAGTGACTTGCTTTAAAAAATGATTCATAATTACAATTTTTTTTGAGTGCCACTTTTCCAAGTGCTTCATAAGTTTGGGTTTAATCATTCCAACTACCCTATAAGTTGGGTTATATTACTGTATGTATTAGTTCATTTTCACACTTCTGATAAAGACATACTTGAGACTGGGTGATTGATAAAGAAAAAGAGGTTTAATAGACTCAAAGTTCCATGTGGCTTGGGAGACCTCATAATCATGGTGGAAGGTGAAAGGCATGTCTTGTATGGTGACAGTTCGAGACAGAATGAGAATCAAGCAAAAGGGGGAACCCCTTATACCATCAGATTTTGTGAGACTTATTCACTACGATGAGAAAAGCATGGGGGAAACTGTCCTCATGATTTATTTATCTCCCACTAGGTCCCTCCTACAATATGTGGGAATTATGGGCGCTACAATTCAAGATGAGATTTGGGTGGGGACACAGCCAAACCATATCCCTGTGTTATTCCCCTTTCAGAGATGAAGAAACTTAGGCCCGAGAAGCAGTTTATACAACGGCACACAAGTGAAAGAGCCTGGACATTTACTAATTACCTCGTCATTTTACTCTCAGAAAGACACATTTTCAAATTCTAACCAAATCCAAATTATGTAACAGTGGGTTGTCAGAATAGGTGTTTTAATTGGCTAAAATATTACAATGACTTTTATTCCTTTATGACAAATATTTAAATAATATTACTCCAAAGAACCCTGTCATGTACAGTCCTGAGAAAATCTAGGCTCCAAAGTGATATCCATCATCATCATTTTTAAACCCAAAGTGGCAAAATCTGAGGGTGATACTATCACTGTAGTTCCACCACTTTCCTCCTGCTCTCCTGACTGCCTGCGTGACACTATCAACCAAGACTTGGATATTACAACCTGGCTCTGAGCAATAGTATAGTAGAAACACGACTTTGCTGTCTAGTAGATTTGGAAAGTTTAAAGAACAACATCAAGATACCAACACTATACTTCCCTCTCTTCTGCAAAGCATTCAGCTCATCAAAAGAATGTTGATTGTTTACTTCAAGTTAATTTCGTAACTGACTTCATTGAGATACTGAAAAACAAGATCCAATCTCTGATGACCCCTCATCCAAACATTTTATGTTTAAATGTGGTAAGTCTTTCCCCAGGGTTTAATGCAGAAAATACTGAAAGAAAAAAAAAGTCAGCTCTCCTTTCTCAACCAACCAAAAGACTTGTTTTGAAACTGTGTCTTTTAGAATCACAGCACTGACGGGAGTAGCTCAGGGACCCCTGGAAGAAGACTAAGGAAAGGATTCAGGGACTCTCAGCACCCCTAAAGAGAACAGCATTACCTATATTTCTATTTTGTGCTCTACAATTTGAAAAAATGAGTATGAAAACTCCTCCTAATAGTGCCTTGGAATCCTCATCCCCCTAAGCAGTTAAACTGCATTTTCTGTGTATATGCCTGAGGCTCATCTTTAATGTACTTAGCACTGTCCTGTATTCATGCCCCATATGAGGAAGCAGATGTTGGGCTGGCATATGGTGCCCGCTCATAAATTTCTCTAACTTTCCCTGGTGTATAAGTCACAGGCAATGAAGGGTTCCAGTGACCAGTCTTCATAGCTCTCCCCAAGGAACTCTGGAGCACTGATCCCATTTGTTCACCTCGGGTGGGTGAGCCCATGCTTTTGGGCATCCATCCACTAATAGCAGGCCCAGATGGAGGCAGTTGAGAGGCCAGCAGGCTGGATCCAGCTCTGAGAGCTGCACCCAGCATCCCACCTGGGAAAGCCAGGGCTGCAGAAGCATTTGGTCCTCCACAGCATGCAGGTGGTGTTGGGAGGGATTGAGCTGAAGGTCTCAGCTGCATGGGGTATTCAGAACTGAGTTGCAGTGAAGAAGGTAGGTGAATGACAAAGAAGGGAAGTACCTGTTAGTAGATCCTGATGTGAGGGCTCACAAATCAGATAATGAAAAACCCAAAGGTGGCTATGAAGAGCAAAGGAAGGGAGGCCTCTTCTAGTATAAAAATGAAAGCATACCCTCATTCACCCACTTCCTTCTGAAAACTGCAGTGGCACAAATGATCTGATTGTATGTGATCCTACACTTACACATATTTTGTCTTTAATTTGCTTTAGTTTTTTCTCTTATCTGTATCGAAAATAATTTGAGAACACCAACCACATCTTCTAAAACTTCTCCTTTCCGAAGCATCTAGCACCATACCAGGTGCACACTATGCACCCAGTAATCATGTATGGGATGAATGACAGCTTGATGGTCACTACCACTGACCTCCCTCACATCAGCAGCAGTAACCAGTACTGGTGTGACACTCCATTATGTCTGTCCAGTCCCAGTTGATAATTTGCTTCCACACGCATTGCCTGATAGACTATTATGCCTATTTTAAGAAAATAGCACTAAAACCATTGTTTAGGTGGTTTGTCCAAAGCCATTGAGCTTTTAGACACAAAATGGTAGAATTCTTGTTTTCTGACTCATATCCCAGCTGTAGCTACATTTAACCTGAACTTCGTAATTCTAGAATAAAGTAATTCTATAATTTTTTGAAAGCTATTTTTTCTTTAAAAAGGAATGTCAGGCAGGTAAAAAATCACATTTATGTATTTCAGAGGTAGGATAGTATCATAAGTACTGCTGAAATTAAGCTCAACTATGCGCGGATCCCTATTCATGCCTCTATCATTCTACCCATCTGTCCTGTTATTGTACCTCTTCTGTGCTAGAAGCCGACCCTGTGAAGTCCCATGAGAACACAGAGGTGTATACGTTAAATAGGAAAAAAGGTGTTGAATGACAGAATAGTCTGTACGACCAATGAGATTGTAAAGGAAGATACTGCCATCTCTGACAAGCCAATGAGGGAAGGGCTATTCAGGGTGTGACCACTGGGCTGAATCCCATAGGAAGCAGAGGAAGCAATGCTGTGGAGTTGCAGGCAAAGGAACAGCATACACCAGATGTGAGGTATGAAGGAGAGTGGCATTTTTTATTAACTATGGGTATATTTCCCATCCTTCACTTTGACCTTTTCCCTCTTTACCTGTCAGTCTTCTTAAAATTCAATCAATCAACAAATATATGTTGGATATTTACTCCATGCTAGATATTGATATTCCTTTATTTCCTACCTCAATTTCTCATCACCCTACACCTGGATAACTGCAATTGCTTTTCCTAGGGAGCCCACAGCCCCTGGTCATTGAAGACACAATCAGTGAATAAATATTGATGTTTAGTTATGTGAGTCGCACTATGTTAGGTACTATTCACGGCAAAAACTACACAAAGCAACATCCCTGTCCTCGAGGAGCTTGAATTCTTATAGGGGAGATAAAGCAAGTATGAAAATAACTGTGATTTATGGCGTAAGCGCTGCATGAGAGGTATAAAATGAATTACATGCATTTGCACAGTGTAGAACTCCATTATGACATGGTTCATTAGTACATGTCTTTGGATATACTATAAATCAACTCTTGATACAAACAGAAATAATGAACAAATCAATTAGAAGGCAGGAAGCCCTTTTTCCCAGATAAAGCCCAGATAGAAGAACTGAGTTTCAAGTTAAGCATCATCTTTGATAGCTTCATAGCTCTTCTCAAGATTCAAGACCATGGGACTGTGGCAGCTGATGGAAGAGGGAGCTGGAATGGTAAGTTCAGCAAGTCATTATCAATGGCAGGGTCAAAGGAGTATGTAAAGTTTTCCTACAATGTCATGCATGGAGGGTCTGTTCTCACGTTCCCTAATCATTCCATCATCCATTACTCATTTATTTATAAAACGAGACACTCAAGAGACATTCTTGCCACTGGCTTATCCTTCTCCCACCACAAGCTATTACCAAACTTACCTCTGAATTATATTTTGACTTCATTCACTTTTTTCCCATCTCTGTAGCTACTCCTATTTAGAATACTGAACTGTAATTTCTTCCTAAGAGGTCTCCCCACAGCCACTCTGATTACTCCACAATCCATTTCCCATACTGAGTGATCTTTTAAAATGGAAATATAACTATGTTACCCCCATGGTTATGACATTTCCATGGTTTCATGTTGCTCTGATAATAAAACCAAAATCATCAGCATGACCTCGGGTCTTGCTGTATATCTCACTCAACTTGTCTCACTAACCTCATTACCTTTCTCCCGAAGCTTCTTTTAATCCAGCCACAATGGCCCTCCTTTGGTATTAAACATGGCAGGCTCCCTCTTGGTGCAGGGCATGAGCTCATGCTGTTCTTTTGAACTGGCAAAGTCACCTCCTCCCTCCTGGGACTACCCTCCATGACTCCTGGTTCACCTAGACCCATTTTTGACATCTCAGTTCAATGAAAGTTTCACTTGCTTAGAAAGGCTTCCCTGATCTCAAGCTTCACCCCTCATCTTCAGTTTCAGATAGATTCTCTGAGTTTATGTTTGCCTTAGGACTGTGTTTGTTCTCAGTTTGTAATTAAACATTTATGAATATAACTATTTAACTACTATACATCCATCTTTTCATGCACGCTGTAATCTCTATGAAAACGAGCTACATTTACTTTTTTTTTAAGACAGTCTTGCTCTGTTGCTCAGGCTGGAGTGCAGTGGCCCGATCTCAGTTTACTGCAACTTCCACCTCCTGGGTTCCAGCAATTCTCCTGCCTCAGCCTCCCGGTTAGCTAGGACTACAGGCACATGCCACCACACCCAGCTAATTTTTCTTGTATTTTTAGTAGAGAGAGGGTTTAACCATGTTGGCCAGGCTTGTCTCAAACTCTTGACCTCAAGTGATCCACCCATTTCGGCCTCCCAAAGTGCGGGATTACAGGTGTGAGCCACCATGCCTAGTCTACATATGTTTTTGCTTCCATTTTATCTCCAGTGACAATCACAGTACTTGGCACATTGCTGGTGCTTAATACAAACATGTGAAATGAATAATTGAGTCTTAAGTGAATGTGAGCCCAAGAAAGAGGCGATTATGAGAAATCCCATTAGATGTGGTGGAATCCAAGTAGACTGATCTGGGCGAAGATCTGGGAAGGACAGTCTTCTTGGAAAAGAGGTATTTGTTTTCTTCTTTTAATTGCATCATCTTATAATGATGGTCACTAAAAGGTGAGAGCAGACTCCTGACAGCCACATTTTATCAGGCATTTCAATGTGTGTAATTATGATCTAGGGGTATAATTGTGGCCAAAGTCTTGCCAAATCCAGGTAATGAGGGATCACAGGTTCTGGTGCTTAACAGGGAGAAAAAAGCAGCTACAGCCCGTGCCACCAGCACTCCATGTAAGCATCTCTTCACCTGAACCTCAAGGACCTGAAGAGATGCTTCTTTTGCAGTAACTTACTGTTTTGTTTTTTTTAAATAAAAATAGTACATAGTCAATTCAAACAATACAAACAATAATAAATAAGAAAAATGCACTGCTCAGGGATGCTACTGCTAATGTTTTGGTAAACATCTTCCTATAGATAGATGTATATGTTTTAACATAAATAAAATGACATTTTGTATCAATCAACAAGCTATAAAATGGATGGATCATCCATTTAGACATGGCACACTGATTAGGTTTTACTGAAAGTCATAATGGATATGGTTCTGAAGTTGTTCTGAGGATAAATGCGGTGGAGGTAACATTCTTAGCCAAGTCAAGGAAGCTGTAGATTTTTTGACTATTCTGATTCAAACCCTCCAAGTAGTGCAACTTCTAAAGAAACCCAAACTCTTTATAATGGAAACATCCTGAAATGGTAAAGAGATCATAAAAGAGTAGGGAGATCCTGATGTCACCCGTGACAGGCCTTCTGTTAATGCCTAGGCTGGAAAACCAAAGCTCGAAAAAGATTCTGGGTGGGTGGCGAGGAAGGCAAAGACCGTAACAAAGTTCTGTGTGCATATTCAATTTGGACATTCCCCATGATGACTGCAGAATTTCAAGGCAAGAAGCTTGAAGAAAAATTAGCAATTCATTAGCAGCCAAGTTTGAAAAGTCACTATACTCACTGTCTAATGAGGCTTTACAGTCTAAATCTCCAAGAAAGAAACAAAACATCTCCATTAACTGGTGACAAACATCCCTGTGCAGTTCTGGCACCAAGGTTGTGCTGATTGCTGACACTTGAGAGTGGGTAGTGATTCATATTAGGAAAAGAACTAGATTTTTTTTAAGAGATGCAACTTGGTAACTAATTTTTGTCTCTCCCTGCCAGTGTAACCGTTTGAATGTTAATTTAATTTTACAGAATATCATTTATGTAAATGTAATTAGAAGGGAAACATGATCTGGAGATGCACAGCACCAAAGAAAATTTATTACTCCAAGGGGTATTGCTCTAATCATTCAACTGCAATATTGAGTTTCCCCAGATTTAATCTAAAAGCAATAAATTACAAAAGGCTAATGCCCTGCCCAACAACAAGCTGTCATGAACCCAAGTTGCAGGAGGAAACCAGAAAGAGGAAGAGAGGGAAAAAAGGCTGAAGTTTACTTCAGCAACAGGCTATCACCAGGTGCATATTTCCTGACAAAACTCAGTAGAGATAGCATAGCTAGAAAAAAAGTAAAAGCTTCATTTCCTAAACAAGAAGAAAATGGTGACTTCCAACCTCTCACTGCTTTTCCCTCCAGAAATTTGACCAGAGCTCTTTGCTTGTTGTTAAACATTATTATAAGTGCTTGAAGTTCAGGGCTTCATGTTCCCCAACAACAGAGAGAGAGAGGGGAATCCAGCCAGGATGAAACTGCCGCATCTTTTCACCTTATGGTTGTGCTGTGCTTTTGCAGAGAAGAGGAAAAGACACAGTCTGATTAATGTCAAGGTCCATATTGCATTCCATTGCATGCATGCCTGAAAGCCAGTTCTCCCGGGGCACCTTGTCAACACAGAGAAGCCAAGCCTTCTAAAAGGAAATGCTCTTCAGACTCCTCTCCTCTTCATGCTGAGTGAAGGGTTCTGATGGAAAGAACTTGGGGTCGTAGGTGATCTCCCTGTTGCAGAAGCCCCATGTGTGAACTTGAACATGGTTGAGACTATCTGGTCCTTTGAGGGCGCTCAACAACTGCCATGAGAGAAACAGAAATAAAATCATCAACCTGGCTGTGCACAAAATGTTGCACAACCTGGCTGCACCTTAGTGAGGTGTTCTTAAAATACCATTGCTTGGATTCTACCACAGAACAATTAAATTGGGATTTCTGTGGTTAGGATTCAGGCATGGACATATTTTAAAAGCTCCCCTGGTAACTTTAATGTGCAGCCTACAAAGAGAATAACAGCCCTAGATAAAGGCTGAAGACATGCAATGGAATGCGCAGTTTTAAAGGGAGTCTCTGTTGAATAGGTCACTGTGTCACAAAATCATTCTAGTGGGTGGGGATTTCTTACATGGGACAAATGTAAAGAAGGAATGTATTTACTCATACGAAATAGATAATCGCAACTGGTCAGATATGTGGCTGAGTTTATCAGGTAAAACCATATCATCTCAATGGGATTTTAAAACCTAAATTATAAAATCCTTTTATTGTCACTATTTTCTTTATCGAACAAAGGACATAGTAGTATCACCTACCTCATCTTTCTTAAATTGGGAATTTGAACATCATAATCACAATGCATTCCTAAAAAAAAAAAAAATCCTAATCCTAAAAGAAGTTCTACATTTCTTTCATTATCCAGAAACTTCTTGGCTCTGTGTGTTTAGATATTTTTTTTTGTCTTGGTATTCTATATACTGTTTGGGCTGTTTAATTCAGAGAAAGATATGCAATCTAAGATAAATGAATATTTTTAGAGTTGAAAGATAGAACATCCTTTTTACCGGAACTGTTAAGGCTGTGCCTCAATTCTCTTATTCTCCATTCTATCTTAAGATAGAAAAAGTACCCTTTTTCTATGGTTATTGAGAAGAATTATGGCAATTGAGAAGAAAAAGAGAAATGTCAAGGTACTACAAATGGGAAACACCCAAATAATATAAACAGACTTTGTTGTCTTAAATCATTTTTGGAATAATGAAGGATAAACATGAATACATCCATCTACAATTATAGTACGGATAGATAGTCTTAATAAGTTGTCTAAGTTTATGTAGCTAGTAAGTAATGGATTTGGGATTTGAGACTCAAGAAATGCATCCACCCAAAACTCAAAGGTAACTGAAAAGTTTGAACGGTTAATCACAGAGAGTAGCCTTTGACTGGATCCTTAAATGAAAGAGGCCAGCCAAATGAAGATCATTTGAAGAACAGTGAGAAAGAGCCTTCTAGCAAAAGCAACTTCTAATGCAAGGACCTGAAGTGGGAAGACACTGGAAGTGAAGGTCAAGAGAGAAAGCCAGCAGGCTGGGGGAAGCCCCATTTATCAATGCCATCATTGTCCACTTGCAGGATAGCACCAGAGACTGGTAAGGGCCACATCCTCCAGAAAGTACAGGTGACCACCTTTCATTCCAAAAGGAAAGGGCTTTCGATTCTTTTGGCATTTCAACCGTTACTCTGTAAGGTAATTACTAGCTGGCTAACGTTTGAGCAGGATTGACAGGTTCCATTTAGGTCAGCATTTGGCTTATGCTTTCCTACCTCATAAAATCTGTCTAGGTCAGTAGGTTATAGGGCAAATAAATGCCACAGCATGTCAGAATTTTTTATTCCTTTTGCATTCTTGGCCTCCTTATTTCAGGTACGGGAGTCAGCCTGGGAAGCTGATGATGTGGCCCCTGGTCTGGTGCTGCACTTATTAACACTTAGTGACTAGATCAAGGTAACAGTAGTATTTGCAGTATCAAAAGATATCTCTAAACACTTTATTTAGGACAAGAACTAAAAATTTTGAAGGTACAATAAAAGTGTTTATTTTATAAATTGTATCGCCTTTTAAAAAGGTGGAATTAATAAAAACAAGGTATATCTTGGGGAGATGGAGTTGGGTGGAATTTTTAAGGAGCAAAATAGCCATTTTTGTGTATTGTTTTCTTCTACCAAGGAGATACATTTTGATATCATTAAAGTAAATCCCTAAATCTCAAAATATGGGGGAAAAAGCAAACTAGGAAATATTTCACTTTTCGGTTGATGTGGTATGCGTTTGATTCAAGTCCACTAGCAAGTTTATTTAAAACTACCAGTAGGCTGGACACGGTGGCTCACTCCTATAATCCTAGCACTTTGCAAGGCCGAGGTGGAAAGTGGGAGAGGATGACTTGAGCCCAAGAGTTACAGACCAACCTGGGCAATATAGTGAGTATCTGTTTCTATAAAAAAAAAAAAAAATTTAAAAATTAGCTAGATATGGTGGTGCATGCCTACAGTCCCAGCAACTCAGGAGGCTGAGGTGAGAGGATCACTTAAGCCCAAGAAGTCAAGGCTGCAGTGAGCTGTGATTGTGTCACTGCACTCCAGCCTGGGTGAAACAGTGAGACCCTGTCTCAAAAAAAAAAAAAAAAAAAAAAAAAAACTACCAGTAATCTGAAAACTCCACCTGAATCTCTACAGCTCATTTTACCTGATCTCAGAAGTTCAAACCTAATAAAAAGTTAAAATAATCCTGAAATTCAAGTTTAATTGTTAGAACCTAATCAATCTTTAGGTTATAAAGGTAGCCAAAGGGATGGCATGTGACCCAGATCTAGAGGTTATTGACTAAAACTTGTGCTAAACACTGTAGTTTTCATTATCCCAGGGCCTTCCTATAATATAGTTATTTATTATAATTTCTTAATTATTCATTCTAGCAAGATTTATAGTGATAAAACAGCCACTAATGAGAAGGCAAAATGTAATTCCTTAGGAATCTCATTTTTATCTGATGTTAATTAACGCCCACTTATAAATTGTGACTTAACCATAAAATTCACTTGGTGCTTGAATTTAATCTTTCATATTTATTAAAAAATTAGAAAAAAATATCTGCTCTAAGGTAGCCAGGTAAGTCCAATATGCCAGTTTTATCAACATTTGAACCTATAACAGGTTTATTTCTTGGTGTGAATTATCTGAATTTCCTCCATGAGTAATATTTGTGGCATGGCAACAGATAAGAGTTTGAAGGCTGGAGGGATAAGTATCACTCTTTTCTTCACTCTAAGAGGCAGCTCTCTGTCAACACAGCAACATTTTTGAATGTTGACAAGCATGTACACTCTAACACATGCCTTTTGCCTGGCTCATTATGTAAATTATATTCATGTAATGCATCACTTGGGTATTCAGGTGCAAGCCCATGGTGTCTAATACAAGTCCTCCTTGTCTGGAGCAGCAGCAATGTACATTTTCAGTAAAGATAACTGATCACGGGGAAAAATAACTGCTATTTTCAATCAGAACCATATAAAATGCCCTTAGTCCAGAAAAGATGTGATGCCAGGCTAAGGCTGTAAAATACGTCTCTGACCTTATTATCCAGGCTCCTGTGTTAAATATAGTGGCTGTAATAGAATTTGTATGCCCTAGTTTCTGACAGGTTGAATGTTGCTTAGTGATCCAGAAGTGGAAAATGGCTGCCTGCATTCAAAGGAGATCATAGATTACAGACATTTCTTGGGCATTATGACCACAGGATGCTGTTGCAATGCCTCACAAAAGAGAGACAGCCTCCTAACCCCTGTAATTGGAGCAGCACTGCATTCGTTACCTATTGCCATGTAATGAAGTACCCCAAAACTGTTTATTTATCTGTGCATCAGGAATCTGGGCTGGATGAGCTGGGTTTTCGGCTTTAGAGTCTCTCTCAGGAGGCAATCAACTTGTCAGCCAGGCCTGTGGTCCTCTCATCTTTAACAGAAAAGATGTGCTTTCTAGCTGACTGTCTCGGTTGTCAGCAGGATTCAGTTCCTCGTGGCTGTTGGGCTGGGGGTTTGTTTCCTTGCTGAGTGTTGGTTGGAGTCCTCCTTCAATTCTTTGCCATATGATGTCACGTGCTCTAATATGGGAGCCTGCTTCATCAAATACAGCAAAATGAAGAGAAAAGAGAGGGTGCCTTCCAGATGGAAGTCACCATCACTTCTGCATTAGAAGCAAGTCAGACCACATACAAGGGAAGGAGTCTATAGAAGGACAGGGATGCCAGGAGGCCGAGATCACTGGGGCCATTTTAGAAGCTTTCCTACCAAAGGAACTGAGAAGATCTCCCAGGTGCCCACAATATCGCTGCCCTAACATGACATGCTTATCATGTTACCTAGTGAAACCTACAAAGCAATGAAATGAAATGGTAACACCTTGGATCTCCTCTTATGCCAGGGTAGCTGACAGGGAATTTAACAGTGTTATTCATAGAGAGCACCTTGTCATAGTACAAAAAGGGAACTTCCTTTTAATTCCAAATGCAAGCAAAAAAAAATTTTTTTTGTAAAAGAAATGTTTTAATGTCCTTTTCTTCCTGTATGGCTCCAGTACCCACCAAGCCTATTTCAAAGTCCATAGGAGAACCTATTAATCCAGCAATGGAGAAGACAGACATTGCAGGATGGCTTTAAGAGCTAGAGAGGTACAGCAACCTCCTGGAGCCAGCCACAGCTAGCAGTCCACAGAGGATGATGGATGCAGGCAAAGCTTTCCATGAAAACCACTTGATGAGGACTCAACTTGATGACTCTGCTCTTGTGAAGGGCCTAAGGAAGAATAACACTCAATAGTATTTGTATAGCCTTTGTAACCAAAAGTATACCTTGCCCAACCAAGAGGTGTAAATGATGTGGGAGAGGAGCCAAATTTGGCAAATAAAGAATGAGGAGCAGTTCAGTAATATTCTCTTGACCACACTGGCTAAAGGTTACCACTAAATCCTAAATTGTGAGGAAGTGGAAAATCATCACCCAAGCCCACTGTGTATCTGTTACATTTTGTAAAGAGATGGGTAGGATTTTCTAATAAATGACCTTGGAGCTCTCTGACAATGACCTTGGCTTCCCTTAAAATGACCTAGCTGGAACTAATGGCCTCCTTCTTTTGTAGGGGAATGTGAGACTGCATGAGAGACTACACCCAAATTACTTCCTAAGTAACCAGAAACCCTAAGATTTCCAGATGCTGTTCATCTGTATTTTTTTCAGAACATCCTTAAAAACATTGGTCCTAAGCTAAGTATTCTCACACAATAGCCTTACAAAAAGGGATAACAGTAGAGATTGAGGTTCCTTCAATGGAGTAATAGCTTCACGGTACATCCAGTAGCTTCCCTGGCCAAGCACAGCCCTGCAGGGTGAGCAGAGAACTCAGGACCTACTGACCCTCTGCCCCTGAGTTTCAGCCTGCACCAAATGTCATTGCTGGCATCCATCCTGAGAACTTTGCCCAGAATAAGTGCATATGTATAAATACTTACAAAATATCCTATGATTCTCATTATAGAGTGAGTCTTACTCATTGTTTTTGTTGTTATCATCATCTTCATTTTATATGGCTCAAATTTAAAAAACCCTCTATCATAATAGAAATGCATGAGCCCAGTGTGGTGACTGATAATGAAAATGAATATTCCAGTGCCCAGCATGGGCAACGTCATGTAAGTCACATACCTCATAAAATGCCATTGTAACTACTGAAGCTTAGGTGTATTGTATATAGCACAGAATCTCATCATCAGTAATGTATTGATTTCACTCTTTTTTGAGGCATTAAAGCTTAAAGGCTGTTTTCACCTAGATTCCATAAGAAGCAAAGTGCAAGGAGAAGGCCATATGTGAGTAATATATTTGGAAATGTAGTTCCAGGGAACCAGAATAAAACATGGGAGGAGAGAGAGCCCAAGCAAGTATATCACCATGGGTGACCAGTTGTTCAGTCCTGTGAGCTCAACTGAGAAGCAGAATGAAATGCTTTGCAAAATGTTCCTGTGGCAGGAAAAGTCAAATGAAGAAGCATTTACCCATTGACTTCCAGTCCCCACTGGTGAACATTTCTTCCAACCTGGTATTAAGCACTCTCACTTTCAGGATGCATATTCTTGAACACTAAGTTTCTATAGTTCTCAATGCAGTGACATCGGTAAAGAAACTCCACACCTGCTGGAGGCAAGAGGTGTGCATTTTGGGCCTGAAGCAAAACCGTACCTACTGGAAACTGACTGGAGCCTACACAGAACTGTTGGTGGCAACAGTGGCTGCCACAGGATATAGGTGTGGCTTAGAAGATCAGATATGATGCTTAAGAGTTACCTAATAAAAAGATTTTCAGGTGTGGAAAATCCTTGTGGAGAGGGAATTAACCTTCAAAATGGTAACACCTCAAGTCTTTAGTTGCTTGTTTCTTAGTGGAAATTAAAGATAGAACTTGAAGGTATGAGACACAGAAAATCATCATATGAAGGCAGAAGTTGGCTTGTAGATTTTATTTATTAAGCATGTTATTGTTGGGGGAGGATATTTTGGGCCTCTGAGAGACATTCTCAGATACTTTGATAGAAATCTCTCTAAAATGGCTTCCAAAGACCACCAACTACTGGTACACGTGCCCAGTGTAATCCTCTCTCCTTGTTTGTGAGCTAAACCTAATGACTTGTTTCTAATGAAAAGAACTGTCATAGAACACCTAGTGCCACAATTCATTATTAAAATTTTTTTAGGCTTCACTCCATGAGAATGCAAACTCTAGAAAGGCATGATTTGGCTAACAATCATATTCCAAGCCATAGGACAGTGTTTGGAACATAATAGATGCTCAATCAGCATTTGTTCAATAAAACGTATCTCAAAAAGGTATTTATTTCCTGGGATAGAAAAAGGGAAAAAGGAAAAAGCATTAACCCACTGACTTCAAGTCCCCATTAGAACTGGAGTGAGTGAGTGAGCAAGTGAGTCGTGGTCATGATTTACATCAAGGAAAGTTCAAGCCTACATGATTTTAGAGTCCTGGCATGGGTGCTGAGGATTTCTCCTAATAACCAGAGTGAGGATAGGTTAAAAAAATCCCACATTACATTGGATACATTATGGTATCTCAGAAAACCTATAAGCTGTTTGCTTAACTTATTTGAGACATTTTGTTTTCTGTCAGGGGAAACAATAATCATGATGTTACAAAGCTGTTGTAAGAAACAGTGAGTTTATCCATAAAAGCACTTTGCAAAATCACAAAGCACTAGACAATTGTTAGTTGTTATTTGTCCTACCTCCTCCGGAGTTGCCTCTCTTGTAGGTTGGAGTAAGAGAGGAAAGTTCAAAATCCCAGGAAGCATTTTTGCCTTTTCGTCAGATTCCAAATGAAATAGTTTGGCTTTGCTCCTAAACCAAGTTGAAACCAAGGTAGAGAAGGAGAAGAGAACAAAGGGAAGAGACTTGGACCGAGGCACATACAATAATCTACCATGAAGAAGTATCATGAAGCCATACAATGCTGCCAAGGACAAGAATGTGATGTTTTCTCATTAGACACGTTTATTGATTAATTTATTTTTGTTATGTGGTTTGACAGAGCCTGCGAGCGAATGTGAAAACCTTTCACCCAAGTTCTAGAATGTCTGATATTGTCTTACAACTTCACATTCCTCTGTGATTCCAATAGACTCATTCAGCCCCAGGTTTGAATTTTTTCTAGTTTTCACACACACACACACACACACACACACACACACACACACACACACACACACACACACAAAGGCATAATACCTGTAAGAAGGAAAGCAGTCCTGTAGAATTGAAGTGTTTGAAAAAAATCTATGAGCTCAATGTTTTGGAGGAAATCCCTTCTATAGCAGGGGAAATAAGGCAGCTCATTTTGGAGTAAGTGTGGATAGAACTGGAAATAGGAGATATGGGAAGGGCAAGAGAAGGCCAATAATCTATGAATTTATGTCCTCAGCTTTGAATGGTAGGACCGTATCTGCTATTCAGTTTTTGAAATACAGCTGTGCCACGTGTTAAGTATACACCACCCCCTCAGAGCCTACCTCCTGCCTTAGTCCCTCTGACCCCTCCCCCCATAAGTCTTCCCTACTGGACCAGCCCCAAATCCAGAAATTGGATAGTTAATGCCAAGCTCAACATGGCACCTCCTGGGACCCTGCTCCAGAGCGATGGCCTGTTTTTAAATCTGTACCAGATGGTCAGGTTGCACTAGATATGTTCAAGGAGGCTGATGTCACTCCTGTCTTGGCACTACTCTATACTTCCTCCTCATCCTGCTTCCCACTCCCCAAACATAGGTGCACACACATGTACGTACATGTGCACAAACGTGTACACACAAGTCTACATTTGCACACACCTGTGCATACATACACGCACACAAACATGCACGTGCAAATTTATGTACAAACATACACACCTGCACACACACATATCCTCACTTTGCCCCAGCTTCACCAACTTCTCCTTGCTCTTCTTTCTGCTAGCACTGAACCTTCACACTGGGATTCAGCTGCCATGCTTCACCTTGGGTATAATGATGACAGAACCTGAGAAAGGTGACTCCCTCCATTGATGTATTTCCCCATGATTACCTTCCACCAAACAATACTAATACTCCTGAAAATACTTAACATTTACAAAATGTTTATGTTCTGATTCATGCCAAAGTACTTGTAAGCCTCCTTTTTTCTCCTATGCAAAATGATATCAACCATATCTAGTTCACAGATTTGTTGTGAGGAATAAATAAGGGACTGCATCTACAGGATTAGCACAGTGCCTGGATATAGTAATTGCAACAAATAGTAGCTATTGATATCATGGTATTTGTTATTAATATTAATCTTATCATTCAGTTTTTGAGTTGTGAGTTCCTATATCCTTCTAATTAACTCATCACATTTTCAAAATGATGTCCTCGTAAAGGAGAAAGAATCTGAGAAAATGTTTCTTCACTTCTTTTTTTTTTCTTTTTACTTATAAAGCAAAGGAAAGGGCAGAGGCAAGTGTGCTTAGTATTTTGTGGTTAAATTTAAATTAACTTAGCAGCTGACACACATAGAAAACCAAAATAAGCTAAGACTTTTTAAAAACTATTCCTTCACAATGTCATATTTCACTTAAATTGCAATTAACAATTAAAATAATTCCAAGAGTTTTAATTTGGGAGGAGGATGATTTGCTAAAGCAATTCAAGGTGCAGCCTCCTTTCAGGAAGGTCATTGCAGACTTTGCTTATACCTCTCCTGCAACACAAAGGCCATGTAAGACACCCATTACCTTTCCAAAGAGAACATTATCAAAGTCTAAACTACGTCCAAAATGTATTTTACTCCTAATAATTAGAACTGGATGAGCAGCTAGGAAAAAAAAATACGAACTTGCTTAAACTAAATTGGTTCAGCTCTAACTGATCTAATGCAGTTTTCCAAAGAATAATTGATACTATATAATCGTAACTGCCAGTTTATGTCAGAAAAGTGACATTTGATACTTTCTTGCTAACCAGCCTAACATCATCAATTAAAACATCACTTCTACAATGACATTTCACTAGTCAGCTTAACATCATAAATTATGACATCACCTCTTTCATGAAACCAGAAGATTGAAGAAAGGGGACTGACTGAGAAGATATTCCTACTGAAAACTAAGATTCCTCTTTGATTTGTGCCTTTAGAATCTTTTTTGCTCTGATTATATTGCTGAGATGATTACTAAAAATAGTAAAATAATAAAAACTTCACAAGATCATAGTGGAAGCCATAAGAGCAAATTGTACATTTTCTAGTTCCCCTTAGTTATGGGTTCAACATCCCTGGATGGTGATATGAGGATTTTATTTCACAACTGAACTATGAAATGGCTATTCTTGGAAATCCCTGGAAAATAAGAAACAGAAAAGAAAAATTTTGAGTTTGGGTTTGAATTTGGAATGCTATATTCATGTCTCACCAAACCCGTTTTAAAACAATTTATATGTCAGAAAGTTTGCATATACCTGTCGCCCTTCCAAAGGCTAACTACTTGTTTTTCCACCTGAGGCTCATAAGCACATACTATAGAAAATGTGATGGGAAATAGATCTTTTAAGATGGAAGGCCCAGATCCCAAAGAAGGAACATTCATTTTTGTCCACCTAAAACATTATATTTTAAGGCAGAAAGGAGTCATTTTCCAAACTGTTTCCTGAATACTTGCTGGACCAGCAGCTGTAAGAGTAAGGAAACTGAGTCCAAGAGGAGGGGAAGCAACTTGCCTAAGGTCACACATAAAGCAAGCATAAGACGACATAGTCCTGTTCTACAGCCCTGTGATCTTGCCACAATCAAGCATGAAAAATGCGAGATATGGCATCACATTTATAAGGCCACTAAACACATATGTGCTGTCTTCCTCTTTCTTTTACAATTTGGTAGTGGAAGGATAAGATGAGATTTTAGTGTGTTAATCAAGAAGGTAATCAAGTAGACTTATTCAAAGTTATTTATATAATTACATATAGGATTACCACAAGAATTTGTAAAAAGATTATTTTTCTGTTTATATCATGTAGCAGAATTGAGAAAACAATAAAGAACAAGGTAAACATTCTTGTCTTCCACTAGTGTTTGGTTTGGAGCATACTAGAGCCACATGCCTCCTTCTAAGCTAATCTATACTTAAACTATTGCCAAAAAAGAGTGCCACCAGGGGGATCATAGCAGAACTCTCACAGTTTTATCTGGTAGTTGTGATTTTAATCCTTAAATCCAATCATCAAATTCATTGGATTAAGGGGGTTTCCCCACACTAGTCAATGGTACAACAAAGAAACAAGTGAACAAAAGTAAGACAAAACAATTACTTGTATATCAATATTTTAACAACTTTAATTGCATAGAATTAAGAAATTCTGCTTTATCCTGATTTTGGTTAATTATGACAGGCAAGTTTACACTGACTGCTACTGGGCAAAGTCCAACAACAAAAGACCACAAGGCATAGCTACTTGCACTGTTTGATGATCAAACGCTAAAAAGAACCAAAATTTCTGGTTCCTCCCAGTATGATTCTTAGTGCATAGCTCATCCTGACAAGGAAAATTGTTACTAATTTTCCCAAGGCATAAGAAGATAAAGTACAAAGTAAAGTGTCATAAAAGATCTTCCCCTTACATATTGCTTCTGCAACTGTAGTCACACCAGGAGTTTTCTGTGTGTTGATTCTTGAAGGAAAGGTAACCTTTTTGATAGCATCTTTGGGTTAAAGAGTATAAAAATTAAGTCTGGTGTTTGTGATTATATCAGTCCATTCTCACATTGCTACAAAGAACTACCGGAGACTGGGTAATTTATGAAGGAAAGAGGTTTAAGTGACTCACAGTTCTGCAGGCTGTACAGGAAGTATGACTGGGGAGGCCTCAGGAAATTTACAATCATGGCAGAAGGTGAAGGGGAGGCAAGTATGTCTTACCATGGCAAAGCAGGAGAGAGAGAGCAAAGGGGGAAGTGCTACACACTTTTAAACAACCAGATCTTGGAAGAGCTCACTCACTATCATGAGAACAGCAAGAGGAAAATCTACCTCCATGATCCAATCACCTTCTACTAGGTTCCTCATTCCATACATGGGATCACAAGTTGACATGAGATTTCGTGGGGACACAGAGCGAAACCATGTAAGTAATAAAGAGAAAAGCCATTGCTATTACTAGAGGCTGGCTGTTTTTTATAATAAAACACATCTCACGCCTACATACATATTTTTGGATGGGAAAGGGGAGCAGGGTTATTGACTTAGTAGAATTTATAATTTATAGAATACATTAGAATCAATGTTTGAGTGTTGTTTAGCCAATTTTGGCAATGAATGAATCCAATAGCAGGCTTCACAGTGTATAACAAATTCCAAGTTTCCAAGTAATTTTATGTTAGTTGAGGCATATTTATCTGCATTAGAAAATGTTTAAATCTTTGAATTATTTTTTTAAGGACCAGAACTATAGAGAAGGAATAAAGTGTCACAGGAATAAGAATTTGAGAGGCTCCGAATGCACTTGCTTTCTTCTTCAATAAGCCAAAGCATAAAGGTGGTGCCCAAATACTGGCCCAGGAGATGTGTCAGTTGCCATGAAAATAGTTCTTAAATAACAGAGCAAAGATTTTAAGCAAATCCATGCAAATTGTCAGACCATATCTTAGACACCTCTAGAGGTGGGGTGTGATTTACTTAGCCTCATTTCTTGACTTTTTTCCAAAAGTTTTTGCCATGAATATTTATGTCTAGGGTTCATTTACCGACTGAATTTCCACTCCATTGGAATTATGCATCCCCATAGTGCACCCAAGAAAGGTGAGCAGTTAGAGGTGAGGAAAGAGATTTCCTGACCTTTTGGAAATAGCAAGCTACACTGGATTAAGTACAGCTTGAGCGAGGTTACTTGTGGGTTGGTGAGGTATAATTACCTCAAAATTATCTCATTGAAACAATTAGCGTGCAATAGATTTGGTGCCAGACCTGCTGCTGTTCTCAACTTTTGTTAAAGCATCTCACTCCATCCTGAAATCGGGCAATTTATAATTCTTACGGAAGGTGCTAGGACTCTACATATTCCTGCTCCTGAGTGCAGACTTATTTACATCTGGTGCTTGTCAAATGAGTTGTACATGTGAAAGTGCTAGACTTGATGTGATGGAAGTGTTTCTTTGGTGATGAAGTGTTCCCTAGACAAGTTCCCGGAACCATCAGATGTACAGACAATAGCTAGCCCCCCTCTCGTTACAGACCTCAAGTCCTCAAGCTGAAGGTGCTGAACTTCTGGTACCCAGTCATCCACAGCTGCTTCTTTCTATTTCTTCATTTTAATTAATTTATTTGAGACAGTCTTGCTCTGTCACCCAGGCTAGAGTGCAGTGGCACAACCTTGGTTCACTGTAACCTCTGCCTCCCGGGTTCAAGCAATTCTCCTGCCTCAGCCTCCCTAGTAGCTAGGATTATAGGCACCTGCCACCATGCCTAGCTATTTTCTGTATTTTTAGTAGAGACGTTTCACCATGTTGGCCAGGCTGGTCTTGAACTCCTGACCTCAAGTGATCTGCTCATCTTGGTCTAACTGGCTCTCTTTAAAATGAGCACAGGCAAAAAGGACTCAAGTTTGAGCATGCAGCAAAATAGTACATTTTTGGAAATCATTTCATTTCCTCTTTGCTTTTTTACAAAACTTCCTCAAATGGAAGGGGCAGTTTTATTACACTTTATTTATGTTTCTGACAAAATTTAGAAGATATTTCTTAAGCAAAGCTACTGTCTAAACCTCAAAGATCAGTTAGTCATAGGCAGGGTGGTGATTGTATAGAGGAAAGATCTAAATTTTTGTTAGAAAGCTTTTAAGTAGCTTTTTGAAAAATAGCTTTAGTCATTTAAATATATGTGAGAAACCACAATGAAATGTGATTTTTTTCAAAATTATTTTTCCTAAATTGATTATGTACTATATACCCTGAAGGTGGTGTCTGTGCAGTTAGGGTGAAGTAAAGGTATGAAATGAATTCAGATTTATACTCTATAAAAGCAACTCTTTCTTTTACTCAATAGAAGGAAAACAGTATTTGTCTTAAGTAGTAAACAGATATATGCTGATACATGAGAGCTACTTATTCTGTAACTTGAATGGAATCAAGAAATACAAAACTAAAAAGGTGTCTGAAGGATTGTAAATGTTTATGATTCTTGAATAAAAAGAAACACAACATTATAAAACATATTTGTATTGGTTTTTACTACCTATGACAATAAGGTGAATAAAACAATCTGATCTGGATAGACTAGAAAATAAACAGTGGCAGAGATGTCCACAGGAAGAAAAATGGCTAAAACAAACATGTACTGTGAAGCCATTTTTGGATATTTAGTAAGTACCAAGTGCTGTGTTAAGATTTCATATATCTTAACTAAGTCATTTACATTGCACAGCCATCTTTACAAGTGAGTAATATCATCCCAATTCTCAAATTAGGGATGTCTGAGCCCCAGAGAAATCAAGAAACTTGGAAATGTCACATAGCTGATCGGTAATAGGCTAAAGTATGAATTCAGGTCTAACTGCAAAGCTTCAACTTTTTTTTACTACTTAATTTAGTGAGTAGCTTTTTACTGAGGAACTTTCTTTCTCAGACACACACACATACACACACACACACACACACACACAGAGAGAGAGAGAGAGAGAAAGAGAGAGATTAACCTTTATTATGGAAGTGCTATAAGTCTGAGCCTATACCAAATTGAAAGTGAAAGATATTGATAAAGTTTAAGGGTTATTCACAAGGAGGGGTGATCATATTATTTGGAGAGAATGGTCATATTTTGGTACTCAAATAATCTTAATGTTTATTAATTATTGAGACTAACTGAGCAAGACTTAAGCATTTGCCTCATGGAAGCCTTTTCAGTGTCCTCTTTGCCTTCACACCAAACTGCCCTAAGTGGAGGATGCAGCTTTACTTTATCTTATTTTTGTCTCTAACAACATTTAAACTGAATTTCTCAAGCTAAGTTACTGTCCAGTGAAACTCTAAAGATCCATGAAATGGTGATAAGATATCCATGGCATTCTGATGTGCAACCGTGATCTTTATACATTTTTACTTTGTTGTTACTGGAATAAGGCTTTGATTTGTGTTTGAAGTTACGACTCTTCTCATAAAATTCTCTGGTGTTTTTTCCTTCAATGGTGTAATGATGCAGTGTGCTAGAAAGCACACTGAACTGGAAGTAAAAGGACTCTGTTGACCCTGGGTCATGTCCTTTTGGGTATGCCGTCTTGGCTGGATTAGTCCCTGGGTAGCTCCAGACCTCCCTTTCCTTGTCTGACAGCAGGATGTTAGAAAACCACACTCAACTCCAAATTCCATCACAACTAGAAAATTTTACTTTTGGAAAACTTACTTGTGTGACTGTATAATCCAAAAAATTTTCATACATTGTAACTGAAAGCCTGCCCACTTAAGGTTAGACTCTTTTGCACTATGCAGAATCCATGCCTATTTTCTTTTATTCTTTAGTGAGTTTTGATGGGATGTTCTACTGAAATTTAGCACCAGTTATCTGACTGTGTTTTTGAGAGTAGTTTTTTTTTTTTTTTTTTTATTATACTTTAGGGTTTTAGGGTACATGTGCACAATGTGCAGGTTTGTTACATATGTATCCATGTGCCATGTTGATTTCCTGCACCCATTAATTCGTCATTTAGCATTAGGTGTATCTCCTAATGCTGTCCCTCCCCCCTCCCCCCACCCCACAACAGAGAGTAGTTTTTATTTAGACAAATTGACTTAGGAATATCTATTCAGCCCTATTCTCTTCGGTAACAGGCATTTAAAAAAAACTAGTTCAAAGCTCTTCTGAGGTTGGCAGACTCATTATAAGTTCCACCTACATGAGGCACTAGAACACATCTTCCCAATATGACATGTTGACACTTCTTCCACATTTCCCAGCTTCTAAATGACTTCCGATTTCATTCTGTTTACACTCACTTTCTGGTGATCTCACCCAGTCTTATTTATACCATTTAGAATGCTGACGACTCCCACATTTTTGTCTCCAGACCAAACCTCTCTCCTGACTTTAGACTGCCTCGTTGACATCTGTCTATTTGACGTCTTTACTTAGATGTTGTTATGGATTGACTTGTGTCTCCCCAACCCCTGAAAGATATGTTGAAGTGTCAGTACCTCAGAATGTGGCTTAATTTGCAAATAAAGTCTTTACAGAGTTAATCAAGTTAAAATGAGGTCATTAGGGTAGACTCTGGTCTGATATGACTGGTGTCCTCATAAAAGGGAAAATTTAGATACAGAGACAGACACAAACAGAGAGAAGATGATGTGAAGATGCAGAGGGAGAAAAGGGCAATGTGCCTGGAGGCATGCATGGACAAGTCAAGGAATAATGAGGCTTGTGGGCAAACACCAGGAGCTAGAAGAGGCAAGGAAGTGTTCCTCCTTATAGTCACCAGAGAGAGCATGACAACTTTATTCCAGACTTCTAGCTTCCACAACTGTGAGGCAATAAATGTCTGTTATTTTAAGCCATGCAGTTTTAGTATTTTGTCACAACAGCCCTAGAAAACTAACGCAGATGCCTAAGAAGCATGTCAAATCTTACATGCCCCAAGAAGGGCTCCTGCCCCACTCTCCTCCCTGGACAATTCTCCCTTTCTATGTGACTGGGAGCTCCAGGTTATTGGTTGCTCTGACAAAACAGTTTGGAGTCATCCTTGACTCTTTTCCTCTCATTCTTCTCATTAAATCTACCCTCAAAATACAGTAATTTATAGAATCTAAGCTACCAGCAATTGTGAGGTACATGATTATCTTATCCATTCCTAAAAAAGAAAAAAAAATCTAGCAATCAGTGCTATTGCTTGGAATTTTTATTTTATATGTATTTGAAGACCTCTACACTTATGTAAACATAAGTTTGCCATATATCGTTATTCAGTATGAGGAAAGTGTATGTGAAATAAGTTGGTTAAAGTTTCCAAAAAGATTACTGATTTCAAAACCTAGCTTCTTAATTACTTTCGATTCAGAATCATACAAGTACATGGTTTTCCACAAAATATCATCCATAGTGCCATTAAGAGTAGTGGGCAACACAATGCTCTGCTTCCTGCAGATTTTGAACTGAAGCTGCAAAGCTCCAGGAACCTGTGATGCAATTGAGTGAGAATAAAAATGCAAAACCAACTATTTGTGTGTGTAGAAAAGTGGCAACTACATCTCTATGTCTCCTGTTCTGCAGTGATGGTAAGAAGTCATCAATCACAAGACTCATTCCAATTTCAAAGATGCTAAAATGTTTAAAAAAGAGAGAGTGAGAATGTTAAAACCAAAATACATATACTCTCTACCATTATCCCCTAGTCCAAGCCACCCTCATCTCTTGTCTGGCTTCTCATTGAAGCCTCCTAATTAGTTTCCTTTTTTCTGTAGTTGTCCCTCTATAATCTATTCTCCACACAGCAGGCCATGTGATTCTTTCACAATGGGAATTCAATGGAATCTTTTCTGTGTGTAAAGGCAGGCGGGTATAACTGGCTACAGAATATCATCCAATTGATTCTATCACTTGACTACATGCAGATCTTTCATGTATGCAAATATTTTTCCCCACAACACTGCACATTTCTGAAGAGCAAGGACTTCATCACATATCTATAGAGGGTCTTCCACAGCCCCTACTAAAGAGCTATGTCCATCTAGAAAGGCATAAAATTGCAGAGAAAAAAATGAAATGTATACAAGCACTTAAAGAGAGTATCAATTAGATAGGGCCCACAACAGGGATAGAGTCCTTACAGTGGTGAGCCTCAGGCTATTTGGAAAGTTTATTTACTAAGAATCTCATTGGGTTGGTGGTCATAACATCTATGGAGGAAGTAGTGAATGTCAATCAAATTACTTTGTAGAAAGTTAGGTCTATCCATGTTTGTCTTTTAATTTAGGGAGTAAAGGAGCCTGCCCTCAGTCCACTTACCCTCAGAGGTATTCTTTAGGAAACTGTCGTGTATAATTACAGAGTAAGACTGGGCAAGTATTCAATAAAATTGTGTTGTGTGTGTGTGTGTGTGTGTGTGTGTGTGTGTGTGTGTGTGTTTGTGTATGGATCATTCATCACTGGTGGTGCTGCCTTCCTCTGGATAACACTCTCAACCTTAATTCCAGCTCTAGTCAACTTGATTTTTGCTTTCAGTCTATACACTTAGAGAATTCTTTTTTTTAATTCTGCCTGTAAGAAGCATCTATTGACAACTGCTTACCTTTAAGGTAATTTGGGTCATTATCAAAATTAAACTTAAATGACATATGCTATTTAATTCCCACTTTTAACTTTTAGTTCCATATTTTTATCTTGCTATTCTACATTGTATCCACTTTTTTAAATAACATAAAAATATTGGAATTTTTAGAAATTATAAAGAAAAATCAAATAAATGAGTTATTTGAGAGCCCTTTCTGGCTGGAAACTTCCTATACAATTTCTTTTTATAGTATGCATATTATTTACCTCCTGTCCAGTGGTTGTACTGAAAAGAGATCATCAGTTTAAATAATTCATATCCCTATAAAGGATTTGGATAATTTGTGATGTGAAAAGAAAACATTTCAATGGTTTGGCTGTGCTGTGACTGAATGTAGGGTTAATGTGATCTTTGGAAAGAGAGATTGACCCATGCAGCTATTGTTTTATTCAGCTGAAAGTCTTTAAAATGAAGTGTATCATCTTTGCAAGGTGGCCAGTATCACTGTTGTGCGCCTTCAGAGATTATGCACATTGTATTGTATGCAACTGTGAATGGAATTCTGGATCAGTTTCCTCCTAACATTTACATGGAACACAATTTTGAACAGTGCTCCCCTTGCAGTGCTGCAGCCCTGAGGAATATTGAGGTGGGTTTGAAAAATCTACTGAAGAGGACCCTGGGAAATGGAGTCTTCCAGCCATTTCTGCTTAATCTATAGGTAGTTCTCACAGATCCCACCCTCAAGTCAATGATTCTTGCTTTCAATTTTGAAGTAAGCTGAAGATAAAACAAATAATAAAATGTTAGATTTTATCATAAAAATCTTAGATTTAAGATTAAGTAGACAAGATGAACATTCTCTTAAATAGTTTTTTAAATTTTTTAAGTAAATAATAAAAAGCTAGATGGTATTAAATAAATGTAAAAGCAAAATATTGGCCGGGCACAGTGGCTCACGCCTGTAATCCCAGCACTTTGGGAGGCCGAGGCAGGCAGATCATGAGGTCAGGAGATAGAGACCATCCTGGCTAACACGGTGAAACCCCATCTCTACTAAAAATACAAAAAATTAGCCTGGCAAGGTGGCGGGCGCCTGTAGTCCCAGCTACTCCGGAGGCTGAGGCAGGAGAACGGCATGAACCCGGGAGGTGGAGCTTGCAGTGAGCTGAGATTGCGCCACTGTACTCCAGCCTGGGCGACAGAGCAAGACTCCAACTCAAAAAAAAAAAAAAAAAAAAAAAAAAAAGCAAAATATCCACTTAACCAGTAACATGATGAAGTGAATAACCATTTGTAAAAGCAAGATCAACTAACATGGTAGCAAAGGCATAACATGATAAATACGACGGAACGCTGGCCAACTCATTGTTCCAGGAACTTCCTACTCATTGGATTAGAGGCTAGAAGAAGAAGTGGCCCCTGTCTAGAAGTCCTTGCAGGTCTGCTTCCCTTTTCCCTCCCTGTTCATTCTTTCTCCTCTTTAGCCAAGTAGGAAAGGCTGGAGTGAGCAGAAGAGCAGTGAGCACTTCTGCAAAATCTATTTTATATAAACATGAGTTATTCTTATGACCATGAGACACAGGCTTTTGAAATTCAAAAGCCAGGAATTGATAGTGAAAAAATATTTGACCAAGTTCAAGAATATTTATAGGAACACATGAAAATAAGATTAACTTTTTGATAAATTAGGAACAGAAGGAAATTTCCTTAGTCTGATAAAGGGAACTTATAAGAAACTTATAGCAAACAATAAACTTAAAATGAAGATACTGGAGGCTTTTCCCCTTAAGATCAGGAAAAAGACAACAATGTCTACTCTCAACACTTCTACTCAATATAATATTAGAGGTTCTGGCCAGTTTAATAAGGCAAGAAAAAAAAGACATCCAGATTGGAAAGAAAGAGGTAAAACTGTCTTTATTAGTAGGTTACATCATAGTCTATGTACAACATCTTATATAATCTCTTTTAAAATCACTAATGTGAGTTTACCAAGTTTGTAGATTTGGGGAAAATTGTATTTCTATGGACTAACAACATTCAGAAAATGAATTTTTAAAAAAATCAATACCATTTATATTAACATCGAAAGGATACATAAAATTTATATAATAAAATTTATAAGACAATGCTGAGAGAAATTAAAGAAGATCTAAGCAAATGGAGAAACACACCACATTTATAGACTGGAAGGCTTCATATTATCAAGGAGTCAATTCCCCCTAAAATTATGTACAGAGTCAATACAATCACAACTAAATCCTAGCAAGATCTTGTAGAAATTGGCAAGCTGATTCTAAAATTCACATAGAAATACAAAAGACCTAAGATAGACCAGAAAACTTTCAAAAAGATAAAGTTGGAGGACTTAAGAGTACCTAACATCAAGATTGATCTAAAAATTAGAGTGATTGTGGTATTAACATCAACATAGGCAAATAGATCATTGAAACAGAACTGAGAAGAAACAGATCCATATAAATATGGTCAATTGATTTTCAACAAAGGTGCAAAGACAGTTAAATAGAGAAAGGACAATCATTTCAATAAATGGTGCTAAAAAGATGGGAGATTCATTGGCAAAAACTAAATCTCAACCAATACAACTGTATATAAAAGTTAACTCGAAATGAATTACAGAGCTAAATGTAAAACCTGGCAGTCTAAAACCTCTAGGAAAAAGAATAGGAGAAAATCTTTGTGAATTTGTGTTAGGTCAAACTTTCTTAGATATAATACCAAAACATGATGCACTAAACAAAAATTTGATAAACTGGACTTCATGAAAAGTAAGAAATTCTGCTCTTCAGAAGGCAATGATGAAAAGACAAGACATGGACTAGGAGAAAATATTTGCAAATCACATATCTGATAAAGAATTGAAATCTAAAATATAATGAGAAATCTCAAATTCAAACAACTTAATTTTTTAGTGGGCAAAATATTTGAACAGACACTTCAGCAAAGATGTATGGATGACAAAAAGCACATGAAGATGCTCAACATTATTAGTCATTAGGAAGCTGAAAATTTAAACCATTATGTGATACTACCATACCTTTTACAATGGCTAATATTGAAAAGACCGTTCATACCAAGTGTTGACAAGAATGTGGAACAACAGGAATTTTCATACACTGCTAGTGGGCATGTAAAATGATACAACCACTTGAAAATAGTTTGACAGTTTCTTAAAAAGTTAAACATACACATACTGCATGACCCAGCCATGCCATTTCTATACATTCACACAAGAGAAACAAAAGCATATGCCTAGACAAAGACTTAATAAGTGAATGCTGAATGGAAGCTTTATTTATAATGGCTAAAAACTGGAAACTTAAGTGGCTATCATCAAGTGAATGAATCAACAAATTAATGTTTATATAATGGGCTATCACTAACAATAAAAATAGCAATACTTGAAATAACATGGATGAGTTTCAAAATAGGTACGCTGAGTGAGAGAAGCTAGAGAAAAAAATCTTACACACTGTCTGATTCCATTAATATAAAATTCTAGAAAATGCAAACAAATCTATGTGAAAGAAAGCAGATCAGTGCTTTCCTGGGAATCACTGGAGGATTAGGGGGTAGGTACGGAGAGAGGTGGGAGTGAGAAATGAGAAAGGGCATGAGGAACCTTTAGGAAATGATGGAGACATTCATTATCTTGATTATGGTAATGATTAATTTCACAGGTTTGTATATGTCAAAAACTATTACACTGTACACTTTGAATACGTGTAGTTTATTATATGCCTTTTGTACCTCAATCAAGCTGTTAAAACTTTATTTTAAAAGTGTTTAATTAGAGGAGTAGTATGTTCAGTTCATTCAGTATTTACTGAATCCTGTCTATGAGTCAGGTGATTTAAAAGTAAACTTTAGGAATATTAACCAGGCTAGTTATGTGACAGATTTGATGTTGAAGAGACTAAAAAGGGAGGGACTGAAGGAAAAAATGGAGTGACGAGGACCTAGGTTCAGATCCAGGCTCTTGCACTTAACACCCCTGTGACTTTTGAAAAGTTAACCTCTAAGCTTCAGTCACCTCATCTGCAGGAGGAGACAGCATGTATCCTAGAGTCAAGGCAATTTGTCTGGAAATCATGTAAATAAGTACTTTCTCCAGGGTAGCCACTACTTTACAAGACAGCAGGTATTAATAGTATTTTCTTAACAAATGAGAAAGATATTGCTTTTGTTCAGACTTGACGTTACAGAGGCCAAAACCAAGGAAAGGAAACAAAATGACCCATGTGAAATAATTTTGTTTTTCTAATAAAAAGAAAAGAATTGGTGATTGATTAGGTTTTGGAAGCGAGGGAGTGGCAAGTGTCCACAATAAATAGAAGAATGATAGCTTCATCACTAGTCGCTGTTTTAGTAATTGGGAAGGAAGATCAAGAGCTGTAGGATGACGACTAGCATAGTATAAACTAGCATTACAACCATGTGGATAGGTCCTGACCGTGGTTTTTGATGCAGGCCCGAGGTCGAGTCTTTTATATATCATTAAGAATTGAAACCCCACTCTGGGAAGCCGAGACGGGTGAATCACTTGTGGTCAGGAGTTTGAGACCAGCTTGGACAACATGGCGAAACCCCATCCCTACCAAAAATACAAAAATTAGCCAGGCGTGGTGGCGTGTGTCTGTATCCCAGTTACTCAGGAGGTGGAGACAGGAGAATTACTTGAACCTGGGAGGCAGAGGTTGCAGTGAGCCGAGACCGTGTCACTGCACTCCATCCTGGGCTACGGAGTGAGGCTCCAACCCCACCACCAAAAACAAACAAACCAACAAAAAAAAGAATTGAAAGCCCAAGAGTAGATCAGTCAAGACTCAGTCAGGAAACCACCAGCCACTCTGTATATTTCACACTTGAGGGCACAGAATTGGTTATGACAATATCGAAAGGACTAGAAGAGCAACAGTTGGGGTTGCCAATAGCCAGAGGATGCAAGTGTTGAATGTGCCTGAAGTGGAGCCTTCAGCTTCACTGGCTTCTGTGCTATTGGAAAAGCTATCAAAATTTAGTTCCAGACTCACCATTGACCACAGCTGGAGCTTCTGGGAAGACACGCCCCTGCCCAGGCTTCTGGAGACTAGAATCCCCTACATTCTGTTGTGACAATGGCAACTACCTGTCCCTGTGAGTCACTGCCACACTGCTGGAGTCAGGAGAAGGAGGTTTCTAGTTTCTCCTGCCTTCTGACCTCCCCCAGGTGCCTCTACTGACAGAGCCAAATGGCAAACCAGCTGGCGAGTGAACCCAAGGAAATAAGAATTTGCTAACTCCCAGCCCTGGCAGCATAAAGCAGAGCATAAAATGCAGGAGAGGCAATAGGCAGATTACCAGCAGCGTCTACAGGAATAACTGCAGAGAAAGAAGAGGCATGCCTGCCGGTGGAAATTCAAGCAATGGAGAAAGAGACATGGTTAGAAAGAAGAATAAGAAAATTTCACAGCTCTAGAAATCAAATGAAGAGAGTTCAAAAAAGAGATGTATTCAGTCGTGTTCAATGCTAGAGAGAGGGCAAGTTCTAAGAGAAGGTCACTGGATTTGACAATTAGCAATCCTGTCCACCTTGAAAATCCAGGGTTAATTTCTCTGTTTTTGTAGGAGCAGACACCAGATTTCAGAAAAAGTCAAATGACAGAAAAATAAGGGGTGAGTATCAACTTATTGTTGCCATTTGGCAAGAAATGTGAGAAATCAACTGGCATGTCACGCCTATAATCCCAGCACTTCCGGAGGCCAAGGCGGGCAGATCACTTGAGGTCAGAATTTTGAGACCAGCCTGGCCAACATAGTGAAACCCTGTCTCCAATAAAACTACAAAAATTAGCCGGCCGTGGTCCAGCTACTCAGGAGGCTGAGGCAGGAGAATCGCTTGAACCTGGGAGGTGGAGGTTGCAGTGAACCAAAATCATGCCTCTGCACTCCAGCCTGGGTGACAGAATGAGACTGCTTAAAACAACAACTTGGACTTAACAGGGTGACCAACACATCCTAGTTTTTGCAGGACTTTGACAATTTTACCCAGAAAGTCTCTCTGGTCCCAAAATCTCTCAGTCCCCAACAAGCTGAGACAGTTTACCACTGTAACCCTGTGTGTCTTAGAGAATGTTCACAAATTAGCTACATGCAGACTTCAACAAAGGATGCAAAAGATTTGTTACCTGAACGTACTGATGTACTTGCAGAATAACCATTGTTCTGCTCCCCGGTTCACTAATAGTGCGGTCATTTCACGTAACTTTAAATGTGATTCTTCTCCATCCGGGTCTCACCCTCTTTAGTCCGTCTGCTGGCCGCAGAGATATCCCAAGAGTAGCATTCTCCTACTTGGCTTTTTCAGCTCAACCTTCTCACGACACCCCAGTTAATTAATACCTGCCCTGGGTCAGCCTGGAGGAAAACGTGTTGAGCTTGGAGATTTCCATTTTAATGTTGAACTCCAGGAAGGAGCAAAGCAAATTTATACCAGTGGGTCTAATTGCTAGAAAGGTAATTCTGCAAAGATGGAAATCAGCTGAAAGATTAACACTGCTATACCAGCTTGAGTGCCCTGGCTAACAGAGAGAAAATAATGTTTCAATTAAATGAAAGGATACTGAATTAGGTAGATTACTCAGGAGACTGGTAATGGAATACAGAGCCTTTCACCTCCAGGTCACCATTACTAAGCTGGTCCAGGGCAGTTCTAGACCATAGTTTTGAGGGGCTGATGGCTCACCCCAGCCCTCGCTGTCTGCAGCACTTGATGAACTGGTCTCCCAAAGCACCTGCATCAGCCTCTAAGGTCACTGTGGTGCATTGAAGATGTAAGAGGAAGTGAAGCCCCCTCTTCGCAGAGGAGGGGCTGGCCATGAGGATAGCCAAGGGCTGAAGGCAGACAACAGAACCCACTGCAGGGAAATTAGGATGGGGAAAATGATTCAAAATGGTGAGCCACACGAGAGAAGGAAAATCACGTCAATTTACAGCAGCAGGCGTTCATTGTTTCACCTGAATTTAGAGTTGGGATGGGAGAGAAAGTGGTGATTAAGGGTTTGTTCTTTGTGTGTGTTCTGAGGGGGTGGTATGGGAGGAGGGAGATTTGCATTAGAAGTCAAATAGTCCATGTTGAGCAAAACTGACTTATAAAATCACTTATCACCCACATCTGAATATATTCCAGGGCTTATCTTATTTCACAAAATATTACCACAAACAGATAAAGTCTGATACAAAGAGATTAGCTTAATTCCCAATGCTGCTGTAACAAAAGTCTTCCCCAATAATGGAACCCATATGTCAGCTGGGGTCTCCCTGCCATTTGCAATGGAGATAAGATAGTCACAAGCTTCACATTCCATGCTTTATGGGAGCCTGAAAGAGTCCCTGAGATTCTTGCAAATTCTCGGAAGTGGTGTTCTCATAATTACCTCTGGATTGAACTTCTTCCTTTTCCTAGATCAGTTCAGGGTGTGGGTGATCTTGCCATTCTGGGCCTGCTGTGCCCAAAGAGCACCTAAATGGAAAACTCAGCTGCTTCCTCCAGCTCTACAATCATCGTATTAACACAACACACTTGTGTGCACAGAGACTTCATTCCAGCTGAGATGTGGCATGCAGAGGGCAGGAAGGTGTTTATGTCACAGCAACACAGACCACCAATGGGGCCAGTCCCTGTTCCTAAAAGTCTCCACATGGCACAACACTAGCCCCTTCACCCTAGCCTGTTATTATCCAATTGCTTCTCTTTCTTCTCTCATTTCTCTTTCTCTGTTGACTCACAAGATTGCTCCAGAAACTCCATATTCTTCTTAATTTCCTTGTATTCTCCCCTTCCAAATATCTCTGAGGCCAACTCATTGAGTCTCTCATCAAAGCAAAAATCCTGAGGTCAAGAACCCACCCTCTGATGGAGGCGATTTGGGTTTTAAGATACAATTTTTTCTCTCCCCACTACAGTAATATACTAAAGAACTATTTCAATAGCCCAGGAAAAGGAACTTCCCATTTGAGTTCATGTCTTAGGATATAAAACAGAAACATGGGCATGTTTTAGTGTTCAAATACAAATTTTCAGGTTGAGTTTCCCCAAACAGAAGACTTAACTAGAATTTTGGCAATTTGATGAAGAAGTACACCATAGAATATTGACCAAGCAGGAGTGGGCTGTGGCCATGTGAAAAGAAACAAACAGTCCCACAGTGATTCTAAACGGATGAACCCCTCAGAACCCATATCACCCCCTCAGAACACACACAAAGAACAAATCCTTAATCACCACTTTCTCTTCCATCCCAACTCTGAATTCAGGTGAAACAGTGAACGCCTGCTGCTATACATTGACATGTGATTTTCCTCCTCTTGCGTGGCTCACCATTTTGAATCATTTTCCCCATCCCTGCAGCATTGTACAAACTTCGGTTTGGACAGCTTGGGGAAATTTGGTGTGAGGGGACCTGCTTAGGGTCTGAGTGCCTTGGAATATGTTTCTGATAGTGGTGGGAAAATAAAGGATTTGTTATCTCACTATAGAGTGCAGGTTTAACCTGCACCAACTGCAGAGAAATCTGTAGGCCTCAAAGCTGTTTTCTATAATTGTGATAGTATAGTACATGTTTTTTCACTTTACTATTAAACGTTATAATGATATACCCTGAGCATAAGATACTGCTTGACATGCCTTAATTTTCACTGAACACAAATTTTCATTGTATAAACAAGGAAAGTGAGGCCCTAAGATGTCGGTGGCCCTGGAGCAGGAAAGGAAAGCTTTTCTCCATGTCTGTCCATGTACCCTCCCCTGGGTCTCATGCATTAATACCTTGTAGACTTATAAGAGCAAAATGATGTATAAATCCTGGGGAATGACAACGAGGAGAATTTTTTAGACAGATGTTTAAGTCCTCTATGCCCTTGATTTGGTGGGAAATGTAAGCAGGCAGGATAAAGTCGACCTATAGGTCATTGGTGTAAGCTGGCTGGGCTAAATAAGACAGCTTTTCATTAGCTGGGTATGTTGGAGTAGCCAGGGCTATTTTTATTCTGGTAATGGAGAGACAGATATGGCCTCTGGGAACAGTTCTTAGAAGTCATACTTTCTCCAGATGCTCATTTGGGTGTGGAACAGATTGGCTCCAAGGCCAAGAGCAACAAATATTACCACAAGCCCACTGGTCAGAGAGCTGAGGACCTTCAAAGTTCTGGAGTCTTGCCACAGGACCCATGGGTTTTGTCATTATTCTCTACAGCAACCTTAAAATTCTTTGGACAGCAATAACCATCAAAGTTGATGGTCAGTGGAGCCTGCTCAGGCGGGAGTGAGCCATAGTTGGTGAGCTCTAGGAGTAAATGTCCCTCTGTAGATATTCACTCCATCAGGCTGCAAGACAGCCATTGAGGGAGAGTCAGTTATTTACCTAATGGTCCCCTAGCACTCAGTGGGAGGTAATAAAGTTCCTCCTACCCCGGGCTGCCACACTTACTGGTAGAAACTGGCTGAATAGAAAATGTCTGTGAGTATTTTTAAATATATAATCTGGTCCTGAAAACTGTTTATCTCCATAAAGGCATCTATTATTAATTTTCATTGAATGTTCTCAAAACATTGCAAATCTCAATTTTGGAGGTGGGGAGGGTGAGGAAGTCAATATATCAGAAATGGATTATATCAGCAAACTTCAACATCGCCAATAGACAGGCATCAAGGGTCCACACTTTGGAAATACAGATATAGCATGGAAGATGTAAAAAATCTTTACCCACATCTGTATAGCAAGTCTATGAAGAAACAGACTATTTGCAAGTCCATAGAAATAGGCTCTATGTAGCAAAATATACACTCACAAAATATGACAGTATAGTGTCAAAATGCCAACAGGTAAGAACTGCCTACTTTCTTGCTTGACTTCCATATGCATCAAACTTTCACTTATACCATGTAGACACTTACCATCATTGGCAAAATCTGAATTACAGAATTGGTTGAAGAAGAAAAGCTATTTTGCTAATTTCAAGAATGTACTTATTTGTGTATTTCAGTAAACTTATTTGTAATTTGAATTTTAAAAGTAAGATGCTTGTCCTTATATACAGATTTACTTCAATATGTGTGCCTATAAATAACCAGCCATTGTATAATCTAATTTAAATTTTAGTTTACTCTTCAGTGATACAAAAATAAGTCTCAGCCTATTTCCTAAACATAGACATGTCAATTCCACTGAATTTCCTTCTCTCCCTCAGTATGATCATTGCACTTCTAAATGAATAACTTTTGTCGCTCTCCTTAACTTCTTTCTTTATTTTCCTTTGTTTTTTGTTTGTTTGTTTGTTGTTTGTTTTTGGAGGTCTTAAAATTGAATTGCAATGAATTAAATGAAGAATGTCAAAGCCAATTATGAGTTAACTGGAAGTGACAGACAATTGAAAATTTGATAGGTATGATATACAGGAGGTTTCTTTCACAAACAGCATGCAATTTTTCCAGTTGTTTCCATTGCAAAGATGACACAATAGCCATTTAATTCATTTATTTTATAGGCAAGACCATTAGCTAAATCTAAGGACTAACTGTTTTTATCATTGTCAAATATTCTCCTGAAAAAAAAGCAAAGAGGCCTGATCAATTGGTTTGCAAAAGAGGCAGATATGTGATTAACACTTGGCTTGGTCTGATGGGCCAGGTGTAACAAACACTGGATCCCAGGACCTGATGGATTCACAGCCGAATTCTACCAGAGGTACAAGGAGGAACTGGTACCATTCCTTCTGAAACTATTCCAATGGATAGAAAAAGAGGGAATCCTCCCTAACACATTTTATGAGGCCAGCATCGTCCTGATACCAAAGCCTGGCAGAGACATAACCAAAAAAGAGAATTTCAGACCAATATCCTTGATGAACATTGATGCAAAAATCCTCAATAAACTACTGGCAAACTGAATCCAGCAGCACATCAAAAAGCTTATACACCATGATCAAGTGGGCTTCATCCCTGGGATGCAAGGCTGGTTCAACATATGCAAATCAATAAATGTAATCCAGCATATAAACCGAACCAAAGACAAAAACCACATGATTATCTCAATAGATGCAGAAAAGGCCTTTGACAAAATTCAACAACCTTCATGCTAAAAAAACTCTCAATAAATTAGGTATTGATGGGACGTATCTCAAAATAATAAGAGCTATCTATGACAAACCCACAGCCAATATCATACTGAATGGGCAAAAACTGGCACAATACAGGGATGCCCTCTCTCACCACTCCTATTCAACATAGTGCTGGAAGTTCTGGCCAGAGCAATCAGGCAGGAGAAGGAAATAAAGGGTATTCAATTAGGAAAAGAGGAAGTCAAATTGTCCCTGGTTGCAGATGACATGATTGTATATCTAGAAAACCCCATCGTCTCAGCCCAAAATCTCCTTAAGCTGATTGGCAACTTCAGCAAAGTCTCAGGATACAAAATCAATGTACAAAAATCACAAGCATTCTTGTACACCAATCACAGACAAACAGAGAGCCAAATCATGAGTGAACTCCCATTCACAATTGCTTCAAAGAGAATAAAATACCTAGGAATCCAACTTACAAGGGATGTGAAGGACCTCTTCAAGGAGAACCACAAAACACTGCTCAATGAAATAAAAGAGGATACAAACAAATGGAAGAATATTCCATGCTCATGGGTTGGAAGAATCAATATCGTGAAAATGGCCATACTGCCCAAGGTAATTTATAGATTTAATGCCATCCCCATCAAGCTACCAGTGACTTTCTTCACAGAATTGGAAAAAACTACTTTAACGTTCATATGGAACCAAAAAAGAGCCCGTATCGCCAAGTCAATCCTAAGCCAAAAGAACAAAGCTGGAGGCATCACGCTACCTGACTTCAAACTATACTACAAGGCTACAGTAACCAAAACAGCATGGTACTGGTACCACAATAGAGACATAGATCAATGGAACAGAACAGAGCCCTCAGAAATGATGCTGCATATCTACAACTATCTGATCTTTGACAAACCTGACAAAAACACGAAATGGGGAAAGGATTCCCTATTTAATAAATGGTGCTGGGAAAACTGGCTAGCTATAGGTAGAAAGCTGAAACTGGATCCCTTCCTTACACCTTATACAAAAATTAATTCAAGATGGATTAAAGACTTAAATGTTAGACTAAAACCATTAAAATCCTACAAGAAAACCTAGGCAATACCATTCAGGACATAGGCGTGGGCAAGAACTTCATGTCTAAAACACCAAAAGCAATGGCAACAAAAGCCAAAATTGACAAATGGGATCTAATTAAACTAAAGAGCTTCTGCACAGCAAAAGAAACTATCATCAGAGTGAACAGGCAACCTACAGAATGGGAGAAAATTTTTGCAACCTACTCATCTGACAAAGGGCTAATATCCAGAATCTACAATGAACTCAAACAAATTTACAAGAAAAAAACAAACAACCCCATCAAAAAGTGGGCAGAGGACATGAATAGACTTTTCTCAAAAGAAGACATTTATGCAGCCAAAAAACACATGAAGAAATGCTCATCATCACTGGCCATCAGAGAAATGCAAATCAAAACCACAGTGAGAGACCATCTCACACCAGTTAGAATGGCCATCATTCAAAAGTCAGGAAACAACAGGTGCTGGAGAGGATGTGGAGAAATAGGAACACTTTTACACTGTTGGTGGGACTGTAAACTAGTTCAAGCATTGTGGAAGTCAGTGTGGTGATTCCTCAGGGATCTAGAACTAGAAATACGATTTGACCCAGCCATCGCATTACTGGGTATATACCCAAAGGACTATAAATCATGCTGCTATAAAGACACATGCACATGTATGTTTATTGCAGCACTATTCACAATAGCAAAGACTTGGAACCAACCCAAATGTCCAACAATGATAGACTGGATTAAGAAAATGTGGCACATATACACCATGGAATACTATGCAGCCACAAAAAATGATGAGTTCATGTGCATTGTAGGGACATGGATGAAACTGGAAAACATCATTCTCAGTAAACTATTGCAAGGACAAAATACCAAACACCGCATGTTCTCACTCATAGGTGGGAATTGAACAATGAGAACTCATGGACACAGGAAGGGGAACATCACACTCCGAGGACTGTTGTGGGGTGGGGGGAGGGGGGAGGGACAGCATTAGGAGATATACCTAATGCTAAATGACAAGTTAATGGGTGCAGCAAAACAACATGGCACATGGATACATATGTAACAAACCTGCACATTGTGCACATGTACCCTAAAACCTAAAGTATAATAATAAAATAAATAAATAAATAAATAAAATTATGTAAAAATATAAAAAACAACAACAACAAAAAAAAAACACTGGACCCAAACTGTTCTAACAGTGAATGCCCAACAAATGAAATGATTGCATTACCACTCCTAGGCTCTGCATCAAACTCCATCATTTAGCAGAAGCCTAGGAAGAAAAGGCCACTCATTGCCAAGGACTGTAAACATTACCACACACCAGCATGTGCAAACATAACCAAAACATTTGGTCAATGGGTTCATCTAGAACAGTTTCGTGAACCTAGGATATATTTCATTCATCCTAAAGCTTGGAGGTGTTAGGAAGAGTTTGTGGCTGAAACTTAGAAGTCTGCATCCAGTCTGGCTCTGCCAACACCTAGTCGTATGACCTAGATTCAATAGAGTATACACCTCCAGGAGTTGTATACATGACACAACTACTGAGAAACAGAAGGCATTAGTGCCCAAGAGATGGAAACTTGATTTCACTTTCTGGCTCTTGCTTTGTCAGAAAAAAAAGATGATCGTCATTCTTGACCCTCCCATGTGCCTCTCTCTTTCTCAGTTTCACCACCTCAGATCCTTTGTTTGCTATCTATAAACACAGAATTCTAAAGAGATAGGCTTTCAGGATATATTGCACTAATACATCGTCAGTATTGTCATTATGATGTATTAACACAATGCATCATCATAGACCTGTCAGATTCATGATTTATGACTCAAAAATGTGTTGTGGTATATAGCAAGGCATCAGGGGCCCTATTGACCGAACGCTTGTTTATTTTTACACTTAAGGGCTTTGAAAGTAAGCTTCAAACTACTTTTCCTCAAAGAAGGACTAGGGGAAGATTTTAAAAGAAGGACTCCATTTCAAAACACTGGAGGGGCCACTGGGTCACATTTCAGATATCAAGGTTTATGCTTTCCCAGACCACTTTAAGTTCAGGATCAAACTTCCACACTCCAGGTCATTTGGCTCCCACTGGAAGAATTTGGCCTTTTCCATGTCTTTCCATGCCTCTATTTAGAATTCCCTTAATAGTTAAGTGTGTGAGTTGTAATACGAAAGGTATACATTAGAGGCTTTCTTTTACTGCCAATAGTAATAAGGATGGTGTTACATTTTATGAGAGTAATAAATGTGATTATGCAGGGAAAATTTCCTGCAAGGTGGTTGGGTGCTGGCTTTCTACATTTTCTCTTTCTGAGCATTAAGTTCTTTCATAATGCCCTCAACAAAGTATTAAGCACATATTGTATGGGTAACATTGAGCAGTGCCAAGACCAAGGCAGAAGATGCGGGGCCATCATAGAAAAAGAAAAACAAAACCTAAGTAGGAACATAAACCAAGTTGAAAGAATATTGTATCATTCCAATTGGAATAACCCTATGAAAAATTAAGATGGAAGTAGATTCGTCAGGAAAGGCCTCTGGAAAAAGTTAAGTCATGGGGAAGATTTGGAAGGATGTTAGGGAGGAAATAAGAGGGACATCTGACTGCTCTCCAATTAGAGGATGACAACTCTTTCCCTGATGCACTTTCCCTCACTTATTCACCAGACCCCAGTTTCTCAAGCAACTTTAAAGCTGGAGTCTGAAAACTTGGGTCAACTCAGGTTCTTTCAGGTTTCTCTGAACCACCCACCTCTATCCTTCAATTTTTCTAGCCAGGAGCATTATCACTTACATTAATGACAAAATCTGTAATGATCAGAAAGGTAGAAACTGTCTTTGGCTAAATGTTCTCTAATATTGGATCCAAGAACCTGGGGCATAGTACAAAACTTGGCAGGTCAAAGCAAATGTCACCTTAAGGATACCTTTATGCTCTGACACACTTTTTCTTATTGCAAAAAAAAAAAAAAAAATGCTTAATGTAATTACAGCCATGCCTGGTTTTTCCAGGCTTAATTCATCCCCATGTCTGGGGAGCTGGAAATGTAACTAGTAAAGAATTCACTAACATGAGAGGCAGGGAATTTGCCAAGAGTTTGTTAATCTGAAGGTTTATTTTTTTATCCAAATATAAAGGGAGTTTGCAAACTGGTTCAGATTAACCAGGTCAAGTTGTATATTTTATTAACTTTAGAACATTTTTTAATCCTTTTCACATTAAAAAATGTACATAGAGTAAGACAGGAGTGGTGGGGGTGAGGGGAGGTTGTCTGCTCAATGAAAGTTACAAGGAGATATGTGTCAGCTGCTTAATTTTCACTTTCTGGCTTCAGCCAGACACAGCTGCACAATATCTACTCTAACTCTAGTCCTTTATGACTTTTACTAACTTCTTATTCAAAAGTGTCTTTTATTTATTTCCTAAGGAATCTCACCAAAGAGAGATCCATGGAAAGAACAAAAAACACTTCTGAACACTTCATACCACAGTTACCACCACAGATTAGTCAAAATCTTCAAGATAGTTTGGTTATTAGCTTCAGGCATTTCTGTTAGCCTACTATGCTTTCCAGAGAAGCAAAATTACTTTGTTTTCCCATATATACCACATTATAATGATTGAAATGGCTTCCATAGTTAAAATTCATCTGTGATTTGCCATTGTCCCCAAAATAACATCTAAACACCCTGGCATGAATTCAACTATCTTCATGAATCAGCCTTTCTTTCCCTCTCCACTTATATCCTCCACAATTTGCATGTCTTAAATTCTAACTTCTTACCATACTGAACTATTGACTGTCCTACACTTGGCCAGCCTCTCCTGTTTCCAGTCTTTGTACATACTGTTCCCTCCTTCCTTCTTGCCCCCTCCCCTCCACATTTGGCCTGGCTCACTCCTTATCCACCAGGTCTCCCTTGGGCATCACCTCCTCCAGAATGCTTTTGTTATCACCTCAAGACAAGGTCTAGCCACCCGACCTGTGTGCTTTCATGGTAAAACTTGCCCGGATAACTGATCTTTTCATAGTCCTAATCCCATTTTACTGGAAGCATCATACTGTACTTGTGTTCTTTACCAAAATATTGGCCCTTGGAGTTCAGACTGCATCTGTTTCTCAGTTATATCTCCCAGTGTCTAGCATGGTACCTGAAATATTCTGCCTTCATATAAATTTTTGTCGAATGAATAAACTAATAAATGAATATATAATACATATATCAATTCCATGTCCTGCTGCAAAACCTCACATTAAATTACATGGTTTTGTGAATATATTCAATTACTTTAAGCCCCTTGTATGTTAGCAAGACCCTTTATCTCCACCCCAGCACAAGGCCTTGGACACAGCAAGTGCTCAGAAAGCATTGGATGATTGATTAATTAATAGAAATTCTTTGAGTACAATGAAATCATTGACATCTTTATCATGCAGAGGCTGAGATCACATGGAGCCTAGTCTAACTAACAAATAGTTGCTGCTATTTGTGTCCTGGTGGAATTCTTTATTACTGAAACATTAAAGTTCCTTTTTTGTGTGTTCCAATTAAGCCAGCTTAGACATATGCACCCAGACATTTACTGTCTTGATCAAAAATTGGTTTATCATCAGGAAGAATTTGGTCTAGTAGAGGATATGTTTTTTTAAGAGACCCAGAAAGGCCTAGTTGTTCTTTTATTGCCCTTCTTAAAATCACTATCCTGAAATGTCTTATCAGTTTTACCACTTGGGCTCAAGGCTTTAATCCCCATTAAAATGTTGATAGCCCTGTTAAAGAGGTGACCTTCCTACTTAATCATCAAGACCCTAGTGCCTGATATCGGCAGCATTACTCCAACCTCTCTCTAATGCTCTTGGGTGGATTTGTATCTCAGTTAAAATGTCTGGTCTCCTGGAAGGCTACTTAACTAACCCAGCAGAAGGTTGCTGTGTCTGCAAAGCCATGACCACACATCACCACCCAGCGGAGAGCAGAGTCCTAAGAAAATGAAATTCGGGACAAGTAACTCAGGAAGAGTCCATGAGAACTGTTCTGATGAGATATGGTGCTATGGAACTCATGAGCATCTAGAAAGCAGTCTGGAGATACTGATGCCAGGAGTAGAGTTGGATCTTTAAGTGTGCAAAGAATGAAGAACGGGGAAGGAGACAGAGAGGAAAAAAAGAAGAACCAAACACAAATTGCCCAAACTTTACAAACTTCCAACTGTGTCATGACCAGAGGTTGGCCACACAACAATTCTAACCCTGGAACCACCCTCAGCTTACCTAAGGGTCTCTTAGTATAGACCCTTACTGGAAAGAGTGTGGACATGAAAGGGTGCTCATTGGAAAGAGTGTGGACATGCGAACCAGAAAGATTCAGGCCCCCATTAGGAGTTAAGTAAAGTTGGGTAAGTCATCTCAAAGACTCAGTTTCTTCATCTGAAAATGGGAATGACAATGCTGACCCTGCAAGGCATTCTGAGGATTAGAGTTAATGTATGCCTGACATATAGTAGGTTTTTAGTAAGCTTCTTTCTCCTTCAACAGGACTGCAATGCTTTTTTTAGTTTGGCATTTGATTCACAGTTATTACCATTGACCAACAGACTGCCTTCAGGACTTATTGATAGCTGCGGAAAGAGAAAATAGATTATATCCATATTTGAAACCTCTTAGATTTGGAGGTGTCTGTTGTCTCCATATCTAAGAGGGATAAGTCAGCCCTATCTTTCTTATGTCAAAGCTACTGGAAAAAATGTGAAATTTCAGCCAATTGTTTGTAAGCTCTATATCTCTAAATATCCAAGTATTTAGCTGTGTGGGAGAGACAGCTTACGACTTGCTTGCTTTTTCATATGTCATCCATGTAGTTTGGCCTTTTACAGGTAGAGTCATTGATATAAATACTACTCTCATTTTAAGTCAAGTTTTCTGTTCCTCATCATCCTGATTATGGCCAAATTATTGGCTCACTCTGCTCCCCAAAAAGGTCCAGGTATATTCCTTTGTTATTATGCCAATGAGACTTTTTTTTCTCGATTTCTGAGCTGGGTTCTTACAAACGAGAGTTTAAAACAAATTTAGATTCTGTTAAGCAGCAATTAATCTGTTTTTCTAACTTCAGTTGGGCTACTTAAAAATCCTCTGAATGATAATTTTTAAATTAATGTCAATGTTTTTAAACTCACTTTATACTTTATTAGTATATTTGAGGTGTCTTTTGCCAAATTGCATATAGAATTGCCAACAATTGAACAGATATTTAAAGAGGTGAGTCAGAGAGAAATGAATTAAAACCTTTCAGAACTGAAGGCACTTCAGATTATCTAACCCAACCCTTCATTTTATGCAGATACAGTTGCAGCCCAGAGTCATGAAAGGATTTGCCCAAGGTCACACAAGTAGGTTACGGAAAACCTGGGCTAACATGCAGATCTTCCAAGTTCAATGTCCTTCCTCCTAAAACAGATGTCCAAAAGGTTTGAAATAAGCTAGTACGGTCACGATTGGCTACTGAAGGAAACTAGGATGTTGGGGTTCACCACATAACCATGAGCAGCAATTTCAAAGAACATGGCCAAGGCTTTTATCAATATATAATGGTGGAATGAAAAAAGGAGCACATCTGACAATTCTAGAATTCTTATCGTCTCTCATACTAGTTCAGTGATGCTCAACCAGGGTCTGTGTTTCTCCCCAAGGGACATTTGGCAATGTCATAAGACATTTTTGGTTGTCTTAAATTGAGGAGGACAGGGAAAGAGGCTGCTACTGGCATCCAGTGAGAAGAGGCATGGGATACTGGTGAAGATTCCGCAGTGCACAGGATAGATCCTCACGACAAAGAATTTTCCAAATAGCAGAATAGTGGTTACTAGAGGCTGGGGAGGGGGATAGGGAGAGATTAGTCAATGGGTACAAAGTTACAGTTATATAGGAAAAATAAGTTCTGGTGTTCTATTGTTCACTAGGGCGACCATGGTTAACAGTATTGTATGGTATATTTCAAAATAGCTAGAAGAAGTTTGGATGTTCTCACCATATAGAAATGATAAATGTATGAGATGATGGATATGCTAAATACCCTGAGTTGATCACTGCAGAATGCATACGTGCATCAAACATCACACTGTATCCCATAAATATATACAGTTATTTGTCAATTTAAAACAAAATTTTAAAAATAAAATAATTAATTAAAAAATTTTAAAAGCAACAAAACAACAACAGAAAAGAATACTCCAGCCCAAAATGTCAATGGTACCAAGGTTGTGAAACTCTGAGTTAGTGGCTCTCGACTGTATCGGAACCAGCATCTCCTTCTTAGAACCCCCTTTACTCTCCTGAAAGAAAATAAATAGGAATTGTAAGCTGCCAACATGCATAATCAAATATAAAGGAGCAATGAACGTAAAATAGTTCGCAAGAAAATAATCTGTAGTTCAGCATGTCATGCTCAGAGAGAAGTCCCCTAGAAGACGCCTCTACCTGTTCTTTGAATCATCACTAAGAATGCTACACACAGAGCGCTGGTGGGGGAGTACATGCCATAAATGGTTCTGCTCTCAATGACATGACATTCTCAAATAGGAAACGGATCTGAATAAAACTGTGAACAAAATAAAGTTAAATCTCTTGCTAATGTTTAGTGTCAGTGTACATTTAAGTCATGCAACAGATACTTTGTATTTATGTATAACACAGAGTAGGTGTCTAGTGGGACATCCACAAGTCCTGCAGGTCATGGGTGACGGGTTGTTTGAAGGACCTTCTAGAGCATCACAGGACATGTAGCACCCATGCCCCCTTTCACTACTTGCCAGTACAACACTGCAAACACTAACAATCTACAAGCACCCCCATATGCTTTTAAACTGCCATCTGTGAAGACAGTACTGTCCCCTTGAACACCACTGACTTAGACAGTAATGTAGATGTGCATACAACACCAGTAAGTTTAATAACCTACTTGAATATAAAGTAACTTTTTATACAGTTACTTTTACACAGCCAAAAATAGACACTGTTATGCATTCTATTAGACTATAATCAGAATTCTTTAGGTGGTGAGTCCTTATTTGTTTTTAGCAAATGCCAAATTGACTCCTAAAATTATCCATACCCATGTTCTTTTTGTTTTCCTTTGAAAAAACAAAACATGGGCCCCTATTTCACAACAATTCAATAATAAAAAAGTGTGATTTTTAAAGTAATCTTATTTCCAAAGATACATCTTCTCTAAACATTTTTTTATTTTTCAATTTATTTATTAAAGAACTTCTGATCTTACTTTTCATGAATTCCACAAAGTTTAATTATGGATATGACAAGCAAAACAAAACAAAAGAAACAACAACAACAACAATAAAATAAAGCTATCCACTTTCTGAAAGCCTATTTCTCAAACGACGGATGAGCATAATGTTTCCCTCCCATTAGAATGAAAGTATGTGTGCTATAATAATGCAGGGAAGAGCTGTATTTCCATGCTAAAATAAGATCTTACAACAGCATAACCTCAGTGGTTGACTAGCTTCTGTTTTTCAAGCCAAGGCACCATTTAAAAACACCAAATTGTTATTAATTCTCAAATTCTTAACTGAAGTACAAATTGGAAGATTTAACTGTATCTTAAAAAATGAGTTAGTGAAGGAAAATATTTTCCAGAACTGCTTATTATTTACTACATGGGATTTAAATGTTACTAAAAATAAATCATTTACAAAGTCTTAAGCCATGGCTCAGACATACATATGTGGTCTACACAAGTGGGTGGGGATGGAGACTAGATGAGCTGTGGGGTTTGAGGGTTACTCAGACTACTCATAGTCTTTCACCTAGAGCTACATCTGTTTTATTTATTTGTATGTTTCCACAAGATTTTATTCCAATGAAAGGTTTCCCCATCTAAAAAATTTTGAAAACCACTGCCCTAAGGGAAATTAGGCAGCAGACATGAAGTATAATATAGGTCAAATTTCATCACAACAAATACTATTGTGACAAAAATCTCTATAAGAAAAGATTTTGGAGCCCTAGGCAATAACCCATTTGTCTTAAGAAATATGCGATACAACAAAATAAAAGAATCCGGGCAATCTTTTTATTATAATGGCCTCTGACCTGTATTCCTTGCTTGGTAGAAGAATCTTTAAGATGGAATTCAGTGTTGTTAGTTTCCTCTAGGTATAGCCCCTTTTCTTTAATCCGCTTGCTGTCTGACCAATGTTTATAGTGAAATAAAAGACTTGTGTAGTCAGAAGAGGCACCTAGAAAAGTGTTCCATAAACCTGAAATGATTACTATTCAACCTTGATTCCAAGAACAAGAGTAACAGTAATCATAAAAGTAGTATCAAGTCCTTCTACGGTAGGGTCAGCTAGTGGCTACCCAATGCCCCTTCTCTTCTTCCTTGTTTTCCAAAACCTGCTTTTCACTTGTACTCATTGGCATCTGAAAACTAGTCTGCCTTCTCCGCCCTCCCTTACCATTAAGTGCAGCCAATGAAATATAAAAATGTCATGCGGGTCTTCAGATAAGGCCACTTCAAAAGCACAGTCTTAGCAGAAAGGGGCTGCCGTCCCCCTTCCTGCAGTCTAGAAGTCAATTGTAATGGCTGCAACTCCATCTGTCATCTGTGAAAATTAGTTATCCTTGAGGATGGGAACCATGTGTTGTGAAGCAGAAAAAATAGAAGAAACTTGAGTTCCTAACACTTTTGGAGAGAGCCACCCAACAGCCTTGGAATGCCCATTTTTGAACTACTACTGCATGGAAGAATAAACACTTGTTTGACTTAACCACTGGTCAGTATTCTGTTCCTTGCAGCCACACACATCTTCCTAACCTAACCAGCATATCCTTCTCTCTGCTATATTCTGGGATTATATGGCTTCTATTTAACAAGTGTTCAAAATATACTATGTACCTTTACTATATACCAGGACCTGTGCCAGCACCCGAGGTTTTAGCAATTGAGATAAATAAGACGTACATCTTACCTTCATAGAAAGCTTCTTAATTCCAGGCATTCTAATACGCAAAATGACCTCCTTAATTTCTTTAAAATTATAATAGAGCTAATCATGTGTTAGTTTTATTTTGTAACAATTAAAATTTGTGTCACCTTTATTGAGGTATAGTTAATACAATAAGCTGCACATTTTATGGTATAATTTGATAAGTTTTGAAATATGTGTACATCCATGAAACCATCAGCACAACCAAGATGGTACGCATATCTATCATGCTGAAAAGTTTTCTTATGTCCTTGCAAAGCCGTCTCTTCTGCCCTTCCCACTTCCCAACCCATCCTCAAGCAACCATTACTCTGCTTTCTTTTCCTTTAGATTAGCTTGAATTTTTTTTACAGCTTCATATAAAGGTACTAGTTTTTGATCAACAATTCTGATGGAAAAGCACATGGCTAAATATAAGCATGTTTTTTCCCAGTCTAGAGACCTAATCTGTTTCCCAGATTTCAAAGATGGCAAACTATTCTGCTATTGTTTGTTTTTTCATAACTTACAGGATTTTATCTGGATTAGCTACATAGAGATAAGAAAGGAGTCCCTTGATGTTCACCCTTTCCATTGTATCCTTGATCAAAGAAAAATATTTTTACTTGTGGGTATGTATGGATGCCAAGCCGAGATTTAAACATATTACAGGATTGCTGGAACAGAGAAGTTACTTTAAAAGATCCCCATTTAATTCAAGATAGTTACTGGCTTCTAGACTCTCTATATGCATCTTAGGGAATAAAGAACACACCCACACCCCATCCCCACACCGCCCCCCACAAAAACTTTGAAAAATTTCAAGTGTTCCAAGTATTTGGAGTTTTTATGCTATCATACATTTTTCTGTAATGATCTCAACTGATCTTACAAGGCAGTTTCAACCTAAATATACTAAAAATGTTGATACTTTGTAAAGGGTATGAGTGGGGGCAGGATTACTAGATAAAATATAGGATGTCCAGCTAAATTTAATTTTTACATAAACAATATATAATCTTTTAGTATAAATATGCTTCAAATATTGCATAGAATATAGCAATGCTAAAAGAAAGGATTTGTGGGGTTTTTAACCTGAAATTCAAATTTAACAAGGTGTTCTGTATTTTCACTTGGTAAATCTGGCCACCTTCAGAGTGTGTGTGGTGGGGGTTGGGAGTCATGATGAATTTGGGAGATACGGCTGGGCAGAGAGGAGAAAGAAGGAGGCCCGAGTGATGGCCGAGACTGGGATAGATGCCCTGTGTGGAACCTATTGAATGGACCTACTTACAAAACTAAAATAAACAGTTTCTAATTGTTACGGCCTAAAAGTAAAAAGTTGTTTATAACCTGTGAGTAGGATCACTTTATGTCAACTTTAAATGATTTTAGAAGACTGATGTCTGGATCCGGAAGTTGCCCTCCTGGGAAACTCTTTGGACTTGGGTAGTTCTAGCCCTGTGGTTTTTCATTTGAGTGTCTTATATACAAACTAACCCTTAGTTCAACTGATAAGAAGTTAAACATTTCAGTAAACATGGGATAAAATTTCCCAAGACATCCTTGGGAGAAGGTATTTTTTGGAGGAAAGATCATGTCTAAGGAGGCTTTTATATACATTACACCCTGGAAATTGAAAGACATCTAATTCCCAGAGGCTTCTAGCTCCAGATAGCTTGCACAATGCTAAGTTACAAAACCCTATCTGTATGAATGTGACTCAAGCTCATAAAAGTTTCCATCCCATCCAACTGGGGAAGCAACTTCAGAAAGCCTCCTTATTAGCTGCCAAAGATCTTCACCACACATGACCCACCCCCACTTTCTGCTTCTTCCAGGTCATTCACCACTAATGACTGCTATTAATGACTAAGCTATGCCAAAGACAGTATAGGAGGGGGTGGGGGTGGGGGGATGCAGAGGACAAAAGTAAGCTTTAGGAGTCCCTGTTCTCAAATACATTTCCTTTCCTACTCTTGGACACCATCCTGAATTCCTCCAAGCAGTGCTGTTTAGATGTTTGGATTAGACCCCCAGTTTGCCAACTGCGCATCTGTTTCTCCCCGCACTAAGGGAATCAAGTGCAGGTTGGAAACAGCTCATGGACTATGTAAGAAGATAAGCCCCTGCAAATAAAGGCAGAGCCAAAACCATTAAGGTCCTGTGTTCTCAGGTTTTATAGCGCTCTTATTCACCAGCCCTGGTGGAAGGCTTTCTGATGTGCTTCTGACCGCTCAAGGATAAGGTCACATGGCACCTCAGGCCTGTGTAGTGAGCACACAAGGCTCTTTCTTCCTTCCACAGGCAGTGCTGCCTGCGTGGTCTGGGCTCAT